>NC_091299.1:6517589-6575089 GCF_038502225.1 Cherax quadricarinatus
TGATTAGTTAATCGACCAACTTTAAGCATGTCAACACTCTAGTTATCAGGTAGACAGCCCCCTACCTGTCGTGTACCTACTTTATGTACATAGCTTCCTACCTGGTGTGAACCTGCTTGCTTCAGGTAGACAGCCCCCTACCTGTCGTGTACCTATTTTATGTACATAGCTTCCTACCTGGTGTGAACCTGCTTGCTTCAGGTAGACAGCCCCCTACCTGTCGTGTACCTATTTTATGTACATAGCTTCCTACCTGGTGTGAACCTGCTTGCTTCAGGTAGACAGCCCCCTACCTGTCGTGTACCTATTTTATGTACATAGCTTCCTACCTGGTGTGAACCTGCTTGCTTCAGATAGACAGCCCCCTACCTGTCGTGTACCTACTTTATGTACATAGCTTCCTACCTGGTGTGAACCTGCTTGCTTCAGGTAGACAGTCTCCTACCTGTCGTGTACCTACTTTATGTACATAGCTTCCTACCTGGTGTGAACCTGCTTGCTTCAGATAGACAGTCTCCTACCTGTCGTGTACCTACTTTATATACATAGCTTCTTACCTGGTGTGAACCTGCTTGCTTCAGGTAGACAGTCTCCTACCTGTCGTGTACCTACTTTATGTACATAGCTTCCTACCTGGTGTGAACCTGCTTGCTTCAGGTAGACAGCCCCCTACCTGTCGTGTACCTACTTTATGTACATAGCTTCCTACCTGGTGTGAACCTGCTTGCTTCAGGTAGACAGCCCCCTACCTGTCGTGTACCTACTTTATGTACATAGCTTCCTACCTGGTGTGAACCTGCTTGCTTCAGGTAGACAGTCTCCTACCTGTCGTGTACCTACTTTATGTACATAGCTTCCTACCTGGTGTGAACCTGCTTGCTTCAGATAGACAGTCTCCTACCTTTCGTGTACCTACTTTATATACATAGCTTCTTACCTGGTGTGAACCTGCTTGCTTCAGGTAGACAGTCTCCTACCTGTCGTGTACCTACTTTATGTACATAGCTTCCTACCTGGTGTGAACCTGCTTGCTTCAGGTAGACAGTCTCCTACCTGTCGTGTACCTACTTTATGTACATAGCTTCCTACCTGGTGTGAACCTGCTTGCTTCAGGTAGACAGTCTCCTACCTGTCGTGTACCTACTTTATGTACATAGCTTCCTACCTGGTGTGAACCTGCTTGCTTCAGGTAGACAGTCTCCTACCTGTCGTGTACCTACTTTATGTACATAGCTTCCTACCTGGTGTGAACCTGCTTGCTTCAGGTAGACAGCCCCCTACCTGTCGTGTACCTACTTTATGTACATAGCTTCCTACCTGGTGTGAACCTGCTTGCTTCAGGTAGACAGCCCCCTACCTGTCGTGTACCTACTTTATGTACATAGCTTCCTACCTGGTGTGAACCTGCTTGCTTCAGGTAGACAGTCTCCTACATGTCGTGTACCTACTTTATATACATAGCTTCCTACCTGGTGTGAACCTGCTTGCTTCAGGTAGACAGTCTCCTACCTGTCGTGTACCTACTTTATATACATAGCTTCCTACCAGGTGTGAACCTGCTTGCTTCAGGTAGACAGTCTCCTACCTGTCGTGTACCTACTTTATATACATAGCTTCCTACCTGGTGTGAACCTGCTTGCTTCAGGTAGACAGTCTCCTACCTGTCGTGTACCTACTTTATATACATAGCTTCCTACCAGGTGTGAACCTGCTTGCTTCAGGTAGACAGTCTCCTACCTGTCGTGTACCTACTTTACATACATAGCTTCGTACCTAGTGTGAACCTGCTTGCTTCAGGTAGACAGTCTCCTACCTGTCGTGTACCTACTTTATGTACATAGCTTCCTACCTGGTGTGAACCTGCTTGCTTCAGGTAGACAGTCTCCTACCTGTCGTGTACCTACTTTATGTACATAGCTTCCTACCTGGTGTGAACCTGCTTGCTTCAGGTAGACAGCCCCCTACCTGTCGTGTACCTACTTTATGTACATAGCTTCCTACCTGGTGTGAACCTGCTTGCTTCAGGTAGACAGCCCCCTACCTGTCGTGTACCTACTTTATGTACATAGCTTCCTACCTGGTGTGAACCTGCTTGCTTCAGGTAGACAGTCTCCTACCTGTCGTGTACCTACTTTACATACATAGCTTCGTACCTAGTGTGAACCTGCTTGCTTCAGGTAGACCTACTTCGGATAGACAGCCTCCTACATGGCTTGAACGTATATATACTGTATATAAGGTCCAATCGTTAATTTTTACATTGCTATAAGAGATCAACTGATTACCATGTTATATGAGGCCCAATCATTACCATGTTATATGAGGCCCAATCATTACCATGTTATATGAGGCCCAATCATTACCATGTTATATGAGGCCCAATCATTACCATGTTATATGAGGCCCAATCATTACCATGTTATATGAGGCCCAATCATTACCAAGCTTTAAGAGGCCCAATCATTACCATGTTATATGAGGCCCAATCATTACCATGTTATATGAGGCCCAATCATTACCATGTTATATGAGGCCCAATCATTACCATGTTATATGAGGCCCAATCATTACCATGTTATATGAGGCCCAATCATTACCATGTTATATGAGGCCCAATCATTACCATGTTATATGAGGCCCAATCATTACCAAGCTTTAAGAGGCCCAATCATTACCATGTTATATGAGGCCCAATCATTACCATGTTATATGAGGCCCAATCATTACCAAGCTTTAAGAGGTCCAATCATTACCATGTTATATAAGGTCCAATCATTACCGTGCTTCATAAGGTCCAATCATTACCATGTTATATAAGGTCCAGTCATTACCCAGCTTTAAGAGGTCCAATCATTACCATGTTATATAAGGTCCAATCATTACCGTGCTTCATAAGGTCCAGTCATTACCATGCTATAAGAGGTCCCATCACATCCCTACTACAGTGGTCATACGTTACACTCACAGCATAAACAAAACATCAGTAAGTCCACCCATCGTTGCAAACGTAAAATATATACACATTACTGAACCAACAATACCACAAGTGATCCATCCTTCACCCCTCCTTGTGCATCTCTGTGTGTATACATGTTCATAATAAAGTGCACTTGTCTACACAAACGCTGTGTATGTGTGTCCATGTGTAGTATTAATCATTTATATGTACCTGCACGCTGAAAACACATATATGGGTAAAAATGTGCATTATAAAATCGTTTATGTGTGCGCGTACCTGTACCCTTGTACCTTTGTAAATCAATAGATCAATAAAGATCTTGTAATTTTTTGTTTCGAAGGTGATAAAGTATATTTAGTTGTGGATTCTTACATTGATATGTATCCCAATATATGATAAATAATTAGAGTCTACTTTAATCCCCATAGGCTCATATTTGGGATTAAAAATTGTTGTGATTGCTGGTCGACACAATGGCATGGCGATAGGCTTTATGTCCACTTGACCAAATACGGTAATATATTTAGTCCTTACTTTAGGGATTAAAGTATTCTTGGCAGGTGATGAACGGGTTACATGAAGCTTTAGTGACCCTATTGTAGTCGATAAGTTGTAAATTCTATTGGCCAAACCAAGTGTATTGTTACGTTGTGTACACATCTGTACCTGTGTTTTTTGTGAGTGCACACACACACACCTAGAAGCGACCAGTGAAGAGGCGGGGCCAGGAGCTATGAATCGACCCCTTCAACTACAGTTAGGTGAGTACAATTAGGTGAGGACACACACACACACACAACTAACAAAATTACATCACTATCAAAATTATGTGACCCAATTTGTGAATTCTAGTCTAACAATGACTCTGGGATACTGCCTGATTATGTTTAAATTAAACAGGTATTTGACAAGTGGATGTGGAAGGAGTCAGCTGTAAGGAGCTGCAAGACCAAGAGGTCGTGAAGGTCGCCAACCCAGCAGTAAATAAAGCAAATGAAGACTTTTGACAAAACCAGAGGGTAGGGAAGAGAGAGCCTATTACAAAGAGGTCCCGGTTAGGAGGAGAATCCAGTTATAGAGGACCTAGGAATAAGGAGGATCCAGGTGGGAGATCCCAGCAAGGGGGATTCGGTTCGAAGGAAGGCCTGAACAGAGAAAGATCCAATTAGTATAACGTAGCTAAAGTGAGGGGAATCCAATGGGTGCGTGTGCCACGAAGAAGGAGGCAATCAACCCAGGCTCAGCCCTAGACAGAGTCATCTCTCAGGCCTCCAGCGACGACTGTGTTCTCTACCGCCTCGCTGACTACAAGAAAGGTAAGTACATTTTACAAGTATATTCCTAAGTGTTTATATGAACAGGTCAGCAGTTCAGATCATGTTCAAGCCAATTCAGGTGCAAGCAAGGTCATTCGTATCTCTTGTTATTTATTTGTGGCTACAGGAACAGAGCTTTGCTCGTGGTAGGCGTGCACTTGGGTGTACATACTTATGTGTATCTGATAAGCATGTTCTTGGTACAGGAGGGCGGTTACTTGAGGAGTACACTCGAGGAGGAGGAAAAGAAGTGGAGCGTCTAATCTTAGAGGAGTTCTCTATTTTTATGTACAACAACGGGCGAGGAATGGATATCACCCGCACTGAGTACCTAAAGTGGAAGTACCGCAAGGTTCCCAAGGACCAGGTAAGTAGGGCTCTCACGCCCAGATTACCCTCCATTCCTTAGACTGAATTGATCTAAGGCTTAGATCAACACTAATTAACACTTTTTTCCAAGGCGATGTATGACCCTTGCAGATAAAACACTTCCAAATGAATATAGTAAAACCGAAAATTATTTTATTATGCAATTTTTTTAAAAATTATCTGCATTTAAAGATTTTAATAAGATTTTACATGTTATTATTGTGTTTAACTTTTATCTGTAAAAAATAATTTCAGATAAAACAGAAAGCAAACATAATCCCCGACCCAACTTATGAATGATTCTAAAATTTTGAAGAGCTGTTTAGCTCACATAATTCAGTAAGTTCATGCAGTCTTCCATAGTTGATGATGTTTAATATTCAAGTATAAAGCATCATTAATGTTGGTGAAGGGGTTTTGATCCAATCAGTTGGAGCTACCCCTCATGCTGCTTTTGTGGGAAATATCGCTTGAATTTCCCAGAAACCGTTACAGCCACCACCCAGACTGGAGTTACGGGGAGAGACGAAGCCTAAGGAGAGGTATCAATTCTGTATATACACTTAACTTCTAGGACATAGCCTAGTTACTGTGCCTTTACAGGCTACTGTATCGTACATTATTACTACATTTATTTGTTTATTTAGACAATTTAGCTTAGTTCTACGGTATGTCCTGGGGCCCCACTTCACCCCCCGCCCCTTCCTTTTGAGCAACAATGCCGGCCTTAGGTGGGCCCAGTCACACTTGAGGAGTGAGCAACACTGGACAATTTCCCTGGACATTATCGTTGATTATCCATTAAAGCCGCGACACGGATATATACCGGGACACCTCACTACAGACGAGACCGTGGAACCTGACTCCATACACAGGTATTCTTAGGTGCTCCTACAGCTACCACCTTGCATGTATCCCAAGTGTATTAAGTGCGCACTTGTTCATTGGGGTTGCGTCAAGGTGGGCTACCTCCTGCACCAGAGACCTGGACAACCCATGGTCTATCACGAAACCACACTGCCTCCGGTGTAGCGTAGGGGTATGTACCCACTACTTTGAGGGTGAGGGGGCAGACCCTAGTCGTGAACCCATACACAACAGCCTCTATTCTACACATCCTTTATACCTTTGATGAGATTCGAGCCCGGCCATGGGCCCGGCTCGTCTGGTGCTAGTCTGGTCAATCAGGTTGTTGCTGCTGAAGGCCCGCCACCCCACATATCCATCACTGCCTGGTTGATCTGGCACCTGGTGATGGTACTTGTCCAGTTTTCTCTTGAAGACATTACACTTGTTCCAGCAATGTTTCTGATATCTTCTGGTAATATACTGAATAATCTGAGGCCACGAACGTTGATACAATTTTTTCTTATTGTGCCCACCGCACCCCTGCTTTCCACTACCCCTCAAGGGAGGTTCCTTGATGCTGGTGAAGGGCTCTTGATCTAGGGAATTAAATCTTTGCTCCAGCTCCCTGATTTGAGCCTGAATACCTTCCATCCCCCCCCCCACATGCACTGTATAATCCTAGGGGTTTAGCGCTTCCCCATGATTATAATAATTATAATAATGTTTTCCACTGGGTTTATCTTGCACTTCCTCCCATATCCCTCGATCGAGTACGTTGTTATGGCAGTATGCAAATTTGGGACCAGAAGTACCGTCCAGGTATATATTATCATGTATCTCTCCTCCGCTCCAGTGAGTACATATTCAAGACTTGAACGCGTTCCCAGTAATTTAAATGTTTTACTGCCTCCATGCGGACCATAAACGGCCTCCGTATTTATGATATTTGCTCTGATATTTCTCCTGCCTTGAACGGGGCCGTTAACACTGAGTAATATTCCAAATGAGGGAGCACTAGCGAGTTAAAAAGTGTCACCACTGGTATTATATCCCTTGTTTTGAAGGTTCTCAATACCCTCCCCGTCATTCTCCTGGCAGTCGTGACCTTTGTCTTCTTATTATGTTCTTTTAAGAAAGATCAGATGACAGTTATTCCCAAGTGTTTCACACGTTCCTTTCGTTCTGATTGCTGATCCTCTTGAGTTTTGTATACAGTGTTCATTTTGAGTTCTTCATTCTTTCCATACCTAAGGAGTTGGAACTTATCATCACTGAACGTCACGTTCTGTAGTGCTGCTCACTGGAAAACCCTGTTTACATCTTTCTCCAGAGGACGCTGAGGGATCGTGCTAGTGGTACTTCGCAGTTTTTTCATAAACAGGGCATTCAATGAATGTGGTTCAGGTGCTGAATGAGTTAGCATGTTATCCATTTCTTTATCGAAATTTATGGGATGTGTACTAATATCAGTTAGTTGATCTGTGCGGCCTTCTACTGGAGTGAAAAATATTTCTGCATTTTCTACCTTGCTGTCATTCAGTGGGTTGCTGAACACCGACTCATACTGTTCTCTTACCATTTCACTCATTTCCTGTTCATCGTCGGAACAAACCTGGTTATACTCAGCTCCCCAGGCTCTCTATAACCCGTACGGGGTTAGCGCTTCTCATGAATACAATAATGATATATGTATTAAAAAGTCACAGTCTTCCCAGCGTCATATCAGGTTGAACTATAATTTCCAATGATAAAAAAAACAGGATTTTTTAATATGACGGGCTGTACCGGATATATATTTCTAAAAAAAAAATTATGTACGTAGTTTATGATTTATATTAAGATGGTGATCAACCAAAATAATGTTAGTTTTTTTTTATTACTGTACGAATGGAAAGAACAGTTTTGATACATTACTCAGAGTTAACAATGAAGAATTAAAATACTGGGTTTTACAGCTGTTGATAACTACTGACGTTAATGTAATATGTTTACTATCAAAACCAGCGGAAGGCCTCGGTCGGATAACCAAAAGCTCCAGCTGTGGGTCATTATATGACTAAGATCCGCATCAGGAAACACTTGTCCTGTTTCCTGACAGAGATTATACCTCTTTGTGTCGTAGTGACTTTCTAAATGGTCCAGGTCGGACCGAAAGGTCGTCGTAAGCTCCTCTCTCCAACTTGTGTATTGTTCCAGTCAGGGTAGAGCTCCTCTTTCTTCTTTACTTGCCCTGTTTCATGAGAAACCTGACCTAACCTAAATCTGGGATAATATAATCAACTTAATCAACGTGATTCATGTTAAAATTATATTCTTAATCTTAAGGTCTTGTTGCACTGAAATACTTGAGTACAAATATACAGCAGTTATACAACTGATAATAACCAGCACATCTATGACGGAAGTATCAGCCAACACACACACCAGGAGGTGGGTGAGTCACAGCACACACACCAGGAGGTGGGTGAATCACAGCACACACACCAGGAGGTGGGTGAATCACAGCACACACCAGGAGGTGGGTGAGTCACAGCACACACACCAGGAGGTGGGTGAATCACAGCACACACACCAGGAGGAGGGTGAATCACAGCACACACCAGGAGGTGGGTGAGTCACAGCACACACCAGAAGGAGGGTGAGTCACAGCACACACCAGGAGGAGGGTGAATCACAGCACACACACCAGGAGGAGGGTGAATCACAGCACACACACCAGGAGGAGGGTGAATCACAGCACACACACCAGGAGGTGGGTGAGTCACAGCACACACACCAGGAGGTGGGTGAATCACAGCACACACACCAGGAGGTGGGTGAATCACAGCACACACACCAGGAGGTGGGTGAATCACAGCACACACACCAGGAGGTGGGTGAATCACAGCACACACACCAGGAGGTGGGTGAGTCACAGCACACACACCAGGAGGTGGGTGAATCACAGCACACACACCAGGAGGTGGGTGAATCACAGCACACACACCAGGAGGTGGGTGAATCACAGCACACACACCAGGAGGTGGGTGAATCACAGCACACACCAGGAGGTGGGTGAGTCACAGCACACACACCAGGAGGTGGGTGAATCACAGCACACACACCAGGAGGTGGGTGAATCACAGCACACACCAGGAGGTGGGTGAGTCACAGCACACACCAGAAGGAGGGTGAGTCACAGCACACACCAGGAGGAGGGTGAATCACAGCACACACACCAGGAGGAGGGTGAATCACAGCACACACACCAGGAGGTGGGTGAGTCACAGCACACACACCAGGAGGTGGGTGAGTCACAGCACACACACCAGGAGGTGGGTGAGTCACAGCACACACCAGGAGGAGGGTGAATCACAGCACACACACCAGGAAGTGGGTGAATCACAGCACACACACCAGGAGGTGGGTGAATCACAGCACACACACCAGGAGGAGGGTGAATCACAGCACACACACCAGGAGGTGGGTGAATCACAGCACACACACCAGGAGGTGGGTGAATCACAGCACACACCAGGAGGAGGGTGAGTCACAGCACACACCAGAAGGAAGGTGAGTCACAGCACACACCAGGAGGAGGGTGAATCACAGCACACACACCAGGAGGTGGGTGAATCACAGCACACACACCAGGAGGTGGGTGAATCACAGCACACACACCAGGAGGTGGGTGAGTCACAGCACACACACCAGGAGGTGGGTGAGTCACAGCACACACCAGGAGGAGGGTGAATCACAGCACACACACCAGGAGGTGGGTGAATCACAGCACACACACCAGGAGGTGGGTGAATCACAACAGACACACCAGGAGGTGGGTGAATCACAGCACACACACCAGGAGGTGGGTGAATCACAGCACACACACCAGGAGGTGGGTGAATCACAGCAGACACACCAGGAGGTGGGTGAATCACAGCACACACAGCAGGAGGTGGGTGAATCACAGCACACACACCAGGAGGTGGGTGAATCACAGCAGACACACCAGGAGGTGGGTGAATCACAGCACACACACCAGGAGCAGGGTGAATCACAGCACACACACCAGGAGGTGGGTGAATCACAGCACACACACCAGGAGGTGGGTGAATCACAGCAGACACACCAGGAGGTGGGTGAATCATAGCACACACACCAGGAGCAGGGTGAATCACAGCACACACACCAGGAGGTGGGTGAATCACAGCACACACACCAGGAGGTGGGTGAATCACAGCAGACACACCAGGAAGTGGGTGAATCATAGCACACACACCAGGAGCAGGGTGAATCACAGCACACACACCAGGAGGTGGGTGAATCACAGCACACACACAACAGGAGGTGGGTGAATCACAGCACACACACCAGGAGGTGGGTGAGTCACAGCACACACACCAGGAGGTGGGTGAATCACAGCACACACACCAGGAGGTGGGTGAATCACAGCACAGACACCAGGAGGTGGGTGAATCACAGCACACACACCAGGAGGTGGGTGAATCACAGCACACACACAACAGGAGGTGGGTGAATCACAGCACACACACCAGGAGGTGGGTGAGTCACAGCACACACACCAGGAGGTGGGTGAATCACAGCACACACACCAGGAGGTGGGTGAATCACAGCACACACACCAGGAGGTGGGTGAATCACAGCACACATACCAGGAGGTGGGTGAGTCACAACACACACACCAGGAGGTGGGTGAGTCACAGCACACACACTAGGAGGTGGGTGAATCACAGCACACACACCAGGAGGTGGGTGAATCACAGCACACACACCAGGAGGTGGGTGAATCACAGCACACACACCAGGAGGTGGGTGAATCACAGCACACACACCAGGAGGTGGGTGAATCACAGCACACACACCAGGAGGTGGGTGAATCACAGCACACACACCAGGAGGTGGGTGAATCACAGCACACACACCAGGAGGTGGGTGAATCACAGCACACACACCAGGAGGTGGGTGAATCACAGCACACACACCAGGAGGTGGGTGAATCACAGCAGACACACCAGGAGGTGGGTGAATCACAGCAGACACACCAGGAGGTGGGTGAATCACAGCACACACACCAGGAGGTGGGTGAATCACAGCACACACACCAGGAGGTGGGTGAATCACAGCAGACACACCAGGAGGTGGGTGAATCACAGCACACACACCAGGAGGTGGGTGAATCACAGCACACACACCAGGAGGTGGGTGAATCACAGCAGACACACCAGGAGGTGGGTGAATCACAGCACACACACCAGGAGCAGGGTGAATCACAGCACACACACCAGGAGGTGGGTGAATCACAGCACACACACCAGGAGGTGGGTGAATCACAGCAGACACACCAGGAGGTGGGTGAATCATAGCACACACACCAGGAGCAGGGTGAATCACAGCACACACACCAGGAGGTGGGTGAATCACAGCACACACACCAGGAGTTGGGTGAATCACAGCAGACACACCAGGAGGTGGGTGAATCACAGCACACACACCAGGAGGTGGGTGAATCACAGCACACACACCAGGAGGTGGGTGAATCACAGCAGACACACCAGGAGGTGGGTGAATCACAGCAGACACACCAGGAGGTGGGTGAATCACAGCACACACACCAGGATGTGGGTGAATCACAGCACACACACCAGGAGCAGGGTGAATCACAGCACACACACCAGGAGGTGGGTGAATCACAGCACACACACCAGGAGGTGGGTGAATCACAGCAGACACACCAGGAGGTGGGTGAATCGTAGCACACATACCAGGAGCAGGGTGAATCACAGCACACACACCAGGAGGTGGGTGAATCACAGCACACACACCAGGAGGTGGGTGAATCACAGCAGACACACCAGGAGGTGGGTGAATCATAGCAGACACACCAGGAGCAGGGTGAATCATAGCACACACACCAGGAGGTGGGTGAATCACAGCACACACACAACAGGAGGTGGGTGAATCACAGCACACACAACAGGAGGTGGGTGAATCACAGCACACACACAACAGGAGGTGGGTGAATCACAGCACACACACCAGGAGGTGGGTGAGTCACAGCACACACACCAGGAGGTGGGTGAATCACAGCACACACACCAGGAGGTGGGTGAATCACAGCACACACACCAGGAGGTGGGTGAATCACAGCACACATACCAGGAGGTGGGTGAGTCACAGCACACACACCAGGAGGTGGGTGAGTCACAGCACACACACTAGGAGGTGGGTGAATCACAGCACACACACCAGGAGGTGGGTGAATCACAGCACACACACCAGGAGGTGGGTGAATCACAGCACACACACCAGGAGGTGGGTGAATCACAGCACACACACCAGGAGGTGGGTGAATCACAGCACACACACCAGGAGGTGGGTGAATCACAGCACACACACCAGGAGGTGGGTGAATCACAGCACACACACCAGGAGGTGGGTGAATCACAGCACACACACCAGGAGGTGGGTGAATCACAGCACACACACCAGGAGGTGGGTGAATCACAGCAGACACACCAGGAGGTGGGTGAATCACAGCAGACACACCAGGAGGTGGGTGAATCACAGCACACACACCAGGAGGTGGGTGAATCACAGCACACACACCAGGAGGTGGGTGAATCACAGCAGACACACCAGGAGGTGGGTGAATCACAGCACACACACCAGGAGGTGGGTGAATCACAGCACACACACCAGGAGGTGGGTGAATCACAGCAGACACACCAGGAGGTGGGTGAATCACAGCACACACACCAGGAGCAGGGTGAATCACAGCACACACACCAGGAGGTGGGTGAATCACAGCACACACACCAGGAGGTGGGTGAATCACAGCAGACACACCAGGAGGTGGGTGAATCATAGCACACACACCAGGAGCAGAGTGAATCACAGCACACACACCAGGAGTTGGGTGAATCACAGCAGACACACCAGGAGGTGGGTGAATCACAGCACACACACCAGGAGGTGGGTGAATCACAGCACACACACCAGGAGGTGGGTGAATCACAGCAGACACACCAGGAGGTGGGTGAATCACAGCAGACACACCAGGAGGTGGGTGAATCACAGCACACACACCAGGATGTGGGTGAATCACAGCACACACACCAGGAGCAGGGTGAATCACAGCACACACACCAGGAGGTGGGTGAATCACAGCACACACACCAGGAGGTGGGTGAATCACAGCAGACACACCAGGAGGTGGGTGAATCGTAGCACACATACCAGGAGCAGGGTGAATCACAGCACACACACCAGGAGGTGGGTGAATCACAGCACACACACCAGGAGGTGGGTGAATCACAGCAGACACACCAGGAGGTGGGTGAATCATAGCAGACACACCAGGAGCAGGGTGAATCACAGCACACACACCAGGAGGTGGGTGAATCACAGCACACACACAACAGGAGGTGGGTGAATCACAGCACACACAACAGGAGGTGGGTGAATCACAGCACACACACAACAGGAGGTGGGTGAATCACAGCACACACACCAGGAGGTGGGTGAGTCACATCACACACACCAGGTGGTGGGTGAATCACAGCACACACACCAGGAGGTGGGTGAATCACAGCACACACACCAGGAGGTGGGTGAATCACAGCACACACACCAGGAGGTGAGTGAATCACAGCACACACACCAGGAGGTGGGTGAATCACAGCAAACACACCAGGAGGTGGGTGATTCACAGCACACACACCAGGAGGTGGGTGAATCACAGCACACACACCAGGAGGTGGGTGAATCACAGCACACACACCAGGAGGTGGGTGAATCACAGCACACACACCAGGAGGTGGGTGAATCACAGCACACACACCAGGAGGTGGGTGAATCACAGCACACACACCAGGAGGTGGGTGAATCACAGCACACACACCAGGAGGTGAGTGAATCACAGCACACACCAGGAGGAGGGTGAATCACAGCACACACACCAGGAGGAGGGTGAATCACAGCACCACACCAGGAGGTGAGTGAATCACAGCACAAACACACACCAGGAGGAGGGTGAATCACAGCACACACACCAGAAGGTGGGTGAATCAGAGCACACACACCAGGAGGTGGGTGAATCACAGCACTCACACCAGAAGGTGGGTGAATCACAGCACACACACACACCAGGATGAGGGTGAATCACAGCACACACACCAGGAGGTGGGTGAATCACAGCACACACATAAGAAGGTAGGTGAATCACAGCACACACACCAGGAGGTGGGTGAATCACAGCACACACACCAGGAGGTGGGTGAATCGCAGGACACACACCAGGAGGAGGGTGAATCACAGCACACACACCAGGAGGAGAGTGAATCACAGCACACACACCAGGAGGTGGGTGAATCACAGCACAAACATCAGGAGGTGGCTGAATCACAGCACACACACCAGGAGGAGGGTGAATCACAGCAGACGCACCAGGAGGAGGGTGAATCACAGCGCACACACCAGGAGGTGGATGAATCACAGCACACACACCAGGAGGTGGGTGAATCACAGCAAACACACCAGGAGGCGGGTGAATCAAAGCACACACGCCAGGAGGTGGGTGAATCACACCACACACACCAGGAGGTGGGTGAATCACAGCACACACGCCAGGAGGTGGGTGAATCACAGCACACACACCAGGAGGTGGGTGAATCACAGGACACACACCAGGAGGTGGGTGAATCACAGCACACACACCATGAGGTGCGTGAATCGCAGCACACACACCAGGAGGAGGGTGAATCACAGCACACACACCAGGAGGAGGGTGAATCACAGCACACACACCAGGAGGTGGGTGAATCACAGCACACACACCAGGAGGAGGGTGAATCACAGCACACACACCAGGAGCAGGGTGAATCACAGCACACACACCAGGAGGTGGGTGAATCGCAGCACACACACCAGGAGGAGGGTGAATCACAGCACACACACCAGGAGGTGGGTGAATCACAGCACACACACACACCAGGAGGAGGGTGAATCAAAGCACACACTACAGGAGGTGGGTGAATCACAGCACACACACCAGGAGGTGGGTGAATCACAGCACACACACCAGGAGGTGGGTGAATCACAGCACACACACCAGGAGGGGGGAATCACAGCGCACACTCCAGGAGGAGAGTGAATCACAGCACACACACCAGGAGGTGGGTGAATCACAGCGCACACACCATGAGGTGGGTGAATCACAGCACACACACCAGGAGGTGGGTGAATCACAGCACACACACACCAGGTGGGTGAATCACAGCACACACACCAGGAGGTTGGTGAATCGCAGCACATACACCAGGTGGGTGAATCACAGCGCACACACCAGAAGGTGGGTGAATCACAGCACACACACCAGGAGGTGGGTGAATCACAGCACACACACCAGAAGGTGGGTGAATCACAGCACACACACCAGGAGGTGGGTGAATCTCAGCACACACACACCAGGAGGTGGGTGAATCACAGCACACACACCAGGAGGTTGGTGAATCACAGCACACACACCAGGAGGTGGGTGAATCACAGCACACACACCAGGAGGTGGGTGAATCACAGCACACACACCAGGAGGTGGGTGAATCACAGCACACACACCAGGAGGTGGGTGAATCACAGCACACACACACCAGGAGGTGGGTGAATCACAGCACACACACCAGGAGGTGGGTGAATCACAGCACACACACACCAGGAGGTGGGTGAATCACAGCACACACACACCAGGAGGTGGGTGAATCACAGCACACACACACCAGGAGGTGGATGAATCACAGCACACACACCAGGAGGTGGGTGAATCAAAGCACACACACACCAGGAGGTTGGTGAATCACAGCACACACACCAGGAGGTCGGTGAATCACACCACACACACCAGGAGGTGGGTGAATCACAGCACACACACCAGGAGGTGGGTGAATCACAGCACACACATCAGGAGGTGGGTGAATCTCAGCACACACACACCAGGAGGTGGGTGAATCACAGCACACACACCAGGAGGTTGGTGAATCACAGCACACACACAAGGAGGTGGGTGAATCACAGCACACACACCAGAAGGTGGGTGAACCACAGCACACACACCAGGAGGTGGGTGAATCACAGCACACACACCAGGAGGTGGGTGAATCACAGCACACACACACCAGGAGGTTGGTGAATCACAGCACGCACACCAGGAGGTGGGTGAATTACAGCACACGCACCAGGAGGTGGGTGAATCACAGCACCCACACCAGGAGGTGGGTGAATCACAGCACACACACACCAGGAGGTGGGTGAATCACAGCACACACACACCAGGAGGTTGGTGAATCACAGCACACACACACACCAGGAGGTGGGTGAATCACAGCACACACACCAGGAGGTGGGTGAATCACAGCACACACACACCAGGAGGTGGGTGAATCACAGCACACACACCAGGAGGTGGGTGAATTACAGCACACGCACCAGGAGGTGGGTGAATCACAGCACACACACCAGGAGGTGGATGAATCACAGCACACACACACCAGGAGGTGGGTGAATCACAGCACACACACACCAGGAGGTTGGTGAATCACAGCACACACACACACCAGGAGGTGGATGAATCACAGCACACACACCAGGAGGTGGGTGAATCACAGCACACACACCAGAAGGTGGGTGAATCACAGCACACACACCAGGAGGTGGGTGAATCTCAGCACACACACACCAGGAGGTGGGTGAATCACAGCACACACACCAGGAGGTTGGTGAATCACAGCACACACACCAGGAGGTGGGTGAATCACAGCACACACACCAGGAGGTGGGTGAATCACAGCACACACACCAGGAGGTGGGTGAATCACAGCACACACACCAGGAGGTGGGTGAATCACAGCACACACACACCAGGAGGTGGGTGAATCACAGCACACACACCAGGAGGTGGGTGAATCACAGCACACACACACCAGGAGGTGGGTGAATCACAGCACACACACACCAGGAGGTGGGTGAATCACAGCACACACACACCAGGAGGTGGATGAATCACAGCACACACACCAGGAGGTGGGTGAATCACAGCACACACACACCAGGAGGTTGGTGAATCACAGCACACACACCAGGTGGTCGGTGAATCACACCACACACACCAGGAGGTGGGTGAATCACAGCACACACACCAGGAGGTGGGTGAATCACAGCAAACACATCAGGAGGTGGGTGAATCTCAGCACACACACACCAGGAGGTGGGTGAATCACAGCACACACACCAGGAGGTTGGTGAATCACAGCACACACACAAGGAGGTGGGTGAATCACAGCACACACACCAGGAGGTGGGTGAACCACAGCACACACACCAGGAGGTGGGTGAATCACAGCACACACACCAGGAGGTGGGTGAATCACAGCACACACACACCAGGAGGTGGGTGAATCACAGCACACACACCAGGAGGTGGGTGAATTACAGCACACGCACCAGGAGGTGGGTGAATCACAGCACACACACCAGGAGGTGGGTGAATCACAGCACACACACACCAGGAGGTGGGTGAATCACAGCACACACACACCAGGAGGTTGGTGAATCACAGCACACACACACACCAGGAGGTGGGTCAATCACAGCACAGACACCAGGAGGTGGGTGAATCACAGCACACACACACCAGGAGGTGGGTGAATCACAGCACACACACCAGGAGGTGGGTGAATTACAGCACACGCACCAGGAGGTGGGTGAATCACAGCACACACACCAGGAGGTGGGTGAATCACAGCACACACACACCAGGAGGTGGGTGAATCACAGCACACACACACCAGGAGGTTGGTGAATCACAGCACACACACACACCAGGAGGTGGATGAATCACAGCACACACACCAGGAGGTGGGTGAATCACAGCACACACACACCAGGAGGTTGGTGAATCACAGCACACACACCAGGAGGTCGGTGAATCACAGCACACACACCAGGAGGTGGGTGAATCACAGCACACACACCAGGAGGTGGGTGAATCACAGCACACACACCAGGAGGTGGGTGAATCACAGCACACGCACCAGGAGGTGGGTGAATCACAGCACACACACCAGGAGGTGGGTGAATCACAGCACACACACACCAGGAGGTGCGTGAATCACAGCACACACACACCAGAAGGTGGATGAATCACAGCACACACACCAGGAGGTGGATGAATCACAGCACACACACACCAGGAGGTGGATGAATCACAGCACACACACCAGGAGGTGGGTGAATCACAGCACACACACACACCAGGAGGTTGGTGAATCACAGCACACACACCAGGAGGTCGGTGAATCACAGCACACACACCAGGAGGTGGGTGAATCACAGCACACACACCAGGAGGTGGGTGAATCACAGCACACACACCAGGAGGTGGGTGAATCACAGCACACGCACCAGGAGGTGGGTGAATCACAGCACACACACACCAGGAGGTGGGTGAATCACAGCACACACACACCAGGAGGTGGGTGAATCACAGCACACCCACACCAGGAGGTGGGTGATTCACAGCACACACACACACACCTGGAGGTGGATGAATCACAGCACACACACCAGGAGGTGGGTGAATCACAGCACACCCACACCAGGAGGTGGGTGATTCACAGCACACACACACACACCAGGAGGTGGATGAATCACAGCACACACACCAGGAGGTGGGTGAATCACAGCACACACACACCAGGAGGTTCGTGAATCACAGCACACACACCAGGAGGTCGGTGAATCACAGCACACACACCAGGAGGTGGGTGAATCACAGCACAAACACCAGGAGGTGGGTGAATCACAGCACACACACCAGGAGGTGGGTGAATCACAGCACACACACCAGGAGGTGGGTGAATCACAGCACACACACACCAGGAGGTGGGTGAATCACAGCACAAACACACCAGGAGGCGGGTGAATCACGGCACACACACACCAGGAGGTGGGTGAATCACAGCACACACACACCAGGAGGTGGGTGAATCACAGCACACACACACCAGGAGGTGGGTGAATCACAGCACACACACACCAGGAGGTGGGTGAGTCACGGCACACACACACCAAGAGGTGGGTGAATCACAGCACACACACACCAGGAGGTGGGTTAATCACAGCACACACACACCAAGAGGTGGGTGAATCACAGCACACACACACCAGGAGGTGGGTTAATCACAGCACACACACACCAAGAGGTGGGTGAATCACAGCACACACACACCAAGAGGTGGGTGAATCACAGCACACACACACCAAGAGGTGGGTTAATCACAGCACACACACACCAAGAGGTGGGTGAATCACAGCACACACACACCAAGAGGTGGGTTAATCACAGCACACACACACCAAGAGGTGGGTGAATCACAGCACACACACACCAAGAGGTGGGTGAATCACAGCACACACACACCAGGAGGTGGGTTAATCACAGCACACACACACCAAGAGGTGGGTGAATCACAGCACACACACACCAAGAGGTGGGTTAATCACAGCACACACACACCAAGAGGTGGGTGAATCACAGCACACACACACCAGGAGGTGGGTGAATCACAGCACACACACACCAAGAGGTGGGTTAATCACAGCACACACACACCAGGAGGTGGGTGAATCACAGCACACACACACCAGGAGGTGGGTGAATCACAGCACACACACACCAGGAGGTGGGTTAATCACAGCACACACACACCAGGAGGTGGGTGAATCACAGCACACACACACCAGGAGGTGGGTGAATCACAGCACACACACACCAGGAGGTGGGTTAATCACAGCACACACACACCAGGAGGTGGGTGAATCACAGCACACACACACCAAGAGGTGGGTGAATCACAGCACACACACACCAGGAGGTGGGTGAATCACAGCACACACACACCAAGAGGTGGGTTAATCACAGCACACACACACCAGGAGGTGGGTGAATCACAGCACACACACACCAGGAGGTGGGTTAATCACAGCACACACACACCAGGAGGTGGGTTAATCACAGCACAAACACACCAGGAGGTGGGTGAATCACGGCACACACACACCAAGAGGTGCTTTAATCACAGCACTCACACGAGTAGATGAGTGAATCACAGCGCACACACACACACACACACACACACACACACACACACACACACACACACACACACACACACACACACACACACACACACACACACACACACACACACACAGGTGGGTGAAAACCATACAAAGACGAATAACGAAGGTGATTTCATGCATCAGAATCCTCTCCTACTAAAGTAAACTGAAAATGCTTAACCTTTGCTCACTGGAGAGGCGAAGAATTAAAGAAGACATGACTGAAGTGTACAAATAAATGAAGAAAATATATATAGTGCGTTGAAAATATGTAACCAAGACAGGATTTTTAGCAGTGGATTCAAGTGGTGGAAATTTAGTCTTCAAGAAGATAACGGAAATTTTTGGCTTGGGACAAACCCTCAGGGAGCGTCAGAGAAACAAGAAGTTTGGGTATATTTAAATATAGGTTGCATGGGTAAATAAGTGGGTGTGAATTGGACTTGCATATCATGGGCCAGTAGGCCTGCTGCAGCGCTCCTTCGTTCTTTTGTATAATTAAATAAGACACATGTGTCACAGCTGCACATGTGTCTCACTCGGCACTGTATACCGTTTTAATAATTTGTGTATAATTATTTATGGCGTAGATCCGTAATTTTGTTTATGATCATAAGCTATGGCTGGCGGCTAACTGGTTTTGATTAATTAAAACCTTTCGTATGGACGAGGGCCATTAATGCTACGTGTTCACCACTAGTCAAAGATGATTTAATCCCTAATATAGGCTTATGGAGGTTAACGTATACTCTCAGTATACTCAACTGCTGCACATGTGTCTTATTCGTCATTCTCTCAGTATTTACATGTTGAGATAAATAAATACACCTCCGCGTGTTCGTGGACGGTTACTCTTATTGTTTACACATGAAGAGAGAGATATACGCATCAGAATATATACAAAGTGCAAGTTAACGTATTGTCTGCCATTGAGCAGTCATCGATGTTTCGGTCTCCTGGAATTCCTATTAAATCACGACCGAAAAGTCGTCTAAAATATTCTTTCCAAACCCATGTGTTAATTGTTATTCGTACAAGTCAGGGAACTGTGATTTTTTTTAATCAGAAAACCATTATGTTCCCACTACACTCTCCCTGCTGCAGATGGTGGTGAACATGGAGAAGAAGAGTCCGTTCGACCCCCTGCACCGCTGGAAGGACCACGAAGCTTGTTGGCAGATGCAGTTCCGAGGTTCCCTAGGGGAGACTTTGCTGCATGTGCTCATTATGTGTGACACTAAGGCTCACACTCGAGTCGCTAAGATCCTTCTCAAGTGCTTTCCCAAGCTTGCACTCGATGTCGTCGAGGGAGAGGAGTACCTGGGTGAGTGTCCGGGAGCTGGAATAGTAGTAGCAGTAGTTGTAGTAGTAGTAGAAGTATCAATAGGAATTTTACTGGAAAATATACACTCAATAGACACTGTATTAAGCACATTTGTATACTTGCTCGTTAATGCAAATATCTGATCAGCCAATCACGTTGTCAGGACCTAAAAGCATGCAGACATAATCAAGAGGTTCAGTTCAGGGTACACCTCGGAATGGGGAAAAGATGTGATCTAAGTGACTTTGACCGTGGAATGATTATTGGTGCCAGACGGGGCGGTTTGAGTATCTCACAGACTGCTGATCTGGAATTTTGGCGAATTACAGTCTCTAGAGTTTATGGAGAAAAGCATGAGAAACACGAAACATACATTGAGCAGCTGTTCTGTTGGCAAAAACGCCTTGTTAATGTGAGAGGTGAGAGGAGAATTGCCAGACTATTTCAAGCTGACAGGAAGTCGACATTAACTCAGCCATGTATTACAACGCTTTGAACCTATAAGAGGATGGGTTCAGAAGACCACACCGGGTTCTACTCCTTTCAGCTAACAATAGTAAACTGAGGCTACAGTGGACACAGACTCACCTAAACGGGACAGTTGAAGACAGGAAAACCGTCGTCTTCTCTGACGAATCACGATTTCTGCTGCGACGTGCAGATGGTAGGGTCAGAATTTGGCGTAAACCTTTGGGATGTGTTGGAACAGGAGATTCTCTGTATGAATTTGCAGTCGACAAATCTTCACCAATTGCGTGATGGTATTATGTCAATATTGACCACAATCTCTAAAGCACTGCTTCCAGCACCTTGTTGAATCCATTCTACGAAAAATTTAGGCTGCTGTGAGGGGCAAAGTGGGGCCCTACCCATTAGTTGAATGGTGTACCTAATAAAGTAGCCACTAAGTATATATAAGTCGTGCCGAATAGGCAGAACTTGCGATCTTGGCTTAAATAGCAACGCTCATCTTGCCATATATGACAAGTGAAAATTTGTGTATGCAATAATTTCGCCAAAATCATTCTGAACCTAACGAAAAAAATATATTTCACTGTGTTTGTTTAGTATTAAATTATTGTAAACAAATCTAAAATATATTTAGTTGGGTTAGGCTAAAATAAATTGTTGTTGTTATAATAAGGTTAGGTAAGTTTTCTAATTTTCTTTTGGTCCAAAATTAAATTTTTTTACATTAACATTAATGAAAAAAATATATCTTTAAATGTATAAGAGAAAAATTTAGAGAGGACTTAATTTTAAATGAGTTCTTGCTAATTGACCAGTTTTACATATTCGGCACGACATATATATATATATATATATATATATATATATATATATATATATATATATATATATATATATATATATATATATATATGGAGATGTCATGTCTGAGGGCAATGTGTGGTGTGAATATAATGCAGAGAATTCGTAGTTTGGAAGTTAGGAGGAGGTGCGGGATTACCAAAACTGTTGTCCAGAGGGCTGAGGAAGGGTTGTTGAGGTGGTTCGGACATGTAGAGAGAATGGAGCGAAACAGAATGACTTCAAGAGTGTATCAGTCTGTAGTGGAAGGAAGGCGGGGTAGGGGTCGGCCTAGGAAAGGTTGGAGAGAGGGGGTAAAGGAGGTTTTGTGTGCAAGGGGCTTGGACTTCCAGAACGCATGCGTGAGCGTGTTTGATAGGAGTGAATGGAGACAAATGGTTTTTAATACTTGACGTGCTGTTGGAGTGTGAGCAAAGTAACATTTATGAAGGGGTTCAGGGAAACCGGCAGGCCGGACTTGAGTCCTGGAGATGGGAAGTACAGTGCCTGCACTCTGAAGGAGGGGTGTTAATGTTGCAGTTTAAAAACTGTAGTGTAAAGCACCCTTCTGGCAAGACAGTGATGGAGTGAATGATGGTGAAAGTTTTTCTTTTTCGGGCCACCCTGCCTTGGTTGGAATCGGCCAGTGTGATAATAAAAAAAAAATATATATATATATCTGTAACAATGTAACACCACTGCAACAAATTCACACCACTGTAAACTTGGTTGCCTGCAGGTGCGAGCGCTCTTCACTTGGCCATCGCCTACTCCAACAATGATTTGGTAACCATGTTGGTGGCGTGTGGAGCAGATTTCACACAGAGAGCTGTGGGTGAGTCCACCACTGTTTCCTGTCTAATTTTTTTGTTAATGGTAATTCTGAAACTGATAGAAATTACTGTGGTAAAACTACCATTGTTACCTGTACTGCTGTCAAATTCTATGATATTGTGCTCTGGCTATTAGCACAGCTATTGGTTGGTATATTGGGTTTAAAGCCTATCGACTACACGAGGGTTATTAAGGCTGCATATAACCTATACGGCACAAATAATTCTCTACTATAAGGACTGAATAGATCTTTCAGCACTGCTTACCAGCAAAACTAATCATATAATGATGGGGCTGGCTAGACATAGCATTAAGTAAGGACAGGTAGCGTTTAATCCAGCGGAGAAGCCATCCTCCAACATCCATTCTGGCAAGTTCGCTAATGATTACACATCGGTTGGCTACATCAAGAGCAGATTTAATGTCAAGGAAGTAAGTGTATGAGCTGTCAGCGTACAAAGTGAGAAAGGTGGTTATGCAATGATGCACGCTCCTTCCATGCATGAAACCATGCAACCGGGGAGACAAAAATTGTTAGATTCTGTACATGAGACTATTAAGAATCATCCTCTCGAATGTTTTACACAAACAGCAAGTAAGAGATATTGGACGAGATAAGTTTTGTTGATTGAGCTTCGGAATTGGAATGATGAGGCTGTTGGTCCATGATTTAGGGAGCTCCCCAGTTACATAACTCATGTTATGTAATTCGAGTAAAAGATTACCTGGTACTCAACACAGCAATCTGAATATGTTGTAGGTAATACCTTCCTCCCCAGGCGACGTGGAGTAGCTCTTAGTTAGTGCTGCATCAAGTTCAGAATTAGTAAAAGGAATGTTACAGCCACCTTCCTTGCTGAGCATAAAACAAATCAATCTCTCTCTAGCATCATGTTTGTCCATTAATTTCGCCTGTGTGGTACTGGGAAGATTGTCATAGCTAGATGTAGCAGCCCAAGCACTGACTAACTCATTCGCCCTCTGTAAGAGATGAGGGTGCGCGATCTGACTAGTTCTGTTAACCTTAATTCTATTCATGTCCCTCCATGCCCGGCTAAGTGGGGTGTGAGCATTGAGACCATTGACAAATTTTTCCCAGTCTGTTTGCCGCAGTTCTGTCATACGCTCTCTGGCAGCAGCAAGGGCAGTTTGAAAGAGCCTCAGCATTTCAGGGGTACGATGTTTTCTATAGGCTAGGCCTTGTCTGCGAGCAGTACGTTTCAATGTTCAATGTTTAGGATCATTGTAAAAAGTATGGTTTTTATAGGAGGTATATTTATTATGGATGGTAGCTGGGGTTAGAGTACCAAGAGGTTTCAGTGGCGGTTCTAATGAGTTCTGAATGCTGCTCACAAGGTCATTGTTAAGGTCTCAACAGAGGAACACTCATAGGAATTATACCAGTCAGTCACATGTGCGACAAAGTCATCATGGTGATCAGGGGGAGCATTAAAACGTTTCCGTTTGAATATCCCACCAGGGAGGATAGTATTATCAATATCTAGAGAGGTTAGCCTTGGGAAATGATCTGATAATATATCTGTTACAATGGAAGACTCACAGCTGGCAAAAGTAATGTTGAAGCCAAGACACAGATCAAGGACGCCTTCATAGATATGTGTGGCTTCAAGGTCACCTACAGTTTGCACATTAACATGACTATTTAAGAGTGACAACAGTTGATTACCATTACGATTACCAAAGTGTGAGTTTCCAATGCTTTTGTGTCTTGCATTATAATCACCAATAATAAGAGTAGGTTCACACTGAGCACAAGTTGGGAGCTCCAAGTAATTAAACTTATCAGCAGGAGCATACAAGTTAAATATGTTGAGAGCAGAGTTCCCAACATAAATCCTAACACCTTGGTATTGTAGTCTCTCTGTTTTCTTATGTGTGAGAAGTTGATGGGGAAGTGATTTTTTAATATGTAGAACACAAGAGTTAGCAGATTTGAGGTTATATGCAACAAATGATGGCAATTTAGGGGGTTGGAATTTTTCAGGGACTCTGCACTCTTGTAGACACAACATCAATGGGTTCGATAGTTACTTTATGGTGAAGGTCAGGAAATCTTTTTATGTGATACAATAGAAAGTTTATACGAGTTTTGATCCATTATAGAAGTCCTGGGATCTCAGTTTCTCAGCATAATGAAAAATAATCATATAAACAGCAGACATTATCAATGTCAGCAGTGTTACCCTGGTTCATAAGATTTTTCAGTGCACTTCCAGTTGTAAGGCCTCGGGGGAGTCTTTGTTTACACAGAGCTCGACGCTGTTCATTTGTGAATGTTTGATGGGTGGCACAAGAGAATTGAATATTCTATTAATTTATGCTATATAGCTTTAACAACTTTAATTGAGAAGAATTGCAAGCTTGATTATTTACTTAAAAGGAACACAATCAATTGTTTAGCGATTGGGAGGGTTACAGGTAGTCAAAGTATATATTGTTTATAATGTTTTAGTGTTCATGACATTGAGAATATGCATGCATAGTTTCTTCGTATTTTAGGCCCTTTTATGTACATTGAATTTCTGAAAAGATTTAGTTGGACGTGGAGAAAGTCATAGAGATTTTAGTGGCTAGTATTGTGTCTGTGGGTCCTGTTGTAACTATCAAGAAAATACTTCAGGTCGAGATTTATATTAGCATTATATTCCTCTGTAGTTTGGAAGTTAGGAGGAGGTGCGGGATTACCAAAACTGTTGTCCAGAGGGCTGAGGAAGGGTTGTTGAGGTGGTTCGGACATGTGGAGAGAATGGAGCGAAACAGAATAACTTCAAGAGTGTATCAGTCTGTAGTGGAAGGAAGGCGGGGTAGGGGTCGGCCTAGGAAAGGTTGAAGGGAGGGGGTAAAGGAGGTTTTGTGTGCGAGGGGCTTGGACTTCCAGCAGGCATGCGTGAGCGTGTTTGATAGGAGTAAATGGAGACAAATGGTTTTTAATACTTGACGTGCTGTTGGAGTGTGAGCAAAGTAACATTTATGAAGGGGTTCAGGGAAACCGGCAGGCCGGACTTGAGTCCTGGAGATGGGAAGTACGGTGCCTGCACTCTGAAGGAGGGGTGTTAATGTTGCAGTTTAAAAACTGTAGTGTAAAGCACCCTTCTGGCAAGACAGTGATGGAGTGAATGATGGTGAAAGTTTTTCTTTTTCGGGCCACCCTGCCTTGGTGGGAATCGGCCGGTGTGATAATAAAAAAAAATCCTCTGTAAATGTAGGATGCACAGTAGTAATAGTGAATGTTTTGTATAGTGAGTAGGTGTAGGTTTTTGAAGAAATAAATGGTATAAAATACCGACACAATGGAAATATAAACACTTAAGCAGTTTAATGTGATCCTTTATTAACAACGTTTCGCCCACACAGTGACTTGATAAAGCCCACTGTGTGGGTGAAACGTTGTCAATAAAGGATCACATTATGCTGTTTAAGTGTTTATATTTCCAGGTCGTCGAGGAGTTGGGGGGATTAATCGTACCTTTTATTCAAGCTATGTATAGATCCCGCCTCTACTACTTCACTCTCCAGAGTGTTCCACTTCCTGACAACTCTAAGACTGAAAAAATACTTCCTACCATCACTATGACTCATCAGAGCCTCCCAGCCTCCCAGCACACATAAGGGGGATTACCAACAGACCCCTGGCAGTCTTCAAGCTGGCACTGGACAAGCACCTAAAGTCAGTTCCTGATCAGCCGGGCTGTGGCTCGTACGTTGGTTTGCGTGCAGCCAGCAGCAACAGCCTGGTTGATCAGGCTCTGATCCACCAGGAGGCCTGGTCACAGACCGGGCCGCGGGGGCGTTGACCCCCGGAACTCTCTCCAGGTAAACTCCAGGTAAACTCCAGAGCTTTCAACTCATAGTTGTGCCCAGTTGCTCCTTTTGTCCCAGTTCCTCTGAGAATTTTATACGTCGTTATCATATCTCCTCCCTAGCCCTTCTGTTCTCCAGTGTCGTCAGGCTGAGTTCCCTTAACCTCTCCTCATAGGACATATTCCGTGGCTGTAAACCTCTGCACTTTCTCCAAATTCTACGTGCTTGACCAGGTGTGTATTCCATACTGGTGCTGCATATTCCAATATGTGCCTGACGTACACGGTGTGTGTGTGTGTGTGTACTCATCTAATTGTGGTTGCAGGGGGTCGATCCATAGCTCCTGGCCCCGCCTCTTCACTGGTCGCTACTAAGTCCTCTCTTTCCCTGCACCATGAGCTTTATCGTACCTCTTCATAAAGATAAGTATGAATCCTGACCCCATTACATCACTCTCCAGACTCTTCCACTTTCTGACAACTCTGTGACTGAAGAAATACTTCCTAACATCCCTGTGACTCATCTGAGTTTTTAACTTCCAATTGTGACCCCTTATTGGTGTATCCCATCTCTGAAAACACTGTCCCTATCCACCTTATCAGTTTCTCTGTGTTTTATAAGTTTCTATCATGCCCCTCCCCCATCCCTTCTGTCTTCCATTGTCGTCAGGTCGATCTTCCATAACCTCTCCTCGTAGGACACATACCCTTTAGTTCCGGGACTAGTCTTGTTGCAAACCTTTGCACTTTCTCTAATTTCTTGACATTCTTGACCAGGTGTGGGTTCCAGACTGGTGCTGCATACTCCAGTATGAGCCTGACGTACACGGTGTACAGAGTCTTGTAAGAGGTGTCGAAACTTATACTTAGGTTTGCCGACGCCCGTATGCTGCAGCAGTTATTTAGTTGATGTGCGCCTCAGGAGATGTGTTCGGTATTATACTCATCCGACTTTTTGGCATCCTCTAGCCTGTACTCTGTCTGCGGTCTTCTTTGCCCTTTCCCCAGTTTTCATGACTTTGCACTTGGTGGGGTTAAACTCCAGGAGCCAGTTGCTGGACCAGGCCTGCAGCCTGTTCAGAACCATTGTAGTCCTACCTGATCCTCATCCACTTGAATTCTCCTCATTAGTTTCACATCATTTGCAAACAGCAACACCTCTGAATCTATCCTTTCCATCATGTCATTCACATATACCAGAAAGAGCACCGATCCAAGGACTGACCCTTGTGGAACCCCGCTCGTCACAGGCGCCCACTCTGATACTTCGTCACGTACTACCATGACTCGTTGTTGCCTACCCGTCAGGTATTCTCTGATCCACTGCAGTGCCTTTCATGTTATACATGCCTGATCCTCTAGCTTTTGCACTAATTTCTTATGTGGAACTATGTCTAAAGCCTGCTTACTGTCCAGAAGTGTTTTGTGTTGGTGTATTTTTTCTGTCATTTCTTGCTACCACTATTATGTTACTGTTTACCTGGAGATGTTTACCTGGAGAGAGTTCCGGGGGTCAACGTCCCCGCGGCCCGGTCTGTGACTAGGCCTCCTGGTCATCATATTCTTGTCTCGGTCTTCTGCTGTTTGATGGCAGATTGTATATCATACCTTCAGCTTCCTTTCCAGAACTGTATTCAGGGGGATGGGAGGAGTTGGTGCAGGCTGAACGTGTGGTATACAAGGCTGGGTGTTATGGTGGGGTGTTGTGGTAGTATTAGTGCTGGGTGGGGGACTGTGGATGTGGAGTTTGGTTTGTTTCTGGTTATAGTGTCTGGTTGGTATGGGTTGTTAGGGGTTGAAGGGATGCTGTGGGTGGTTGTGTTTGATGTTTCCCCTAAGGCTGCCCTCTTCTGTCTGTCATACCTGCTCTGTCTCCCCTTCCTGTCTGTGGCACCTTCTTATTCTTTCGGTTGTTCCCATTCTTTTTGTTTTCTGTCGTGGTCGAGGTACACTCGCAGGTATTTTTGGGAACATTTAAACAGTGGTTTCCTCTGTATGATCTTGCTACATACTACTTCTGTCTTAAATGTCAATTTGATAAGGCAGTTCTTTTCCACCTATACAGATGTGACAGAGTGAACAGGCAAAAGGGGGGGGGGTTGGCCTGTACATTGCAGAGTCACTTGTTTGCACAGAACTGCTAAATGCCTCAAATGATGTAGTGGAAGTTTTAGCAGTAAAGGTCGAGAACCAAAACCTAGTCATTGTGATAGTCTACAAGCCTCCGGATGCAACATCCCAGCAATTCCAGGAACAGCTGTTAAAAATTGACCACTGTCTGGAAAACCTTCCAGCTCCTGCACCCAACATCTTGCTCCTGGGGGATTTCAACTTAAGGCACCTAAAATGGAGGAATATAGCAAATAATATTGTTGCAGTAATAACACCAGGAGGCAGCTCTGATGAAAACTCACACTCACGCGAGCTTTTAAATCTCTGCACAAAATTCAATTTAAACCAGCAAATAATAGAGCCTACTAGACTGGAGAATACACTAGACCTCATCTTCACTAACAATGATGATCTGATAAGAAATATCACCATATCAAAAACAATATACTCAGATCACAACATAATTGAGGTTCAGTCATGTATGCGCGGAGCCCCAGACCGACATAATGAGATTAGTCACGAGGGAGCATTCACCAAATTCAACTTCAATAACAAAAACATAAAGTGGGACCAAGTAAACCAAGTCCTAACCGATATAAGCTGGGAAGATATACTAAGCAACACAGACCCCAACTTATGCCTAGAACAGATTAACTCGGTAGCACTCGATGTATGCACAAGGCTTATTCCTCTAAGAAAAAGGAGGAGTAGATGTAAAACAGAAAGAGACAGGCGCTCCCTTTACAGGCGACGGAAAAGAATAACAGAGCGGCTAAAAGAGGTCAATATATCTGAAATGCGTAGGGAGACACTGGTCAGAGAAATAGCAAGCATCGAACTTAAGCTAAAAGAATCCTTTAGGAGTCAGGAATCGCGGGAAGAACTAAAAGCCATAAATGAAATCGAAAGAAACCCAAAGTATTTCTTCTCCTATGCCAAATCAAAATCGAGAACAACGTCCAGTATTGGGCCCCTACTTAAACAAGATGGGTCCTACACAGATGACAACAAGGAAATGAGTGAGCTACTCAAGTCCCAATATGACTCAGTTTTTAGCAAGCCGCTAACCAGACTGAGAGTCGAAGATCAAAATGAATTTTTTATGAGAGAGCCACAAAATTTGATTAACACAAGCCTATCCGATGTTATCCTGACGCCAAATGACTTCGAACAGGCGATAAATGACATGCCCATGCACTCTGCCCCAGGGCCAGACTCATGGAACTCTGTGTTCATCAAGAACTGCAAGAAGCCCCTATCACGAGCCTTTTCCATCCTATGGAGAGGGAGCATGGACACGGGGGTCGTCCCACAGTTACTAAAAACAACAGACATAGCCCCACTCCACAAAGGGGGCAGTAAAGCAACAGCAAAGAACTACAGACCAATAGCACTAACATCCCATATCATAAAAATCTTTGAAAGGGTCCTAAGAAGCAAGATCACCACGCATCTAGAAACCCATCAGTTACACAACCCAGGGCAACATGGGTTTAGAACAGGTCGCTCCTGTCTGTCTCAACTATTGGACCACTACGACAAGGTCCTAAATGCACTAGAAGACAAAAAGAATGCAGATGTAATATATACAGACTTTGCAAAAGTCTTCGACAAGTGTGACCATGGCGTAATAGCGCACAAAATGCGTGCTAAAGGAATAACAGGAAAAGTCGGTCGATGGATCTATAATTTCCTCACTAACAGAACACAGAGAGTAGTCGTCAACAGAGTAAAGTCCGAGGCAGCTACGGTGAAAAGCTCTGTTCCACAAGGCACAGTACTCGCTCCCATCTTGTTCCTCATCCTTATATCCGACATAGACAAGGATGTCAGCCACAGCACCGTGTCTTCCTTTGCAGATGACACCCGAATCTGCATGACAGTGTCTTCCATTGCAGACACTGCAAAGCTCCAGGCAGACATCAACCAAATCTTTCAGTGGGCTGCAGAAAACAATATGAAGTTCAACGATGAGAAATTTCAATTACTCAGATATGGTAAACATGAGGAAATTAAATCTTCATCAGAGTACAAAACAAATTCTGGCCACAAAATAGAGCGAAACACCAACGTCAAAGACCTGGGAGTGATCATGTCGGAGGATCTCACCTTCAAGGACCATAACACTGTATCAATCGCATCTGCTAGAAAAATGACAGGATGGATAATGAGAACCTTCAAAACTAGGGAGGCCAAGCCCATGATGACACTCTTCAGGTCACTTGTTCTATCTAGGATGGAATATTGCTGCACACTAACAGCACCTTTCAAGGCAGGTGAAATTGCCGACCTAGAAAATGTACAGAGAACTTTCACGGCGCGCATAACGGAGATAAAACACCTCAATTATTGGGAGCGCTTGAGGTTCCTAAACCTGTATTCCCTGGAACGCAGGAGGGAGAGATACATGATTATATACACCTGGAAAATCCTAGAGGGACTAGTACCGAACTTGCACACGAAAATCACCCACTACGAAAGCAAAAGACTTGGCAGACGATGCACCATCCCCCCAATGAAAAGCAGGGGTGTCACTAGCACGTTAAGAGACCATACAATAAGTGTCAGGGGCCCGAGACTGTTCAACTGCCTCCCAGCACACATAAGGGGGATTACCAACAGACCCCTGGCAGTCTTCAAGCTGGCACTGGACAAGCACCTAAAGTCAGTTCCGGATCAGCTGGGCTGTGGCTCGTATGTTGGTTTGCGTGCAGCCAGCAGCAACAGCCTGGTTGATCAGGCTCTGATCCACCAGGAGGCCTGGTCTCAGACCGGGCCGCGGGGGCGTTGACCCCCGGAACTCTCTCCAGGTAAACTCCAGGTAAACTACCCAATTCTCTGAAAATTTATCACTTCATGTCCTCTCCTGTTACTGTAATGATGTTCTCAATCTCTTTTACCTCCCCCTGTTTTCTTTCATTATAGGTTTGCCCTTCTGCCTTATGGAGCCCATGAATGATAAGCAACCTCTCCCTCTTTTCCTAATTCATTCCCCTCCTTAACTCTGGGTCCGATTTAAGTACTTCCAGATGCCCCAGTGGCCTAATATCATTTCCTTAAGGAGCTTTATTCCTTCCCTTACAGTCCCCTCACTGTCCCCCTCCAGTCCTCTCACTGTGTGTATGTATTCACCTATTTATGGTTGCAGGGATCGAGTCACAGCTCCTGGCCCCGCCTCTTTGATGGTCGCTACTAGGTCCACTCTCTCCATACTCCATAAGCTTTATCGTATCTCTTCTTAAAGCTATGTATGGATCCTGCCTACATTACATCACTCTCAATAGTGTTCCACTTTCTGATGACTCTATGACTGAAGAAATATTTCTCAACATCCCTGTTACTCATCTGTGTTTTCGTCTTCCAGTTCTGACTCCTTGTTGCTGTGTCCCATCTCTGAAACATCCTGTCCCTATCTACCTTGTCAATTCCTCTCAGTATTTTTATATGTCGTTATCATGTCCCTCCCCATCCTACATGTCCTCCAGTGTCGTCAGGTTGATTTCCCTTAACCTTTCCTCGTACGACATACCCTTTAGCTCTGGGACTATTCTTGTTGCAAACCTTTGCACTTTCTCTAATTTCTTGACGTGCTTGATCATTTGTGAGTTCCATACTGATGCTGCACACTCCAGTATGGGCCTGACGTACATGGTGGCCAAAATCTTAAACAATTCCTTACTCGGGTGTCGAAACGCTATTAGATTTGCCAGGAGCTCGTATGCTGCGCCTCAGAAGTGTGAGTTACCACAACACACTTATTAACATTACCACAGCATAACACACTTATCAACATTACTACAGCACAGAACACTTGTAAACACTTCATTACCACAACACAACACATTTATCAACACTACACTACCACAACACAACACACTTATCAAAACTACCACAACACAACACACTTATCAACACTACCACAACACAACACACTTATCAACACTACCACAACACAACACACTTATCAACACTACCACAACACAACACTCATTAGCACTACACTACCACAACACTCACACTTATTACACTACACTACCACAACACTCACACTTATTAACATTACACTACCACAACACTCACACTTATTACACTACACTGCCACAACACACACTTATTAACACTACACTAAGACAACACACACACTTATTAACACTACACTACCACAACACTAACACTTATTAACACTACACTGCCACAACACACACACTTATTAACACTACACTACCACAACACTCACACTTATTACACTACACTACCACAACACTCACACTTATTAACATTACACTACCACAACACTCACACTTATTACACTACACTGCCACAACACACACTTATTAACACTACACTAAGACAACACACACACTTATTAACACTACACTACCACAACACTCACACTTATTAACACTACACTGCCACAACACACACACTTATTAACACTACACCAAAACAACACACACACTTATTAACACTACCAGAACACAATACAACACATCACGTCACATTACACCGCCTCTACGTCGACACTTCAATTATCTGTAAGTTTCTCCCCTTCTAGGATGATGCGTTGATGCCAGTGATAGGCTCATGTTCCAAGTAATTGGAGCCACGACCTTCTTCCTTATATCAAACCTAATTGTCTCTCATTCCTTAGATACAGTAAGAGCTATCTGGTTAGTGCATCACATGACTATAACAATTAACAACAACAACAACAACAACAATAATAATAATAATAATAATAATAATAATAATAATAATAATAATAATAATAATAATAATAATAATAATAATAATAATGATAATAATAATAATAATGATAATAATAATAATTGCAGGGAGTTTCTTCCTGCCGAAGGACCAGCAGGTGACGTGTCCTCCAGGACCAGAAAACACAGACTACGAGGGTCTGGCCTACCTCGGGGAGTACCCACTGGCCTGGGCAGCCTGCCTGGGCAACGAGACGGTCTACAACAAGCTGCTGGACTTCGGCGCTGATCCCAACGCTCAGGACTCCTTCGGTAACATGATCCTCCACATGGTAGTGGTCTGTAACCAGCTGGTGAGTCGTTCCACACATGCAAGAACTGAGTCAACATCACACACCCACACACACACACACACACACACACACACACCCACACACACACACACACACACACACACACACACACACACACACACACACACACACACACACACACACACACACACACACACAAATTAACACACAACAGGAACAAAAGCACACAATACCTGTCCTTGTTGCCGTGAAACAAGAGACACTGACGAGGCTAGATATTTTTCGATTTGAATTCTTCACAATATATTATTCGTTACTCTATTTTGACATCTCTTGCATATTTTTTTTTTATTCAAGATCTGCTAAATTACGAGCCAGATCGACTTACTCTGAACAGTAGAATAATAATTATCGAATTAAGAAAAAGTTGTTTCTAACTGATTTATGCATCTTAAGATTTTCTGTGAAGTCACCTTTCAAAGAGAAAAAAATAAATAAACAAAAAAAGTGTATACCACTCGAGACATACGTCTTTGTGGTTCTCAAAAGCAGCGTCTCAGTCAATTAATTTATTGTTGCAAAAAATCCCCTTAAGGGAGGTGCCTTGACGCTGGGGAGGTGCTCTTGATCTAAGGAATTGGATCTGTTCTCCAGTTCCCTGAAATCAGCCTTGAATACCTTCCACTCCCCCTCCACAGTCTCTATATAATCCCGCGGGTTTAGCGCTCCCCCATGATTATAATTATATAATATTGCAAAAAATAATGGAAAAATCACTCCAGAACCAAACTGAAAATGTTATAAGAACAATATAATATAAATGTAATGAAGTAACTTATTTTTGATCAAGATACAATAAAGTACAATCATAAATACATTTAGCGATTGTAAGTGTTGATATAACCACTGGTCGGTAAAACGTCTTCACATTGTGCATGAAGCAGTTCCTGTCTGTTGTGTACAGAGAACCATCACAGCTGGTATAAACTCAGTCAGGCACTTAATTTACTTGCAGCGCCTTAATTAAGTCCCTGGAGTTGTACTCCTTAGAACGTAGGCGAGAACGATATGTCATAAGCTACACCTGGAAATACTAGAGGGATTAGTCCCAAATCTGGACACCGAAATCACTTGATATGAGAACAACAAAATGGTACAAGATACCACCAGTGAACAGCAGGGAAGCGATGAGTCTGCTGAGAGAGAACTTTAATGTTAATGTTAAAGGAGTGTTCTTGATCAGACCTATGCTCCTCTTCCTTGGATCGAACCTAAATGCCTTCAATTCCCTTAGACGCTGAATAACCCCTATGGATTTAGCATTCCCCCGGGAATGTTATAATAACAACGCAGAGTCAGGAACATTTCTTTTTCTGAAGACTTGCAATTGTTAACGTAATTGTTAATGTAACTGGCAGATGGCAACCAGCAGCCAGTAATCCAAAGTTGCCATTCGTTTTCTTGCTGGTTCATTGTATTTTCAACAGGTCTTCTTGGATACAAGTGCTATTCATAGCTATATTCTGGAAGTCAAAAAACACCCGTATGTCTTTGTTTTAATTGTTCTCTTGTGTTATGTTCATTTTATTTGATCCATCAGATTCATACTTCTGAATTTATTTTATATTTCAACCATTTTAGAGCAGTGAATGGCAGTCATTACAGTGTTCTTGCCTTTCTGCGTTTACTGATGTTTTCTCTTCAGATGACAGACAATGTGAAATCATCATCACAGAAACCACTTTGGTACCAGCAACACAGAAACCACTTTGGTATCATCATCACAGAAACCACTTTGGTATCATCATCACAGAAACCACTTCGGTATTATCAACACAGAAACCACTTTGGTATCATCACAGAAACCACTTTGGTATCATCAACACATATCAACATAAATTTTAAATCCTTAGCTACACTGTTCATCATCAGTACGATACTTTCTCAAACTTGAACCTCTTCGAAGACTAACTCAGATCACCATGATAGGAGTGGCAGGTCCCTACCACAGCCCTAACATAAGAGGCTTCTGATAAGTCCTTGTTGAGAGCTCCATATTTGACGTCTTGGCAGAACAATGTATCCGCTTCTAGTGCCTCTCAGCTGCCTCTCACCCAGCCTCCTGTCCTGTGTTGCTGTATACTCTCATACATCTTTTCCATGTATACTCTTGAAAAAAAAAAGTTAAAAAAAAAAAATCTGCAGTTACTGGACAACCTCGTATACATATTTATCTGCTCATATATGTATACCTGTATGTTCTCATATTTATGCAGTTGCCTTGGGACATGTTATGTGTCACATGCCAATTGCTTTTTAATTTACAGATATGTATTCTGTCCTAGACATCAGAGTGGAAGCGCCACTACTATTCTTTTATTCTCTTCTTACTACATCCCTTACCTTTTTTTATTTTTTCAAAATTTCTGCCCTTCTCTAACTTCCTCCCCTTACATAAACTATGGGATTAATCCTTATACCTGTGATCTGCTTTCCGTCGTCTTCACATAACCGACGTTATTTGACGTCACGTGATGAATATCACCTCTCTTCTGCTGTTATTGTTTAATAATGATTCACTAGAATATTACGCACGAATACCAGATTTTTCAGCATATAAGGCGCACGATCATATGAGAGGATGTTTCCAGTCAATTGTGACGTAACATTAGTAAACAACTGCTAAAGCTTAACACTAAGCCTACCCTTGACCCTTGAGCATATAAGGCGCAGAGTGATTTTAAGACTTATTGGGGAGAAAAGCCAGCCTTATATGCCTGAAAATATGGTAAATACCTTTCTCGAGTAAAGATTGCTATACGGATGGACTGTTTAAAAAAAGTCAACACATACCTCGCGGTAGAGATCTTTCAGTGACTTTATGAACATGTGCACGACTTTGCTTTATCCGTTTTCAGTATTAACTATTTATTCCAGGTGAACAAATCACAGTGATGAAGTATCCTGTCTTAGAATCGTATTTTCACAACAGTTTAAAACCCCCCCTTATTGGTTGTGAGTTTATGTATAGCTTCATTAAATTATGACTTCTGAACCTGATCATGTGTTCGTCAGCAGGCAGTGGCTAGCTACCCTCACTTGCTGCCTGACGGCATTTACTGAAATAAATTACGAGTGGTCTCCTGTTTAGAGCTCGATCATACATGGCAACATGAACGGCACGAACCACTCAGCTGGGGATCTGGTATTCTGTCTGTAACATTTTGTTAGAATTTATTTCACATTTCCTCTATATTACAAGTCATATACTTACCTTAGAAGAAAATAATTTGTCTTTAAAAAATAATATGTTACCTCTGCTAATAGTACTTGTTATTTAATCTGCTCGAGTGTTTACCTGGAGAGAGTTCCGGGGGTCAACGCCCCCGCGGCCCGGTCTGTGACCAGGCCTCCCTACACTTTCTACACATTTCATTCTCTGAGGTTTTTCTACGTGTTCAGGAGATGCGCAAGTTCTGTTCCTCCTCAGGGGATGTTCTCGTACGCTCTGCGTCACCCCCGTCTGCCTGCCCAGGACGGCATCATGAACATGGCGGGGTTGACGCCGCTCACCCTGGCCTGCCGCCTCGCCCGCTCCACCATCTTCAAGGAGATGCTCGAACTCACCTGCATCGAGTTCTGGCGATATTCGAACATCACCTGCAGTGCTTACCCTCTCAACGCCCTGGACACCATCAGGCCCAGCGGGGAAACAAGTGAGTGGGAAGATATTAATATGTTTGGTGGGGAGATAATTGAGTGATAATCATTCTGGTTGGGGGTGGTTAATAATGTTAGCCAGTGATCGAAACATGGATGGAGCGATTAGCAAGGGTTTGGATGGCTGGTGCGTGTTGAAAAGATTAATGATTGGTGGCGCTATTAGTGAGACTGCTGTAAGATCTTAGTGGTAGATATATTACCGAGTCTGATGATTAGTAAGTGGTGGGGCAGAGAGAAGCGAGTTTAGTGGAAACATTAATGAGTTTAGTGGCGAGATTCTTGAGTTACACTGTGAGACGAGTGAGTCAGAGATATGTGTGTGTTTGCTTGCGTGATTAACGGGGGTAAAGGAAGAGAATGGTTTTAGTGGAGAAATTAACTAATTTCTCTTCCGAAATTAGAGAATTTGGTGGATTTTCTGGTGGTAAAGTTAAAAAGTTTAATGGCTAAGAGTTTAGTGGGCCTCCAGTGACTTTTTCTTAATTCGGTTGAGAATCTTCTTTTATGGGTTTAATGGTAAAGACAGAACCAGCATTTATTGGAACGATAAAAGCTGGTTCTGCAACCTCTGTCTTCTCCTCAAATAAAAATAACCATCTTCAGCTCTGTTGACAGTATTTACTGCGTTACTGTTATGCTTTTTCCAGTTGCCTCTTTTGACTCTATCGTTTGAGAGTGTTTTCGTCCTTCCCTTTATTCCCATTAATTATTTGTATGGCACCCATCCATCCAGGAACCTGTTGCCTCCGTTAAATATGTTTTTTTTTTAGTGTTTTTCTGTTCTGTTATTCGTGTTGAGTGTACGTACTCCTGCAGACTGGAACTCTGCACTCATGATTATCCTCAACGGCACGAAGAGTGAACATTTGGATATGCTGGAAGGTGGGATCATCCAGCGACTTCTTGAAGAAAAGTGGAAGACATTCGCCCGGGTGAGTAGTTGATCAGCAGTGGTAGTGGTGGTTGTGGTTGTATTGGTGGGAGTAGTGGTTGTTGGCTGGTTAATAGTTAATGGGGGATTTAAGCCTATCGACTACAAGAGAGTCATTAAAGTTGTACATAACCTGTTAACACTCAGCAAGAATACTTTAATCCCTAAAATAGGAATTAAGGTAACCTTTTAGTAGATGTGCACCAAGAGACATACACCTCACGGTGTATACATCCTGTGTGGTGGTGCAATGTGTTTTGGTCATCAGTACTGTAAACACTCTCACGCGTTGTTCCAGGCATCAAGAGTAGGGTTGGCCGCAATGATGCTGGAGAACCTACTCAAACGATGTTGTCTTGAAAGTACCATAGTTGCAACCACCAACACTGTCTGCAACAACACTGTTACCTTCATTGTTTCACAAGTTTTGTTTAAATTCATTGTACCTCAATTAACTTAGGTAGATAGTAACTCCAGTTATGCTCCATGGAAGGGAACCTTTGTGGCTGCCGTAGCTGATAAACCTTTGCTGGAATACTTGGCGATATTCCTTCCATTGCCCTACTGAAGTCTTCCAGCTCAGGTTGACACATTTCAACACTATGTATTAGCACCATCCTGAGTATGGTGGTTTATCCAAATTTGTTAAAAAAAAAAAATGGGTAGATACAACGAATTTATTGATGAGGATTAATAAAAGTTAAGGGATGATTTTATTGAAAATTTATTAAATATTTGAGCTGGGTTTATAAAATAATGAACTTTATTAATGGATGGGGAGTTTTACGTAGATATCTTTGAGTACTATATAAAACACTACTTATATAAGGGGCAAATCCAGAGGTACATAGAAAACGACACGCACATATTAATATGTACTAAATTCCTCAGTCTATCGACTGAGGAACACATTCTCAAGTGGTCTTGGGTAGTCCACACCTTCCTGAACGGTCATCTTAATCGATGGCCCTTTACTCCAACAATTACACAGTGTTTCACACTCCCAGGCCTTGTTAGGTCACATCGTGTATACCCACAATCATACATATATGATACTTCAGAGTTATGTATACCAACAATCATACTCTTAAGGGCCCTGTATACACACACTCACACACACACACCAGGAGCTGTGTCTCGACCCCTGCAACCACAAATAGGTGAGTACACAATGTTTCACGTTCCCAGGGCCCTGTATACAAGTCGTCACACTCCCATCAAACGGAGCACATTTCCTGAAGCACACATCAACCAAATAACTGCTGCAGCATAGAGGCGCCTGGCAAACCTGAGAATAACGTGTCGATATCTAAGTAAGAGTCATTCACGACACTGTACACCGTGTACGTCAGGCCCATATTGGAGTATGGAGCACTAGTATGGAACCCACACCTGGTCAAGCACGTCAGGAAATTAGAGAAAGTGCAAAGGTTTGCAATAAGACTAGTCCCTGAGCTGAGGGGTTTGCCCTACGGGAAAGGTTTAGAGAACTTAACCCTACAACACTGGGACCCAAGAGAGATAGGGAAGAAATGATAAGAACGTATAAAATACTTAGAGGAAATGACAGTGCGGATAAGGACAGAATGTTTCAGAAATGTCTCACAACAACAAGGGGTCACAATTGGAAACTGAAAACTCAGATTAGTCACAGAGATGTTACGAAGTATTTTTTTAGTCATAGAGTTGTCAGGAAGTGGAACAATCTGGACAGTGATGTAGTGGAGGCAGGATCCATACACAGCTTTAAGAGATATGATGAAGCTCATGGAGCAGGGAAAGAGTGGACCTAGTAGCGACCAGTAAAGAGGCGGGGCCAGGAGCTATGACTTGACCCCTGCAACCACAATTAGATGAGTAGGTGAGTACTCTCAGGGGACCCTACATTTCAACACACACACACACACACAGGAAGTGGAATAGTTTGGGAAGCGATGTAGTGGAGGCAGGATCCATACACAGCTTTAAGTAGAGGTATGATAAAGCTCATGGTTCAGGGAGTGACCCAGTAGCGACCAGTGAAGAGGCGGGGCCAGGAGCTATGAATCGACCCCTGCAACCACAGCTAGGCGAATACAACTAGGCGAGCACACACACACACACACACACACACACACACGCACACACACACACACACACGCACAGACACACACACACACACACACACACACACACACACACACACACACACGCACACACACACACACACACACACGCACACACACACACACACACGCACACACACACACACACACACACACACGCAAAATCATGGAGAAGATTATCAGGAGAAGAGTGGTGGAACACCTAGAAAGGAATGATCTCATCAACAGCAGCCAGCATGGTTTCAGGGACGGGAAATCCTGTGTCACAAACCTACTGGAGTTCTATGACATGGTGACAGCAGTAAGACAAGAGAGAGAGGGGTGGGTGGATTGCATTTTCTTGGACTGCAAGAAGGCGTTTGACACAGTTCCACACAAGAGATTGGTGCAAAAACTGGAGGACCAAGCAGGGATAACAGGGAAGGCACTACAATGGATCAGGGAATACTTGTCAGGAAGACAGCAGCGAGTCATGGTACGTGGCGAGGTGTCAGAGTGGGCACCTGTGACCAGCGGGGTCCCGCAGGGGTCAGTCCTAGGACCAGTGCTGTTTCTGGTATTTGTGAACGACATGACGGAAGGAATAGACTCTGAGGTGTCCCTGTTTGCAGATGACGTGAAGTTGATGAGAAGAATACACTCGATCGAAGACCAGGCAGAACTTCAAAGGGATCTGGACAGGCTGCAGACCTGGTCCAGCAATTGGCTCCTGGAGTTCAATCCCACCAAGTGCAAAGTCATGAAGATTGGGGAAGGGCAAAGAAGGCCGCAGACGGAGTACAGTCTAGGCGGTCAGAGACTACAAACCTCACTCAAGGAAAAAGATCTTGGGGTGAGTATAACACCAGGCACATCTCCTGAAGCGCACATCAACCAAATAACTGCTGCAGCATATGGGCGCCTAGCAAACCTCAGAACAGCATTCCGACATCTTAATAAGGAATCGTTCAGGACCCTGTACACCGTATACGTTAGGCCCATATTGGAGTATGCGGCACCAGTTTGGAACCCACACCTAGCCAAGCACGTAAAGAAACTAGAGAAAGTGCAAAGGTTTGCAACAAGACTAGTCCCAGAGCTAAGAGGTATGTCCTACGAGGAGAGGTTAAGGGAAATCAACCTGACGACACTGGAGGACAGGAGAGATAGGGGGGACATGGTAACGACATACAAAATACTGAGGGGAATTGACAAGGTGGACAAAGACAGGATGTTCCAGAGATTGGACACAGTAACAAGGGGACACAGTTGGAAGCTGAAGACACAGATGAATCACAGGGATGTTAGGAAGTATTTCTTCAGCCACAGAGTAGTCAGTAAGTGGAATAGTTTGGGAAGCGATGTAGTGGAGGCAGGATCCATACATAGCTTTAAGCAGAGGTATGATAAAGCTCACGGCTCGGGGAGAGTGACCTAGTAGCGATCAGTGAAGAGGCGGGGCCAGGAGCTCGGACTCGACCCCCGCAACCTCAACTAGGTGAGTACACACACACACACACACACACACACACACACACACCTATTCCCTCATTCTGTTCCATCATTTACTACATCTTCATCGGGTTCACTCCGTGTCAAAGAATTTCTTCCAAATTCCCCCTTATGGCTGGCACATTGAAGAGTTTCTTAAACTGTAGCTAAATGTATATTTTTAAAACCACAAGAGCAACTATTGAGACATTTATTGCAGGTGTTTGTTATTGTGACGGTGTTTCATTGTCCCAGTAACATCATGATCTGCAGCTTGTGTTGGCATCTTCACGTTCGTCGGTAATACGCCATTACAACCAGGAAATTATTCCTCTGGCCACCTAATTGCTTAATTTCTACACTGGGAATGTCCTCGCAGATCTTTCGTGGACTTTTGTGAATTGTTTCTCATTGCTTAAAATTCCCTATTCAGTAGGTGTTCAGAGTTTTTCCATTGCCTTCTTCGACCCACAATTTCTTCTGATCCCCACAGTAGCTCCTCTCCCCCACAGTAACCCACAGTTTTTCCCTCTGCTCCCCCAGAATCAGTTCATGAAACGACTGGCTATCATGTTACTGCAACTCATCCTGCTGAGTGTGGCTGTGTACCTCCGTCCATGTTACTGCGGACCCAAGAACATGAGAAGGGTCAGTACATCTCTCTCTCTCTCTCTCTCTCTCTCTCTCTCTCTCTCTCTCTCTCTTTCATGTATTAACATAATTAATAAATCATTCATTAGCAACAGTAAACAGATCATATCGTTGTTTAATACCAGAGAGACTGAAGGGAAAATATCTTGACTGAACTTTAAAATGTTTGGAAATGTTTCAGAGAAACGATTTAGATGAACATTTTGTTGAACCCGCGAATTCTCGAACTGTCCACGTTCTCCTCGCCTGGCCCCAAAACATGTTTTTGCTTAGCTTCAAAACGCTATATTCTTGTCTTGTCTTGGAACACTGTGTTTTGCTCGTCCTCAGAACACGCCGGAGTCCAAGAAGATGCTTTATGACGAGTTCTTCGACACGGACTTCAAGAGCATCGTCAGGTACTGCTTCGAATCGGGCACACTGGCTGGGGTGATCTCCTATGTGGTGTTCCAGCAAGGCGAAGAGATCATGAACCAGGGCCTCTCCTCCTTCATGCGTGGCTTGGTGAGTAGGTACTGGGGTTTGGTGAGTAGGTAACGTGGCTTAGTGAGTGGGCTTGTTGGATAATACCAGGGCTTAAAAAAATATGACCGGTATTTAGGTCTCTCAACACATGATAGGTACCCGTGCAGGAAATATACAACAGAATCCTAGTCCTCTAATAGATGGTATGTACCTAGGTCTCCCAATTAATTAGAAAACTCCTTCAGAATGAAATACTCTACTCATAGCACTAAACCCACGCGAGATATCTTAGATAAAAGAAGAATCTGAGTCTTGAATCTTCACTAACTGGAAGGAACATCAAGCCTCAGTCCATTTAGACTGCTGAATGACGCGAGAAATGCATTTCTTGCGTTAGGCCGGCAACGCTCCCAAGGCTATCTTCATGGTGGCCAACCTGCTGATCATGCTGGTGGTGCCCTGCCGCGTTGTTTACTTCTTCAAGCCGGAGATGGTGGTACTCAGGGCCCTGGAGGACGAACTCCTCTCCTACGCTGTGGCTGGGTCCTGGTTCATGCTGATGTTCTTCGCTGGGTGAGTTGTGTGTCGATTGAGCTGTTCCTGACGGGTGAATGTTCTTGTGGGAAGAGTGTTTCTGATAGATGAATGTTCGTGTTGGAAGAGTGTTCCTGATGGATGAATGTTCGTGTTGGAAGAGTGTTCCTGATGAATGAATGTTCGTGTTGGAAGAGTGTTCCTGATGGATGAATATTCTTGTTGGAAGTCTTCCTGATGGATGAATGTTCTTGTTGGAAGAGTGTTCCTGATAGATGAATGTTCTTGTTGGAAGAGTGTTCCTGATGGATGAATGTTCGTGTTGGAAGAGTGTTCCTGATGGATGAATGTTCGTGTTGGAAGAGTGTTCCTGATGGATGAATGTTCTTGTTGGAAGAGTGTTCCTGATGGATGAATGTTCTTGTTGGAAGTGTTCCTGATGGATGAATGTTCGTGTTGGAAGAGTGTTCCTGATGGATGAATGTTCTTGTTGGAAGAGTGTTCCTGATGGATGAATGTTCGTGTTGGAAGTGTTCCTGATGGATGAATGTTCTTGTTGGAAGAGTGTTCCTGATGGATGAATGTTCGTGTTGGAAGAGTGTTCCTGATGGATGAATGTTCGTGCTGGAAGAGTGTTCCTGATGGATGAATGTTCGTGTTGGAAGAGTGTTCCTGATGGATGAATGTTCTTGTTGGAAGAGTGTTCCTGATGGATGAATGTTCGTGTTGGAAGAGTGTTCCTGATGGATGAATGTTCGTGTTGGAAGAGTGTTCCTGATGGATGAATGTTCGTGTTGGAAGAGTGTTCCTGATGGATGAATGTTCGTGTTGGAAGAGTGTTCCTGATGAATGAATGTTCGTGTTGGAAGAGTGTTCCTGATGGATGAATATTCTTGTTGGAAGTCTTCCTGATGGATGAATGTTCTTGTTGGAAGAGTGTTCCTGATAGATGAATGTTCTTGTTGGAAGAGTGTTCCTGATGGATGAATGTTCGTGTTGGAAGAGTGTTCCTGATGGATGAATGTTCGTGTTGGAAGAGTGTTCCTGATGGATGAATGTTCTTGTTGGAAGAGTGTTCCTGATGGATAAATGTTCTTGTTGGAAGAGTGTTCCTGATGTATGAATGTTCTTGTTGGAAGTGTTCCTGATGGATGAATGTTCTTGTTGGAAGAGTGTTCCTGATGGATGAATGTTCTTGTTGGAAGAGTGTTCCTGATGGATGAATGTTCGTGTTGGAAGAGTGTTCCTGATGGATGAATGTTCTTGTTGGAAGAGTGTTCCTGATGGATGAATGTTCGTGTTGGAAGAGTGTTCCTGATGGATGAATGTTCTTGTTGGAAGAGTGTTCCTGATGGATGAATGTTCTTGTTGGAAGATTGTTCATGATGGATGAATGTTCTTGTTGGAAGAGTGTTCCTGATGGATGAATGTTCGTGTTGGAAGAGTGTTCCTGATGGATGAATGTTCGTGTTGGAAGAGTGTTCCTGATGGATGAATGTTCTTGCTGGAAGTGTTCCTGATGGATGAATGTTCTTGTTGGAAGAGTGTTCCTGATGGATGAATGTTCTTGTTGGAAGAGTGTTCCTGATGGATGAATGTTCGTGTTGGAAGTGTTCCTGATGGATGAATGTTCTTGTTGGAAGAGTGTTCCTGATGGATGAATGTTCGTGTTGGAAGAGTGTTCCTGATGGATGAATGTTCGTGTTGGAAGAGTGTTCCTGATGGATGAATGTTCGTGTTGGAAGAGTGTTCCTGATGGATGAATGTTCGTGTTGGAAGAGTGTTCCTGATAGATGAATGTTCGTGTTGGAAGAGTGTTCCTGATGGATGAATGTTCTTGTTGGAAGTGTGTTCCTGAAGGATGAATGTTCGTGTTGGAAGTGTTCCTGATGGATGAATGTTCTTGTTGGAAGAGTGTTCCTGATGAATGAATGTTCGTGTTGGAAGAGTGTTCCTGACGGATGAATGTTCGTGTTGGAAGAGTGTTCCTGATGGATGAATATTCGTGTTGGAATAGTGTTCCTGATGGATGAATGTTCTTGTTGGAAGAGTGTTCCTGATGGATAAATATTCTTGTTGGAAGAGTGTTCCTGATGGATGAATGTTCGTGTTGGAAGAGTGTTCCTGATGGATGAATGTTCTTGTTGGAAGAGTGTTCCTGATGGATGAATGTTCGTGTTGGAAGAGTGTTCCTGATGGATGAATGTTCGTGTTGGAAGAGTGTTCCTGATGGATGAATGTTCGTGTTGGAAGATTGTTCCTGATGGATGAATGTTCTTGTTGGAAGAGTGTTCCTGATGGATGAATGTTCGTGTTGGAAGAGTGTTCCTGATGGATGAATGTTCGTGTTGGAAGAGTGTTCCTGATGGATGAATGTTCTTGCTGGAAGTGTTCCTGATGGATGAATGTTCTTGTTGGAAGAGTGTTCCTGATGGATGAATGTTCTTGTTGGAAGAGTGTTCCTGATGGATGAATGTTCGTGTTGGAAGTGTTCCTGATGGATGAATGTTCTTGTTGGAAGAGTGATCCTGATGGATGAATGTTCGTGTTGGAAGAGTGTTCCTGATGGATGAATGTTCGTGTTGGAAGAGTGTTCCTGATGGATGAATGTTCGTGTTGGAAGAGTGTTCCTGATGGATGAATGTTCTTGTTGGAAGAGTGTTTCTGATGGATGAATGTTCGTGTTGGAAGAGTGTTCCTGATGGATGAATGTTCGTGTTGGAAGAGTGTTCCTGATGGATGAATGTTCGTGTTGGAAGAGTGTTCCTGATGGATGAATGTTCGTGTTGGAAGAGTGTTCCTGATGGATGAATGTTCTTGTTGGAAGAGTGTTCCTGATGGATGAATGTTCGTGTTGGAAGAGTGTTCCTGATGGATGAATGTTCGTGTTGGAAGAGTGTTCCTGATGGATGAATGTTCGTGTTGGAAGAGTGTTCCTGATGGATGAATGTTCTTGTTGGAAGAGTGTTCCTGATGGATGAATGTTCTTGTTGGAAGAGTGTTCCTGATGGATGAATGTTCTTGTTGGAAGAGTGTTCCTGATGGATGAATGTTCGTGTTGGAAGAGTCTTCCTGATGGATGAATGTTCGTGTTGGAAGAGTGTTCCTGATGGATGAATGTTCGTGTTGGAAGAGTGTTCCTGATGCATGAATGTTCTTGTTGGAAGAGTGTTCCTGATGGATGAATGTTCTTGTTGTAAGTGTTCCTGATGGATGAATGTTCGTGTTGGAAGAGTGTTCCTGATGGATGAATGTTCTTGTTGGAAGAGTGTTCCTGATGGATGAATGTTCGTGTTGGAAGAGTGTTCCTGATGGATGAATGTTCGTGTTGGAAGAGTGTTCCTGATGGATGAATGTTCTTGTTGGAAGAGTGTTCCTGATGGATGAATGTTCGTGTTGGAAGAGTGTTCCTGATGGATGAATATTCGTGTTGGAAGAGTGTTCCTGATGGATGAATGTTCGTGTTGGAAGAGTGTTCCTGATGGATGAATGTTCTTGTTGGAAGAGTGTTCCTGATGGATGAATGTTCGTGTTGGAAGAGTGTTTCTGATGGATGAATGTTCGTGTTGGAAGAGTGTTCCTGATGGATGAATGTTCTTGTTGGAAGAGTGTTCCTGATGGATGAATGTTCGTGTTGGAAGTGTTCCTGATGGATGAATGTTCTTGTTGGAAGAGTGTTCCTGATGTATGAATGTTCGGGTTGGAAGAGTGTTCCTGATGGATGAATGTTCGTGTTGGAAGTGTTCCTGATGGATGAATGTTCTTGTTGGAAGAGTGATCCTGATGGATGAATGTTCTTGTTGGAAGAGTGTTCCTGATGGATGAATGTTCGTGTTGGAAGAGTGTTCCTGATGGATGAATGTTCGTGTTGGAAGAGTGTTCCTGATGGATGAATGTTCGTGTTGGAAGAGTGTTCCTGATGGATGAATGTTCTTGTTGGAAGAGTGTTCCTGATGGATGAATGTTCGTGTTGGAAGAGTGTTTCTGATGGATGAATGTTCGTGTTGGAAGAGTGTTCCTGATGGATGAATGTTCTTGTTGGAAGAGTGTTCCTGATGGATGAATGTTCGTGTTGGAAGTGTTCCTGATGGATGAATGTTCTTGTTGGAAGAGTGTTCCTGATGTATGAATGTTCGTGTTGGAAGAGTGTTCCTGATGGATGAATGTTCGTGTTGGAAGTGTTCCTGATGGATGAATGTTCTTGTTGGAAGAGTGTTCCTGATGGATGAATGTTCGTGTTGGAAGAGTGTTCCTGATGGATGAATGTTCGTGTTGGAAGAGTGTTCCTGATGGATGAATGTTCGTGTTGGAAGAGTGTTCCTGATGGATGAATGTTCGTGTTGGAAGAGTGTTCCTGATGGATGAATGTTCGTGTTGGAAGAGTGTTCCTGATGGATGAATGTTCTTGTTGGAAGTGTGTTCCTGATGGATGAATGTTCGTGTTGGAAGTGTTCCTGATGGATGAATGTTCTTGTTGGAAGAGTGTTCCTGATGGATGAATGTTCTTGTTGGAAGAGTGTTCCTGGTGGATGAATGTTCGTGTTGGAATAGTGTTCCTGATGGATGAATGTTCGTGTTGGAAGTGTTCCTGATGGATGAATGTTCGTGTTGGAAGAGTGTTCCTGATGGATGAATGTTCTTGTTGGAGGAGTGTTCCTGATGGATGAATGTTCGTGTTGGAAGAGTGTTCCTGATGGATGAATGTTGGTGTTGGAAGAGTGTTCCTGGTGGATGAATGTTCGTGTTGGAAGAGTGTTCCTGATGGATGAATATTCATGTTGGAAGTGTTCCTGATGGATGAATGTTCGTGTTGGAAGAGTGTTCCTGATGGATGAATGTTCTTGTTGGAAGAGTGTTCCTGATGGATGAATGTTCGTGTTGGAAGAGTGTTCCTGATGGATGAATGATCGTGTTGGAAGAGTGTTCCTGATGGATGAATGTTCGTGTTGGAAGAGTGTTCCTGATGGATGAATGTTCTTGTTGGAAGTGTTCCTGATGGATGAATGTTCTTGTTGGAAGAGTGTTCCTGATGGATGAATGTTCTTGATGGAAGAGTGTTCCTGATGGATGAATGTTCTTGTTGGAAGAGTGTTCCTGATGGATGAATGTTCGTGTTGGAAGAGTGTTCCTGATGGATGAATGTTCTTGTTGGAAGAGTGTTCCTGATGGATGAATGTTCTTGTTGGAAGAGTGTTCCTGATGGATGAATGTTCGTGTTGGAAGAGTGTTCCTGATGGATGAATGTTCGTGTTGGAAGAATGTTCCTGATGGATGAATGTTCGTGTTGGAAGAGTGTTCCTGATGGATGAATGTTCTTGTTGGAAGAGTGTTCCTGATGGATGAATGTTCTTGTTGGAAGAGTGTTCATGATGGATGAATGTTCGTGTTGGAAGAGTGTTCCTGATGGATGAATGTTCGTGTTGGAAGAGTGTTCCTGATGGATGAATGTTCGTGTTGGAAGAGTGTTCCTGGTGGATGAATGTTCTTGTTGGAAGAGTGTTCCTGATGGATGAATGTTCGTGTTGGAAGAGTGTTCCTGATGGATGAATGTTCTTGTTTGAAGAGTGTTCCTGATGGATGAATGTTCTTGTTGGAAGAGTGTTCCTGATGGATGAATGTTCGTGTTGGAAGTGTTCCTGATGGATGAATGTTCTTGTTGGAAGAGTGTTCCTGATGGATGAATGTTCGTGTTGGAAGAGTGTTCCTGATGGATGAATGTTCTTGTTGGAAGAGTGTTCCTGATGGATGAATGTTCTTGTTGGAAGAGTGTTCCTGATGGATGAATGTTCGTGTTGGAAGAGTGTTCCTGATGGATGAATGTTCTTGTTGGAAGAGTGTTCCTGATGGATGAATGTTCGTGTTGGAAGAGTGTTCCTGATGGATGAATGTTCTTGTTGGAAGAGTGTTCCTGATGGATGAATGTTCTTGTTGGAAGTGTTCCTGATGGATGAATGTTCTTGTTGGAAGAGTGTTCCTGATGGATGAATGTTCTTGTTGGAAGAGTGTTCCTGATGGATGAATGTTCGTGTTGGAAAAGTGTTTCTGATGGATGAATGTTCTTGTTGGAAGTGTTCCTGATGGATGAATGTTCTTATTGGAAGAGTGTTCCTGATGGATGAATGTTCTTGTTGGAAGAGTGTTCCTGATGGATGAATGTTCGTGTTGGAAGAGTGTTCCTGATGGATGAATGTTCTTGTTGGAAGAGTGTTCCTGATGGATGAATGTTCTTGTTGGAAGAGTGTTCCTGATGGATGAATGTTCGTGTTGGAAGTGTTCCTGATGGATGAATGTTCTTGTTGGAAGAATGGTCCTGATGGATGAATGTTCGTGTTGGAAGAGTGTTCCTGATGGATGAATGTTCTTGTTGGAAGAGTGTTCCTGATGGATGAATGTTCTTGTTGGAAGTGTTCCTGATGGATGAATGTTCGTGTTGGAAGTGTTCCTGATGGATGAATGTTCTTGTTGGAAGTGTTCCTGATGGATGAATGTTCGTGTTGGAAGAGTGTTGCTGATGGATGAATGTTCTTGTTGGAAGAGTGTTCCTGATGGATGAATGTTCTTGTTGGAAGTGTGTTCCTGATGGATGAATGTTCTTGTTGGAAGTGTTCCTGATGGATGAATGTTCTTGTTGGAAGAGTGTTTCTGATGGATGAATGTTCTTGTTGGAAGAGTGTTCCTGATGGATGAATGTTCTTGTTGGAAGAGTGTTCCTGATGGATGAATGTTCGTGTTGGAAGAGTGTTCCTGATGGATGAATGTTCTTGTTGGAAGAGTGTTCCTGATGGATGAATGTTCTTGTTGGAAGAGTGTTCCTGATGGATGAATGTTCTTGTTGGAAGAGTGTTCCTGATGGATGAATGTTCGTGTTGGAAGAGTGTTCCTGATGGATGAATGTTCTTGTTGGAAGAGTGTTCCTGATGGATGAATGTTCTTGTTGGAAGAGTGTTCCTGATGGATTAATGTTCGTGTTGGAAGAGTGTTCCTGATGGATGAATGTTCTTGTTGGAAGTGTTCCTGATGGATGAATGTTCTTGTTGGAAGAGTGTTCCTGATGGATGAATGTTCTTGTTGGAAGTGTTCCTGATGGATGAATGTTCTTGTTGGAAGAGTGTTCCTGATGGATGAATTTTCGTGTTGGAAGAGTGTTCCTGATGGATGAATGTTCTTGTTGGAAGTATTCCTGATGGATGAATGTTCTTGTTGGAAGAGTGTTCCTGATGGATGAATGTTCTTGTTGGAAGTGTTCCTGATGGATGAATGTTCTTGTTGGAAGAGTGTTCCTGATGGATGAATTTTCGTGTTGGAAGAGTGTTCCTGATGGATGAATGTTCTTGTTTCCTTACACCTGTTGTCCTGTTCACCTAGCAGCAAATAGGTACCTGGGTGTTAGTCGACTGGTGTGGGTCGCATCCTGGGGGACAAGATTAAGGACCCCAATGGAAATAAGTTAGACAGTCCTCGATGACGCACTGACTTTCTTGGGTTATCCTGGGTGGCTAACCCTCCGGGGTTAAAAATCCGAACGAAATCTTATCTTAATCTTATCTTAACTCCTCCTTCATCTGCCTCCCGCAGCGCCCTGAAGCTGACAGGACCGTTCGTGGTGATGATTTACAAAATGATAACGGGTGACATGTTTACCTTCTCCATCATCTACTTCATCATGTTACTCGGCTTCTCCGAGGCTTTCTTCTTCCTCTACAAGAGCCCCAAGCAAGACAGTGGCAGCAAGTACGCCACTTACGGCACTACCTGGATGGCACTCTTCCACATGACTCTTGGCGATTATGACGTGAGTGCCTCTCTTCCTCTTCTCTTCCTTCTTTCTCTTCTTTTACCATTACTCTTCTACACCTCACCTTTCCTTGTTCCACTACACTACTCTCTACATCCTTTCTTTTCCGTCTTTTCCTCAGCTCAAACTGAGATTTTTACCTTATTTTCGGACAGCACAAATCAGAATTCTAATCCACTTTCGCTCAGCCCAGTTTAGGATTTTGTTAGATTTATTTTTCAGTCTTAAACTACGATAATATGTGACCACAGAGCCATATTTTCCATCTTTATTTCCTCTGGTATCAAGAAGCACCATCAAGCCACCGTCACGAAGCACCATCAAGCCACCGTCACGAAGCACCATCAAGCCACCGTCACGAAGCACCATCAAGCCACCGTCACGAAGCACCATCAAGCCACCGTCATGAAGCACCATCAAGCCAGCGTCACCAAGCACCATCAAGCCACCGTCACCAAGCACCATCAAGCCACCGTCACGAAGCACCATCAAGCCACCGTCACGAAGCACCATCAAGCCACCGTCATGAAGCACCATCAAGCCACCGTCATGAAGCAACATCAAGCCAGCGTCACCAAGCACCATCAAGCCAGCGTCACCAGACACCGTCCACCCAGCATCAGTACAATCACTGGTCTGAGATGCTGCCTCTCATCCCCCACACTCGGAGTAGTGATGCTTTATTTATCGTTTACTTAGCTTCAGATACTTCTAAAACATATCCTCCTATTTTTCTTCCTCCTCCTCATTCTCATTCCCTCCTTCACCTCCTCCTTCATGCAAGTCTCCTCTTCCATTCGCCTCTCTTCATTTCCCTTCATTTATGTAAACATAATCGAGTTAAAAACATTCAGTTAATTATTGTTTTTAACACTATATCGTTATTCAATATTACTTCTGTTTGAGTAAATGTAAATACATAAATATTCCACCCAGTGTCACAGGTATTAAGAACTTACTTTAAACTCTATCTTAGTCACTGAATCAAACCTGGACAAATATCTTAACTGTTGGATCTCACCATCAGCCAGTTTACACACAGTTTACCCTACCACACCGTGGTTAGCTCGACTACAAGCTTAGGTCGACTACACTGGTTAGGTCGACTACACTGAAGTTACGTCGACTACACCGTGGTTAGGTCGACTACATCGTGGTTAGGTTGACTACACTGGTTAGGTCGACTACACTATGGTTAGGTCGACTATAAAGTGATTAGGTCGACTACACAGTGGTTAGGTCGACCACACTATGGTTAGGTCGACTACACTGGTTAGGTCGACTACACCATGGGTGTAGTCGACTACACAGTGGGTGTAGTCGACTACACAGTGGGTAGGTCGATTATACCGTGGTTAGGTCGACTATTCGGTGGTTAGGTCGACTACATCGTGGTTAGGTTGACTTATGTGGTTAAGTCGACTATACTGTGGGTAGGTCGACTATACCTTGATTAGGTCGACTACACATTGGTTAGGTCGAATACACTGTGGATAGATCAACTACACCATACTTAGGTCGACTACGCCGTGGTTAAGTCGACTACACTGTGGTTAGATCGACCACACAGTGGTTAGGTCGACTACACCGTGGTTAGGTCGACTACACCGTGGTTAAGTCGACTACACTGTGGTTAGATCGACCACACAGTGGTTAGGTCGACTACACTGTGGTTAGGTCGACTACACCATGGTTAGGTCGATTGCACCGTGGTTAGGTTGATTACACCGTGGGTAGGTCGATTATAACGTGGTTAGGTCAACTACACAGTGGTTAGGTCGACTACACCGTGATTAAGTCGACTATACTGTGGTTAAGTCGACTACACAATAGTTAGGTCGACTACAGCGTGGTTAGGTCGACTACGGCGTGGTTAGGTCGAATACACCATGCTTATGTCGACTACACGGTGGTTAGGTCGACTACACAGTGATTAGGTCGACTACACCATGGTTAGGTCGACTGTACCGTGGTTAGGTTGATTACACTGTGGGTAGGTCGATTATAACGTGGTTAGGTCGACTACACCGTGGGTAGGTCGACTACACAGTGGTTAGGTCGACTACACCGTGTTTAGGTCGACTACACCATTGTTAGGTCGACTATACCGTGGTTACGTCGACTCCACCGTGGTTAGGTGGACTGTTCTGCACTTAGGTCGACTACACCGTGGGTAGGTCGACTACACTGTGGGTAGGTCGACTATACCGTGATTAGGTCGACTACACAGTATTTATGTCGCCTACATTGTGGTTAGGTCGACTACACAGTGGTTAGGTCGACTACACTGTTGGTAGGTCGACTATACAATGGTCAGGTCGACTATACCGTTATGTCGACTACACCGTGGGTAGGTCGACTATACCGTTTTTAGTTCAACTACACCGTAGTTAGGTCGACTATACCGTGCTTAGGTCGACTACACCGTTAGTAGGTCGACTACACTGTGGGTAGGTCGACTACACCGTCGTTAGGCTGACTATATTCTTGTTCACCGTGGTTGCAGTGGTAATAACTCTTGTTCACTATGTTTACAGTACGCAGGGATGAACTTGAACATCTACAGCGCCATGAGCAAGTTCGTCTTCCTGGTATTCACCATCATGCTGCCAATCATGTTGTTAAACATGCTTATAGCCATGATGGGTAATACCTATAGCACCGTCATCTCTATGTCGGAGAAGGAATGGGTCAAGGCGGTGAGTTTTTTGTTCTGTCTCTCGATAGGTAAATAGACAGATATATACACCTGGAGTATATCATAGGTCATGCAGAGAGAGTGGTCCTGGAACACATCGGTGAGACTGGCCGTAATTATGAAACTCAGATTATCGAAAGCGAAAAAGATCATTTTTTTTATGGACAAGAAAAGCGCAGAGTGGGCCTGTTGCCTCCTGGCTCTCTTAAACTTCCCCTCTCCGCTTCAGTTGCAACCTTGCAACATTGCATAGCTCCTGATGACGCACTGAGAAGTGTGAAAGTACTTGAGCTAAAGATTTCCACCCCCCCTCCTGTGGCTTGTCTGCGAATATTTGCACACACACACACACACACACACACAGTGGAGTGGAGACAGTGTAGTGGGTCACAAGCGCCAGGCTCCGAGGATCTTAGTGCTTTTAGGGCGTGTTTTAGCAGCTAGAAGCATCCAGTGTTAGTGACAACGTCAGTGAACAACCCTACAAGTGATAACCAATGTATTAGAAAAAATAAATAAAGTTAAGGCGAGAGAAAGCCTGAAATTATACAACAAAATTTTAAAGTGCCAGTTCGTTGAGGCCTAGTGGGCACCTGTTGCCACATTGTTACATATATACAAAGTACAAAGCGAGTGACTAAAGAGAAAAGACCAAATAGAATTAAGAGAGGGTGGTAACGACAAAATGTGATGTATCACACAGCGTGAACAAGCTAGCCAGAAAGGGGATATATATATGTATACATAAATATATATAAGCAGAGGTGGTGGCAGCAGTAGGCCTGAGGGAGTAGGCCGCCATAACAGGTTGGGTGTCATCACAAATAAGTAGGGTACTTACCAAAAGTGGAGTGAAAATTATAAAAGTAGCAGTATACAAGTGATAAGCGTGGTAAATGAGGACTCAAAAGGGCAAGAGATAAGTATAGCCGAAGAAGTCAGAGGCGGAAGGGCGAGGTGTACGAGTCATCATACAACGAGCATCGTACAGCGAGCATCGTACATCAGGCATCTGGATGGACGTCCCCTCTGAGTAACGTACAAATCTCACTTGTTTGTGGTGGCGGGAAGTCTGAGGGTAGAACCGGCCCGGCGGACACTGGTAGCTGGCTATCTTTAACCCTGCTCCAGGGCGATTATCATACACAAAACACCTAGCAGTAGTAGGAAGATAAAATTTGTAGGAGCAAGGACTAATGGGACTACAGCCCTGACAACAGTCTCGAGAGATAATGTTTTAGGACACAAAGACAGTACAATCTGAGAAGCAAGTATTGGGTACACATGTAGTAAAAAGGTAGTGAAAGAGTGACTTGTTTACACGCTAGTATTATAATTATTAGAACTACTCGCAGTGTTAAATGTATCTCATTAGTATTACGGGTACACAAAAGTGAGTTGTATTTCTGGGACATATAAACAACTGACGTGCCCACACACACACACGAACGCGCGCACACACATACACACTGCGGGCCGGGAGCTGGGTCTCGACCCCTGAAACCACATCTAGGTGAGTACACACGACAGTGATCGGTTGGAATCTGACCGCCCCACCCACAGACCCCCCACAGACCCTCACTCCCTACTTTTCTTCCCTCGCTCCCCCTACTCGATCCCTCCACCTCCTCTCCCTCTCTCCCTCTCTCTCTCACTCACTCTCTCTCTCTCTCTCTCTCTCTCTCTCTCTCTCTCTCTCTCTCTCTCTCTCTCTCTCTCTCTCTCTCTCTCTCTCTCTCTCTCTCTCTCTCTCTCTCTCTCTCTCTCTCTCTCTCTCTCTCTCTCTCTCTCTCTCTCTCTCTCCCTCTCCCTCTCTCTCTCTCTCCTCTCTCTCCTCTCTCTCCCTCTCTCTACCTCTCTCCCTCTCTCCCTCTCTCTCCCTCTCTCTCCCTCTCTCTCTCTCTCTCTCTCTCTCTCTCTCTCTCTCTCTCTCTCTCTCTCTCTCTCTCTCTCTCTCTCTCTCTCTCTCTCTCTCTCTCTCTCTCTCTCTCTCCCTCTCTCCCTCTCTCCCCTCTCTCCTCTCTCCCTCTCTCCCTCTCTCCCTCTCTCTCCCCTCTCTCTCTCCCCTCCCCTCTCTCTCTCTCTCTCTCTCTCTCTCTCCTCTCTCTCCCTCCTCTCAGCCCTCTCTCTCCCTCTCCCCCCTCCCTCTCTCTCCTCTCTCCCTCTCTCTCCCTCTCTCTCCCTCTCTCCCTCTCTTCCTCTCTCTCTCTCTCTCTCTCGCTCCCTCTCTCTCTCTCTCTCTCTCTCCTGCTCTCTCTCTCTCTCTCCTGCTCTCTCTCTCTCCCTCTCTCTCCCTCTCTCCCTCTCTCTCCCTCTCTCTCCCTCTCTCTCTCTCGCTCCCTCTCTCTCTCTCTCTCTCCCTCTCTCTCCCTCTCTCCCACTCTCTCTCTCTCTCGCTCCCTCTCTCTCTCTCTCTCCCGCTCTCTCTCTCTCCCACTCTCTCTCTCTCTCTCTCTCTCTCTCTCTCTCCCCTTCTCTCTCTCTCTCTCTCTCTCTCTCTCTCTCTCTCTCTCTCGCTCTCCTCTCTCTCTCTCTCTCCGCTCTCCTCTCTCTCCGCTCTCTCTTTCTCTCTCTCTCTCCCCTCTCTCTCTCCCTCTCCCCTCTCTCTCTCTCCCTCTCTCTCTCTCCCTCTCTTTTCTTTTTTTTTTCTCTCCTCTCTCTCTCTCTCTCCCTCTCTCTCTCCTCCTCTCTCTCTCCTCTCTCTCTCCCTCTCTCTCTCCCTCTCTCTCTCCCTCTCTCTTCCTCTCTCTCTCCCTCTACTCTCTCTCCCCACTCCCTCTCTCTCTCCCTCTCTCTTTCCCTCTCTCTCTCCCTCTCTCTCTCCCTCTCCCTCTCTCTCTCCCTCCTTCTCTCCCTCTCTCTCTCCCTCTCTCTCTCCCTCCATCTCTCCCTCTTTCTCCCTTTTTCTTTCCCTCTTTTTACACAGGGTTTGACAAGGTTAAGGATCCCTAGCTTTATTGACAAGCTATTTACAGGTTAAGGATTCCTAACTTTATTGACAAGCTAAGAGCTGTTACCTACATCAGCTCATTTGAAAGTTT
>NC_091299.1:6580089-6765089 GCF_038502225.1 Cherax quadricarinatus
AGCCCCATATAGGCCCCCCACCAAGGCTCTCCCTCCCCCAACCCCAATATACTTGCATGACCACAATGATAGAAAAGAAACTAAAGGTTTGGTACACAAATGCGGATGGAATAACGAATAAACATGAGGAGTGGAATGAAAGAATCAGTGAAAAATCCCCAGACATCATAGCAGTCACAGAAACAAAACTCGCTGAGATAATAACAGACACAATCTTCCCAACAGGATATCAGATCCTGAGGAAAGATAGAAGGAGTAGAGGGGGAGGAGGGGTTGCACTGCTCATAAAACACCAATGGGGATTTGAGGAAATGGAAGGCATGGACATGATTGGAGAAAGAGACTACATTGTAGGTACAATTCAGTCCGGAGAACATAAAGTAGTCATTGGAGTGATGTATAACCCACCACAGAACTGCAGGAGGCCAAGAGAGGAGTACGAAGAAAACAACAGGGTGATGGTGGACACAATGGCTGAGGTGGCAAGAAGAGCTCACTCGAGCAGAGCAAAGTTACTGGTAATGGGCGATTTCAACCACAGGGAGATCGACTGGGAAAACCTGGAGCCACATGGGGGTCCCGAAACATGGAGAGCAAAGATGATGGATGTGGTACTTGAAAACCTCATGCATCAACATGTCAGGGACACAACCAGAGAGAGAGGGGAGGATGAGCCAGCAAGACTGGATCTTGTGTTCACCCTGAGCAGTTCAGACATCGAGGACATCACTTACGAGAGGCCCCTTGGAGCTAGCGATCATGTGGTTCTGAGTTTTGACTATATAGTAGAGTTACAAGTGGAGAAGGTAACAGGAACTGAAGGGGACAGGCCAAACTACAAAAGGGGGGACTACACAGGTATGAGAAACTTCCTGCAGGAGGTTCAGTGGGACAGAGAAATGGTAGGAAAATCAGTAAACGAGATGATGGAATATGTGGCAACAAAGTGCAAGGAGGCAGAGGAAAGTTTTGTTCCCAAGGGAAACAGAAATAATAGGAAGACAAAGACGAGTCCTTGGTTTACCCGAAGGTGTAGGGAGGCAAAAGCTAAGTGCAACAGAGAATGGAAAAGGTACAGGAGGCATAGGACCCAGGAAAACAAGGAGATTAGTAGAAGAGCCAGAAACGAGTATGCGCAGATAAGGAGGGAGGCCCAGCGACAGTATGAAAAATACATAGCATCGAAAGTCAAATCTGACCCGAAACTGCTGTATACCCACATTAGGAGGAAGACAACAGTCAAGGACCAGGTGATAAGGCTGAGGAAAGAAGGTGGAGAACTCACAAGAAACGATCAAGAGGTATGTGAGGAGCTCAACACGAGATTTAAGGAAGTATTTACAGTAGAGACAGGAAGGACTCTGGGGGGACAGACCAGATGGGGACACCAACAAGGAATACACCAACAAGTGTTGGACGACATACATACAGATGAGGAGGAGGTGAAGAAACTGCTAAGGGACATCGATACCTCAAAGGCAATGGGACCGGACAACATCTCTCCATGGGTCCTTAGAGAGTTAGCAGATATGTTGTGCGTACCACTTACCACAATCTTCAACACATCCCTGGAAACTGGGCAACTACCTGAGGTATGGAAGACAGCAAATGTAGTTCCCATTTTCAAAAAAGGAGACAGAAAAGAGGCACTAAACTATAGACCTGTGTCATTGACGTGTATAGTATGCAAAATTATGGAGAAGATTATCAGGAGGAGAGTGGTGGAGCACCTGGAACGGAACAGGAGTATAAATGCCAACCAGCACGGATTCACGGAAGGCAAATCCTGTGTCACAAACCTTCTGGAGTTTTATGATAAAATAACAGAAGTAAGACAAGAGAGAGAGGGGTGGGTTGATTGCATCTTCTTGGACTGCAAGAAGGCCTTTGACACAGTTCCTCACAAGAGATTAGTGCAGAAGCTAGAGCATCAGGCGCATATAACAGGAAGGGCACTGCAATGGATCAGAGAATACCTGACAGGGAGGCAACAACGAGTCATGGTACGTAATGATGTATCACAGTGGGCACCTGTGACGAGCGGGGTCCCACAGGGGTCGGTCCTAGGACCAGTGCTATTTTTGGTATATGTGAACGACATGACGGAAGGGTTAGACTCAGAAGTGTCCCTGTTTGCAGATGATGTGAAGTTAATGAGGAGAATTAAATCTGATGAGGACCAGGCAGGACTTCAAAGAGACCTGGACAGACTGGACACCTGGTCCAGCAAATGGCTTCTCGAATTTAATCCTGCCAAATGCAAAGTCATGAAGATAGGGGAAGGGCACAGAAGACCACAGACAGAGTATAGGCTAGGTGGCCAAAGACTGCAAACCTCACTCAAGGAGAAAGATCTTGGGGTGAGTATAACACCGAGCATGTCTCCGGAAGCACACATCAATCAGATAACTGCTGCAGCATATGGGCGCCTGGCAAACCTGAGAACAGCATTCCGACACCTTAGTAAGGAATCATTCAAGACACTGTACACCGTGTATGTCAGGCCCATACTGGAGTATGCAGCACCTGTTTGGAACCCGCACTTGATAAAGCACGTCAAGAAACTAGAGAAAGTACAAAGGTTTGCAACAAGGTTAGTTCCAGAGCTAAGGGGAATGTCCTATGAAGAAAGATTAAGGGAAATCGGCCTGACGACACTGGAGGACAGGAGGGTCAGGGGAGACATGATAACGACATATAAAATACTGCGTGGAATAGACAAGGTGGACAAGGACAGGATGTTCCAGGGAGGGGACACAGAAACAAGAGGCCACAATTGGAAGTTGAAGACACAAATGAGTCAGAGAGATAGTAGGAAGTATTTCTTCAGTCATAGAGTTGTAAGGCAGTGGAATAGCCTAGAAAATGACGTAGTGGAGGCAGGAACCATACACAGTTTTAAGACGAGGTTTGATAAAGCTCATGGAGCGGGGAGAGAGAGGGTCTAGTAGCAACCGGTGAAGAGGCGGGGCCAGGAGCTAGGACTCGACCCCTGCAACCACAAATAGGTGAGTACAAATAGGTGAGTACACACACATGTATATATATATATATATATATATATATATATATATATATATATATATATATATATATATATATATGTCGTGCCGAATAGGCAGAACTTGCGATCTTGGCTTAAATAGCAATGCTCATCTTGCTATATAGGACAAGTGAAAATTTGTGTATGCAATAATTTCGCCAAAATCATTCTGAACCTAACGAAAAAAATATATTTCATTGTGTTGGTTTAGTATTAAATTATTGTAAACAGATTTTAAATATTTTTAGTTGGGTTAGGCTAAAATAGTTCTTGTTATAATAAGGTTAGGTAAGTTTTCTAAGATTCTTTTGATGCAAAATTAAAATTTTTTACATTAACATTAACTAAAAATATATCTTTAAACGTATAAGAGAAAATTTTAGAAAGGCCTCAATTTTAAATGAGTTCTTGCTAATTGACCAGTTTTACATATTCGGCACATATATATATATATATATATATATATATATATACATATATATATATACATTATATATATATATATATATATATATGTATATATATATATGTATATATATATATATATATATACATATATATATATACATTATATATATATATATATATATATATATATATATATATATATATATATATATATATATATATATATATATATATATATATATATATATATATATATATATATATAACACGAGGTAAAAGGATCACAGGTACAAAGACTTGAAAGAGAAAAAGTCGCTGACGTACCATTGTTGTTTCACTACGTTTAGGATTTCTGGTCAGTTAAAAATATCACCGTACTCCATGACCACTTTGTATTGCAGACAAAGAAACTAGCTGCAGAGCAAGATTTTGTTGGGGGCAACTTTTCGCTCTATGTAGAATTTTCTCGTTTGACAATAAACCGTTTCGCCCAGCTTTGTTTTGTCACAAATCTTACACATTTCTTCCCTCTGGTGGCTCAGTGGGCGAAGATCGTGATCGCGCTGGAGCGAGCCATCTCCCAAGAGAAAGCTAAGGATTATCTCTACATGTACAGCCTTCCTATAGGAGGAGGCGGTGACGGAGGTGAAGAGAGCCTTGGGGTTATGGTCATCAAGAGCAAAGATAAGACCAAGGCCAAGCAGAGGAAGGGCGCTCTCAGCAACTGGAAGGTAGGTGCTAGCATGGTAGGTAGGTGCTGGCAAGGTAGGTATGTGCTGGAATGGTAGGTGGGTGCTGGAAAGGTAGCTATGTGCTGGAATAGTGGGTAGGTGCTAGCATGGTAGGTAGGTGCTGGTAAGGTAGGTATGTGCTGGAATGGTAGATGGGTGCTAGCGAGGTAGGTATGTGCTGGAATGGTAAGTGGGTGCTGGCAAGGTAGGCAGGTAAGTGCTGGAATGATAGGCGTGTGGTGTCTCTCCTAGGAGTCTCTCTCCCAGGAAATAGTGTCACTTTCAGGAGATAGTATCTCTCATAGGAGATAGTGTCTCTCCCAGAAGATAGTGTCTCTCCTAGGAGATAGCGTCAATTCCAGGATATATTGTCTCTAGGATATAGTATCTCTCCCAGGAGATAGTCTCTCTCCTAGGCGATGGTGCGTCTCCTAGGCGATGGTGCGTCTCCTAGGAGATAGTGTCTCTCCTAGGAGATAGCGTCTCTCCTAGGTGATACATATCGACTCCTGTGTGTCCATGGTCACACTTGGCTGTGTGTTTGTTACGATGTATCATAAATACGGACCAAAACCTTATTAATGTAATCATAATCAATGATCAGTAAACAGGTACATCCCACATGGACGGTAAATGAGAGACTAGCAAGGTTCTGTATATTTCATCCTCAATCAGAGTCCCTCTTCAGCAGATATTTGTCGACGAGGGGCTTTGATTACAACAATAGCACACACAACCTTCCTATTTCCTCTCTGAGCTTCCGTCCTTCTTCGTCTCGTTTATCCTACTTACACATTCTGCTTCAAATATCTAACGCTTTTCTGCGCCTTTCATTGCCGTGCCTGGTTGACCTGACTTCTGTTACCCACCTGGTTGACCTGACCTGGCATGTGGCACCCCCCTGGTTGACCTGACCTCTGGCAGCGGGTAGGTCGGGTCACCATCGACGCGCTGCATCGAAGAGGAGTATCCGGGGAGTTCCTTCGACGGGAGATGTGGGGACTGCAGACAGCTGCCTCCACACCTGTCAAAGGGTAAGCATTTCCACACGCGTAATAATAGCTGTAAAGAGGGTAACAATACTACACCTATAATGAGCGTAAGAAATCCCACACCTGTAATATTACGCACACCTGTCAAGTGATAGGTAATCCCACACTTGCCAGACTAGAATCACCTGCTAAGAGGTAACTTACCCCCACACTAGTAATACTACACAAACCTGTTAAGGGTTACGTATTCACACACCTGTGTATACTACTAACACTTGCATTTCCACACACCTGCAGTATCAGAAAAAAAAGTTTATTAAATTTGCGTTTCTCTTCTAATAGTGTACTGTACATACTGGATTCAAGTGTATATGCTACTGATGAAGCACTGAGAACCTGTAATTTCATTACAGAAGTTTCTCTAAATTCATTAAATTTCTCTGGTTGATGCACCGTAAATATACAATAATCTTAGACGGGACTGCGAAAGAAGTAAATGTTAGGGTGTTGGGGGAGAGTTATGTTCTTAAAAGAAAATGAATCTGATAAGGATATGGGTGTTGTCTAAGTTGCTCTGTTGGGGGATTCTGAAGAGAAATTGCGAAGGTTGGTGGACGAGTTTGGGAGGGCGAGTCAAAGAAGGAGATTAGAAGGAATCTAAGATAAGAGTAAGGTGACGAGAGTAACAAAAACGTTTAAATAGTGATGACAGTTTTAGTTTAATATATTTATTATGCATTCAGTACCCATCCTGTTGACGGTAGGTAAAAAGGTTACAGTCACATAATGGGTCCAGGAACTGGACCCCAAAGTTTTTATAGCTAAACAAGTTAAAAATTTTTTTTTGTGTTAGTTACCATTTTGTCCTAGGTGTGTGTGTGTGACTTAATTCATGTCTGCATAAATAACTCATTACGATTGCAACCACATATAAGCAGATTGACAAAAGAAAGTACAGAGGAAGTGAATGTTTTTAGATATTTGGGAGTGGACGTGTTGTCAGATGGGTCAGTGATAGACGAGGTGGACTATAAAATAGGTGAAGGAAAAAAAGGAGGAGTGTCACGGTGTCTGTGGTGGGAAAAAAATATCCATAGGAGAAAAACAAGAGGAATGTGTCTGGTGCTGCAACGTTTGAAGCACAGCTTGCAAACGTGGCATCAGGAAGGAGGCTGGAGGCAGTGGAGACATCATGCATGAAGGCAGTTTGTGGTGTGATTATGAGGCCTTCAGAGGGCAGAGGAGGGGTTATTAAAGAGATAACATAACAGTGAAAGAATACTACCGTAGGCCTACGGGCCCATACTAGGCAGATCCATTACAAACGCAAACGAAATATTTTTTCCAGCCCATTCTGAAGGCTACTCAAGGAATAGCATTTAGAAAGGATGGAGAGGAATTGGATGAGCACCAGAATGTATAAAGCCTGAGGGCAAGTGTAACGCATTTATTACGTTACGTAAAAATAATACTGGGGGTTATAACCTGTCTAAGGGCATTTACAATGTTAAAAATGCCACACCAACCCAGGGCTAAGCTTGTTCCTTCACAAAAAAGCGTTAATTAAATGGCCAATACTTATATTTTAAAGATGGCCACAAAAACTAAATGTTCAAAAATATAACTATGTTAATAGCAAACTTATACAGTATACAACCTACTCTACATATTACACAATAACTCACCAGCACTGTGATAAGAGTTAAAACATGTAAATAGTGGGGATCTGACACCTTCCGCCCCTTCTGCCGGCCACATAGCCTGCAGGTAAAACATATCTGTACTCTTCACTACACAGGCCCCAGCACACACTAGGGCCTTAAAGGAAATATCACGAGAGTAAATACAAAAATTATTAATGCAACTTATGGCATAAGCACACCCCTTAATCACCCCCCTCCTTACTTACACAAGCACCAAACCATAACGTCTTACGACGTCTTGTTCAAGCCGCCGCTCTTCCAGTACTGCCACACACCTCTCCTGTTCTGTCCTGGCTGTTCTTCAGGACTAATACGCGTTTGGTTGAGTATATCAGAACAAAACCAATAAACTTACATTATATATGGAGCGTTTTTTTTTTTTGTACACATTTTTAACAATACCCTACGTAATAGTAAGAAGGGAGGGGATAGTTGTCGTTCCAAGGAATGGTTGGACAGAGAATCTGAAGGAACATCCAGCAGGTGTATGTGTTAGAGCTGGACGAGTGGCGACGAAGGGTTATAGGAATTTGACATGCTGGTTGTGTAGTGTGAACCGGCTAACATTTTTGAATTGATTCAATTAAATTGGTTAGTCGGATTTGAGTCCTGGAGGTATGAAGTACAGCATATATGTATATATACACACACACACAATATATATATATATATATATATATATATATATATATATATATATATATATGAGAGAGAGAGACAGCTGTACTACGTCCTTCTTTATCCTGTAATTTGTATCTACTCCATCTCTCCTCAGGCCGGCGAAGAAGAAGGGTTATGGTGGTCTCCTGGGTACAGAGACTGGTCCTCCTACGGTAGACATCTTAGGTGATGCACTCAGCCAGACTAAGTTTGCCTCCGATAGTATCGATCCCAACGACGAGATGGATGGTTTCGGGGCCCTCACCGGCGCCATCGACCAACTGGCCTTCACGCACGACCTCGACTTCTCCGGTGATGGTATCGACGACGACCCTCTCAAGCCCAGGGTTCCAGGACAGGCGCCGCCCAAAACCCTGGAGGCACCGAGAGCAGCTCATCTTAAAGTCATCCCTGAGAAGAAGAAAAAGAAAAAGAGATGCGACTCGGATGGTTACGATAACCCGGCTTTCCTAGACGACGAAGAGCTGTTACTGACGGCTGCTCTCAGTGGCGGCGGTGAATCCGACGATTCCGACACTGACATGCTGGAGTCCCGTCGCCTCGCTCAGCCACGGATCATCATCCAAGAGGAGACAGCAACAGCTTCCGTCCTTCCCAGCTCCACGGGAAAGCCAACGGTGGGGCCGGGAACTGGGAAAGGTCCAAGCACCGCTGCCTCCAAGGACCCAAAGGCACCTGCCAAGACTGAGGCTGCTAATGTCCCCGTTCTCATCACGCGACCTCGTCGTCTGCCATCTGCTAAGATGAGGCGGATTGGGTCAGCTCGCAAGACTCCAGCCCGCTTCGCTATGACCTTCACCGAAAAGTACGACCCAGTGAAGGTGAAGGTGAGCACAGGGCAAGTAGCGATGAAGAGCGAAAGCCATGCCGGAGATCATGATAAGAAACTAGAAGAAAGTGAGAGAAAGAATATGATGGAAAAGAAGAACGAGGAGGCAGCGCCACCTGAAGACCCGGCTGATGATGGCAGTGAAGACAATATCGAGATGTGGGCAGAAAAGAAGCCGCGAAGAAGCAAAAATAAAGTTGGACCAGCCATCAGCACTGAGGAGGAGGGGGAGGGTGCTACTGGCGGTGAGCCTCAGACTCAGGACGACATTACCGTGGGCCTTCAGTCCGGGTCAGACTCGACTCGTGAGGAAGTGAGGGCCAAGGAGAAGGAGCGTCCCAAGACCTCCGTGGCCAGCCAGAAGATGAAGAATAGAGCCACTGAGAACGTTGGCAACATGAACAGTATCTTACCCTGGGATAACGAAGACGGAGACATCAAGTAAGATGCTGCTACACAAACAAGACGACAGGATGTAAACTCCAATCATCTCTAGTTTTTTCCTGGCCGAGATTGGCAGGTTCTTCAAGTTCAGTAGTTTACAGTATATGGTGCGTTCTTATTGTTTCTGTGAACATATTGAAGGAATTCTGTCACTGCTAAAGGAATATAATCATCGATATCATTTATGATCTAACTTTACATTTTCGTTCAGCTGTTGCTAGTTTTCGTCCACTCTTCACAATTCAGTGCAAATATGGCTAGCATAGCGGTAGCCGTGTTCTTGAAGGACTTCAAAAATGGCGCTTCTAGTAAAGGAGTGTAGGTTATTTTACATTTTTAACATTAATTTTATTCTTGGCTGTCTACAAGTTACTGTAATACCTAGGCTTCCAAGTCGCTTTTTAGCTACATCAGCTCTAGACGTTGTCTGTGACGTCAGTTATCAGTTTTACACGTGCAATATAAGACGCCAAATGTTAGCCCTACACATTACATGAAGGTATCATCTCTAGACGTTACATAGGACAACAGCTGTCAGTTCTACACGTATACGACGCCACCTTTCAGTTGTATCCTGCAGATAGATTCCAGTCACTTGCAGTCCTGGTCCCACCAAGCGTTGCAGACGGAACTGGAAAAAGATTTTGATGTTTAATGAGAGGAGCTTGCTGGTGACATGTCCCATGCAAGCTTACCGTCCCGTGCTAGCTTACCATTGTTCCATACCACCTACTATACTTGCTTTATTGTACCACTTATTGTACGTAATATTTTTGGTACACCATGAAAAAGTGTACAGTTTCAGGAAATGTGCTAGAGATATGTACTGTGTAACCCATTTGGGTTTCCACATTTTTATGAATATATATATATATATATATATATATATATATATATATATATATATATATATATATATATATATATATATATATATATATATATATTAGTTACGTCAGGGGCCATGTCTATAGGCCTGTTTTGGACCTTTCTGTAACAAGACGTCGAACTGAGCTCTGGTCTAGTTGTCCTCAGGCAAATGCCATTTTAATTCGGGAATTATAATTAGGAGACTGATCCGACTAAATAAAATATGTGGTCTTTAACACAAAAGAATTCATATAAAAACTTAGTATGATTCAAAGTTCTTCTCTCTCTTGCAGTGTAATACATAAAGATACATTTAATACGGAAAACAGTCAACATACGACTTGTAAATGTTTCTGTACAATGCATGTACTCAATGACACGAGTCTTATACAATAATATATTTACATGGAAATCCCAAATGTATCAAATGAAACTATCGTCTCAATAAAGACCGATTCATATTAGATACCAGGCGAGATTATACTATATATATATATACACATTGTCTAACTTAAAACACAATTATCCTTAAAGCCAGAAGTCTATGTTAAAGTATAGAGTATAGACAGACTGAAATCTCAGCTAATAACACACTATCACTGAGTCAGAGACGAGTAGATAACGTTACCGATCATACCAGGGACCATACCAGAGACCATGAACAGATCCTCCATAAAGGTAGAATAACCCCTAAATCATAAACAAATTCCAACTTAATAGGATTACTGATTACAGCGGTGTCTAGATACTGCACCGCAATGGGATCCAAACTTTGTCTGAGACTAAGTAATATTCTAGAACGGGGCTGAGGGCCTGAACCTGCTCAGAGGAGAGTGTATGAACCTACTGTTTGTGTCAGTAACCAGTAACTCTCACGTCAGGTTGGTCACGTGACAAAAGCTTTTACTTCAGCCGGCAGCATAATTAGTGGCCGGTCTTTTAAATAGCGATTCCATCATCTTTCCTTATTTCTATATATACATAAATATTAGAATTAACATTTATACATAAAATTAAAGAGTAATATCATGATACATGAGGTCAGATAATAATATAAAGTCGGAAATCTTTACTTTAGCTACTTAGTGAAGAAGTCCGCTATACAATATTAAGTGAAACCTCGTAACTGGAATATACTCAAATAAAAAATGTCGGGCATAACCCGTAATATATATATATATATATATATATATATATATATATATATATATATATATATATATATATATATATATATATATATATATATATATATATATATATATATATATTCACAAAAATGTGCTGACCGTATAGTTTACACAGTACTTATCTAAATATTACCTACCACTGTACACTTTCACACACAGTGCACTAAAATATTACGTACTTATCCCTGCAGCCTAGAGTACTGCACTTAACCATCCATTCATTGTGTACTCTCGTGGTATTACCACCTCCCTGCTTCTTTATGTAATAATGTACTCTCTCGTAGCAATTATAAGTTTATCTAGATTTATTTATGTTATCCTATAGGTACATGCTAAGCTTAGCATTTATTATAAAGACAGCACATTTATTTTGCAGTTAGTAGGTTTATCATTTGGAATACAGTGACAAACTAACGTTCCATTGTAAGCGCACAAACAAGAAGGATGTGATGTTTTTCCATTACGTCCACATCAAGAAAAAACCAGAAGTGATAACTAGATTTTCCCCCTTTAGAATTATCTGGATCTGTAGAACCAGAATTCCTACGGGAGGCAACATCATTCGACAGAGTTTCTCATTACTACACTCGTCCTCCCACTTCATCAACAATTACAGTCAACGGGCAATAACAAATTCTCACACCATCAAGGCCGATAAATCCAAAGTCTTATTTGTATTCCTGCCTAACAGAGAAGTATCTCCAGTGTATTTACTTCAGGTGGAATAAGACTGGCTATTACCACTATCACCACTAATGAGAATCTCACCATCTTGAAATAAAAAATGTTGTCGATTCTAAGGCCGGGGTATGTATGACACCATGCGAGTGTGGAACAAAATCTTCATGGGAGGAACGGACAGAGATTTAGATACACGTATTAATGAACACACACATGACTGCCGTATAGCTACACCTAACACTTGCATGTATTATACATAGGAATAGCTGCAGACATCTGATCAACTGGAGAGAAACCAGAGTCATCAACAGAGAGGATCTACACAGACGCCGCTGCCCTGAATCAACACTTATCAGTCTGGGCACTACAGTTGTATTTATCACTGGTTGTTGTAACATTTTAAAAGTTTTAGGTAAATTGATCCTGATCCACTAGGATACAGTTGTCATGTGAAACAATCACCTTATACATGTAACCTTCTACATATATCAATGCTTTTTCCTCTGTAATATCGTAATAAAGTTTCCAAGCATTAAACAAGTGTCTGATTTATATATTTGCTCCTATTATCTTCTTTGTTAAATAAAATTAATGGGATGACGGTTAATAATGTCTGACTATCACAATATAGTTTGATTAGGCTTGACAGAAAACAGCCATGGGACGACCTAGCTGATCACTGTTTAAGAACAATATTAAGTTTAAATTATAATATAAAGGTCTTTAATTAACATCACGTAATGCCACTAGAAAAATAAAATTATTAGTCGTAGCAAGAAAAGCTGGTAATTAATCCAAGAAAATAATTAAAATAGCGAATTCGAAAAACACTGTAAGAGTCCATGTTGTGTGACAGTTTCTCAGTCTTGAGTCTGTACCAGCCGCAGATGACTGAAATAACTTCTCCATGCAACAAGGCAGTATTCAAGCACCAGTTATAAAGGCAAGAACGACCACTGTTGTTATTGAAGAACACCACTGAATGTTACTGAACACACCACTGGTGTTACTGAAGAACACCACTGAATGTTACTGAACACACCACTGGTGTTATTGAAGAACACCACTGAATGTTACTGAACACACCACTGGTGTTATTGAAGAACACCACTGAATGTTACTGAACACCACTGTTGTTATTGAAGAACACCACTGAATGTTACTGAACACACCACTGGTGTTATTGAAGAACACCACTGAATGTTACTGAACACACCACTGGTGTTATTGAAGAACACAACTGAATGTTACTGAACACACCACTGGTGTTACTGAAGAACACACACCACTGGTGTTATTGAAAAACACACACCACTGAATGTTACCGAACACACCACTGGTGTTCTTGAAAAACACACACCACTGGTGTTATTGAAGAACACCACTGAATGTTACTGAACACACCACTGGTGTTATTGAAGAACACACACCCCTGGTGTTGAAAAACACACCACTGGTGTTATTGAAGAACACACACCACTGGTGTTGAAAAACACACACCGCTGGTGTTATTGAAGAACACACACCACTGGTGTTGAAAACACACACCACTGGTGTTGAAAACACACACCGCTGGTGTTATTGAAGAACACACCACTGGTGTTACCGAAGAACACGTACCGCTGGTGTTTTTGAAGAATACATACCACTGGTATTACTGAAGAACATACCACTGGTGTTATTGAAGAGCACATTGTACGAGACCATAAAGTTAAAACTTAAGGTTCTGGACAACACCAAGAGCGGCGAGAAGTAAAAGGTCAGACACGTGAACCAGCGTCAGCCTCAATTCTCCCGACTTTTCCCCATCTCTTAAGCGGCATTTGGTTATGATAAAGACACTTTTTCTGCGCCTTTATTGCTAAGCTTTCATTATAACCGTGGCTGCTGTCCTGGTAAATATTAAGACAACGATTTTTTTGACGCTAACTGTGGCAACTAACCTCGTAAACAGTAGGAGGTAAATTTCTGATGTTAACCTGGTAAGTACAGGCAGAGAAATTTTTGACAGGCCTAGTCTCCTTGCCTCAATATAAAACGAAACCACTGTAAAACCAAAGGTACGGAACAAAGGTGTACTGCAGAGGGACCAGAGTAATATTGGTGCTCTCTACCTATCTTAATTAAATCCATAGATAAATTCACTTAAGTTTTAATACATACTAAACGAAACGCAATGATTCAAATTTTATAACAGGTTAATTAATCTGTCATATAGGGTAAAATTACAGGACAATTGGAAACTGTTGTTTGTATACGTTTAATATTTGAGTAGACACAAGCCACTTTGATCCATCAGACTGTTGGAGTTAGCCTTGGGAATTTAACTGAGAAAATACAAAAACATGCAGTAAAATAAAGAAAATTACTCAGGGAGAGGATAAACTTAGGTAAATACAGTTTTGATATTTATTTCAGATATTTGAGAATAGTGGTAGCTACAACCATTCCATAATAGTGGTAGCTACAACCATTCCATAATAGTGGTAGCTACAACCATTCCATAATAGTGGTAGCTACAACCATTCCACAATAGTGGTAGCTACAACCATTCCACAATAGTGGTAGCTACAACCATTCCACAACAGTGGTAGCTACAACCATTCCACAATAGTGGTAGCTACAACCATTCCATAATAGTGGTAGCTACAACCATTCCATAATAGTGGTAGCTACAACCATTCCATAATAGTGGTAGCTACAACCATTCCATAATAGTGGTAGCTACAACCATTCCACAATAGTGGTAGCTACAACCATTCCACAATAGTGGTAGCTACAACCATTCCACAACAGTGGTAGCTACAACCATTCCACAATAGTGGTAGCTACAACCATTCCATAATAGTGGTAGCTACAACCATTCCATAATAGTGGTAGCTACAACCATTCCACAATAGTGGTAGCTACAACCATTCCACAATAGTGGTAGCTACAACCATTCCACAACAGTGGTAGCTACAACCATTCCACAATAGTGGTAGCTACAACCATTCCATAATAGTGGTAGCTACAACCATTCCATAATAGTGGTAGCTACAACCATTCCATAATAGTGGTAGCTACAACCATTCCATAATAGTGGTAGCTACAACCATTCCACAATAGTGGTAGCTACAACCATTCCACAATAGTGGTAGCTACAACCATTCCACAATAGTGGTAGCTACAACCATTCCACAATAGTGGTAGCTACAACCATTCCACAACAGTGGCAGCTACAACCATTCCACAATAGTGGTAGCTACAACCATTCCACAATAGTGGTAGCTACAACCATTCCACAATAGTGGTAGCTACAACCATTCCACAATAGTGGTAGCTACAACCATTCCACAATAGTGGTAGCTACAACCATTCCACAATAGTGGTTGCTACAACCATTCCACAATAGTGGTAGCTACAACCATTCCACAATAGTGGCAGCTACAAGCATTCCACAATAGTGGTAGCTACAACCATTCCACAACAGTGGTAGCTACAACCATTCCACAATAGAGGTAGCTACAACCATTCCACAATAGTGGTAGCTACAACCATTCCACAACAGTGGTAGCTACAAACATTCCACAATAGTGGTAGCTACAACCATTCCACAATAGTGGTAACTACAACCATTCGACAATAATGGTAGCTACAACCATTCGACAATAGTGGTAGCTACAACCATTCGACAATAGTGGTAGCTACAACCATTCGACAATAGTGGTAGCTACAACCATTTAATCGTTGTATGACCCTTGTGGGTTTAGTGTTTAGTTACGATTATAATAATTGTAATGCAACCATTTAACAATAGTGGTAGCTACAACTATTTAACAAAAGCATCTATAATCATTTAACAATAGTAGTAGCTTTAAACATTTAATAATAGCTGTAACTACAACAATTTAACAATTGTAGGTACAACCATTTAATGATAATTGTTGCTACAACTATTCAATAATAGTTGTAGCTACTTACAATCATCAGGAGTTTCAGGAAGGAAACGTGACGTCAAACACGCAGCAGAACAAGATTTTATTTCCTCTACGTTTCCTTTGAGCGAAACGTACTGGAAATAAAGGCAATAATAGTATTTTCCAGGGGTTTGTAGTAAATTAGAAGAATCGTTATAGGAGCTTCAATACTGCCGTTGTAATTATAGAGGTGTTCCCCCCCCTTCTTTTATAATTTTGGTCCTTTCCAGAGGCTTGTTGTGATACTGGTGAAAGGCTCTTGATCCGATGAATTGGAATGAACCTTCCCTTCCTCGGATGAGAATTAATTACGTCCCATTCTCCAGACCTTACATGACTCCTTCGTGTAATTATCAATTCAGTCTACGCCATTTTATGCTAAAGACTCTTATTCATTCTCGTTTTGCTTTTCCTCGTGTCTTTTTTCTCCCTTCTTTGGAAGTCCCTGTGGCCTAAGTCTGTTGTTTCCCCCCACTGTTCTCAAAATCTTGTTTATTTGGGACTTTGTGCTCACAAGACAATGATCATTCTTAATCCCACACATACACTAGTGCTCCATACGTTGCTGGCTTCAAGTTCTCTGATGGTGTGGGCTGCGCTACTAATTTTTCCCCACATCACGTGATGTATTGACGTATGTAACAGTAGGCTAGTATTTTTCATACCAGAATAATTCTGTTGTCATTTGCATTGCTAACATGCTCAGCGCATCATTTCTTGTAATCTCAGACTTTCAAAGTGAATTTCAATGCTGGCTTGCTGTTTTGCATTATCAGCTAAAGAAAAGTAATATTTGGTTGGGTCTCCGGTTATTCTCGTATTCAGGGCAATTAACTTTCACACACCTGTGAACTTATTGCGTGTTAAACCATACCCCCGGCCGGGATTGAACCCGCGGTCATAGAGTCTCAAAACTCCAGCCCGTCGCGTTAGCCACTAGATTTTTTAAGTCTTATTGCGGGTTCCAAATCTTACAATGTTCCATTGTTGTTGGTAAGAGCTAGTTTTTAATCAAGTTGCAATTAGGCTTCTGTCACCTTCCCTTCCTCGGTGTCAGGTGTGGGAGACAGTACGTACTCTGGTATCCCTGTCTCGGTCACACCAATTGTCCAGTTCATCACAGAGAAAGTCCCAGTCATTTTCGACTTTTCCTCAACACCTTGACATGTTTACTCCGTTTTGCTAAGTGAAACTCTCATCTTGAATGAACATTTTTTTCTACCTTTTTTTGAAATGAAAATGAATTACTGTACTAATTAAAAGCGTCCTCATAACAATTCCGTTTCGTTGTACACAATGTTAGTCAACAAATTCCTATGTAACTCTGAATGACTTCCAAGTTTAGCACTTTAATACAATGCTATTACTAATACTGATATACTAATAACTCGGCTATTGCAATTTAAGTACTGATAGCCCAACTGGTTAACTCGCCAAATCTTTGGCTATCGACATGAGTGAAATAGGGACATGTAGAGAAGTGTCTGACTTCTATGTCTGGAAGTTCTGCTTCATGGCCTGTCTGAGCTAGCAAAGTTTGCGACTAGTTGTTGACAGAGGAGTCAGTCGTGAAGGCAGTTTGTAGTTCATTCATGTCTGGTCCAGAAAGATTTTTTGCCTCTATTATTACTTCCAGATTTTCCTTCGACTGGCCCTCTGTTACTGTGTGCTGCTCCTGGGAGCAAGGACATGCTAGTGCTGTCCTGGAAGACGGTGAGATACACTGAAGCTTTTCTAGTCAAGACGGTGAGATATACTGAAGAGCTTCTGCTCCTGGGGACGGTGAGATACACTGAAGCTCTTTTGCTCCAGGGGACGGTGAGATACAGTGAAGCTCTTCTGCTACAGAAAACGCTGAAATACTCTGAAGTTTTTCTACTGCCGAGGATACTGAAATACACTAAAGCTCTTCTGGAATATTTTTGTGTAAGTTGTTAGAATTGGTGTTTAACTGTAGAGCTGTCGAGAAACCAGAGGTACCCTCTTCTGGAGAAGCCTTACTGACTGGATTCTGTCCAACCTCTTGTTTAATGCTGGTTGTAGACGCGGTGGTAGTGGTGGTGGTGGTGGTGGTGGTGAGGTTTTCTTGCTTGAGGCTGGAAGTAGTATCAGGGGTGGTGGTGGTGATAATGTCCAGCATGATACTGGTGGTGGTTAGGTCTGGTTTGAGGCAGATTGGGGTAAGGTCTGGCTTAATGCTGGCCATGGAAGACATAGTGAGGTCCGGTTTTATGCTGGTGGTGTGAGAGTGTGTCTCCTGTGGGGCAGGCGACTCCCTGTTGAGACGGGTCATAGTCAACTTCCCCTCCACTGACGACGCTGCAAGGAGACAGATACAGAGATAGATTTAAGTGTCAAGTTTTGAGGTTTAGATGTCCGAACACATAAGACAACTAGGGCAATTTCTATGGAAAACGTGATGTGTATGCAAGGTAAGTGATACGTCTCTCTGGGGCAGAAGTGGTAGCGTTAGCCAACTCGATCGAGGGACCGTTGCTGACTTGTCTAGGACTTTTAACAGATAGGTGATAGAGGTATGAGCGTATGTGGGAAATAAACAGGTTGCAACACGAGGGATGAAAATAGCAGATATTACCAGATTACCTCAGGGATATGTTAAATGACATTATTTATCATAAAGTTGCTAATAAAGGCAATGGAACTGGTCAACAAACAAAGAGAAGGACAGTAGAGGGCAGCAAATGACTAGCTCCATTAAGGTTTACTATTCTAATAATATCAGTAATAAGATGTATGAGCCAAGATTAATTGCATGTGCAGGAAGCATAGATATTATTGCTATAACAGAGACCTGATTCAACCTGACAGATAGAGAAACGCCTTCTGAATGCCACATACAAGGCTATAAATTATTCTACACTGATAGAATAAACAGTAAGGGTGGTGGAGTGGCGATGTGTGTCATAGATAATTTAAATTGTTGCATCAGACAAGATATCAAATTAGAAGTGTCGGGCACAGAATCTGCTTAGCAACAGTTTCTTAAGGATCGTGAAAAACTAATCTTGGGTGTGATTTACAGCTCCCAAACCTTGATATGCAATGCAGTAATTTTCTATGGGATGCAATTCATAAGGCATCTAGATATGAAAATGTCGTGTTAATGGAAGATTTTAATTTTAGACAAATTAAGTGAAGAATCTGACAGGAAATCTTGAGTCCGGCGACTTTCTTGATACTATTCAAGACTGCTTTTTAAAACTGTGTGACAGAACCAACTAGAGGAAATAGCCTTCTTGACTTGGTTCTTGCCAACAGGGAATCACTAATTAATAATCTTGAGGTTAATGATGAGCTTGGGGAAAGTGATCACAAATCACTCAGTTTAAATATATCATGGAATTATCCTAATAACTACGATCAAGTTAATATCCCTGACTTCCGCTTGGCCGATTTCATAGGACTGAGAAATTACCTAGAATGCCCTGACTAAGAGTCAGGTAGGTTGTGATTGTTGCCGATATTACAGTTTTTCAAAGCATAGTTCTAGCTGCTCAGACTACTTATGTTCCAAATAGGGAAATTAATTAAAACGAAAATGACACTAAAAGGATAAACAATAGATTAGAGCATCTCATAGGTCAAAAGAGAGGCATTTACAGGCGAATCAAAAAAGGAGATGGAAAGTTAATAAATAAATGAATTCAATTAAAATGAGAAATAAAAAAGGGAATAAGAAAAGCAAAAAGAGATTATAAGGTTAAAGTAACAGGGGATTCGAAGATTACCCTCAAAAAGTTTCTTTCAGGTATATGAAAGTAAGATTAGGGACAAAATACGCCACTCAAAAGCTATTCAGGTCAACTGACTGACAGTGGTAAAGAAATACGTAGAAACTTTAACATTTATTTCCTCTCAGTTTTTACACAGGAAGATACTAGCAAAATTCCAGAATAAATTAAGTAGAACAGGACGAAAATAAATTATGCACAGAGTCACTAGTAACATGGTTCTCAGACAAATAGAGAAATTAAAACGCAACAAATCCCCAGGCCCTGATGAACTGTTCGCAAGAGTTTTAAAGGAATGTAAGAAGGCACTTAGCAGACCTTCGGCTAGTCTTTTCAACATATCTCTACAAACTGGCATAGTGCCAGGTAAGTGGAAGCTGGCAGATGTGATACTTCTCAACTATAGCCTGATAAGCCTAACCTCCAATGTGGGAAAACTGATGGAATCAATAACTGCAGAAGCTATTCGAAACCACCTTGAAAGATACAAATTGACTAATAAACCTCAGCACTGTTTTACAAAGGGGCGTTCTTGTCTTACGAATTTATTAACTTTGATTTCACTAAGGTATTTGAGGAGGTAGATCATGGTAATGATATTGATATTGTGTATATGGACTTCAATTCCCCATCGGAGGTTATAGAGGAAAGTAGAGGTTCATGGAAAAGGAGAAATTTTTACCTGTATAGAGGCATGACTGATAGGCAACAGAGAGTGTGCATAAATGGGGAGAAATCTGTGGGGATGCGTCACAAGCGGTGTTCCACAGGGGTCAGTGTTGGGTCTTTTGTTGTTCAACATAGATGAGGGAATAAATAACAACATAATCGAGTTTGCAGACGACAACATAATAGGCCGTCGAATTAATTCTGACGAGGACACTAAGGCGCTGCTGGAAGATCCGAACAGACTGATGTAGTGGTCAGAGAAGTGGCAGATGCAGTTTAATATAGACAAATGCAAAGTTCCATGCGTTGGAAAGGAAAATAACCATGTCACTTGTAAAATAATGTAGATCTTAATATCAGATTGCGAAAAAAGACTTAGGAGTTCTGGTTAGCAGTAATCTAAAACCAAGAAAACAGCGGGTAAGTGTTCGCAATAAAGCTAACAGAATTCTTGCCTTCATATCAAGAGGTATAAATAACAGGAGTCCTCAGGTTGTTCTTCAACTCTATATATCATTGGTTAGGCCTCATTTAGATTATGCAGCACAGTTATGGTCACCGTATTACAGAACGCATAAAAATACACTGGAAAACGTACATAGAAAGATGACAAAGTTGATCCCATGTATCAGAAATCTTTTCTACGAGGACAGACTGAGAACCCTGAATCTGTACTTTCCAAAAGGGAGAAGAATTAGGGAAGAAATGATTGCGGTGAGTAAATGGATAACAGGAATAAATATAGGGGCTGTATATAACGTGCTAAAAGCAGCTAACCAAGTCAGGACTGTCAGCAATAGTTTCAATTTAAAAAAATTTAGATTTAGAAAGGATATAGGAAAACATTGGTTTGGTAATTAAGTTGTAGATGAATGGAACAAACTCTCGAGTAGCGTCATTAAAGCTAAAACATCGAGTAATTTTAAAAATTAGTTAAACAAATATATGAGTGGGTGTGGCTGGGTGTGAGTTGGACCTGACTGGCTTGGACCACTAGGTGTGATACATTATAGAAAGCGTTGCAAATGACAAACTTTCGCTGATATACAACCTCTTCCAAACTACTAACTTGAAATAAAATAACTTGTAAATCAAGCTCAACATTGTCACAGAAGAGGTTGTAAACAGAGAATTCAATTGTCTGATACGCTGTTAATCATAGACTATTCTAGTTATAAATTACCATGTTACAGAAGGTAATATTCAACATTCCGTCCATTAAAAGAGTGATATCGTTGGTATGAATTTCTTTCCGCTCAATCCAAACTGGTGCTCATCTTACAACTTTAAGAAAAGCAAAAAATTCCCTCATGCATCACAAGGCGAATGAAGAGACTGCAGGGAGAGTGTCAGTGCTTGACCAGGACAGACATAGACAGGCTTGACCAGGACATAAGTAGGCAGGCTTGACGAGGACAGACATAGGCAGGCTTGACCAGGACAGACATAGACAGGCTTGACCAGGACATAAGTAGGCAGGCTTGACGAGGACAGACATAGGCAGGCTTGACCAGGACAGACATAGACAGGCTTGACGAGGACAGACAGAGAGGCTTGACCAGGATAGACAGAGACAAGCTTGACCAGGACAGAAATAGACAGGCTTGACCAGGACAAACATAGGCAGGCTTGACCAGGACAGACATGGGCAGGCTTGACCAGGACAGACATAGACAGGCTTGACCAGGACAGACATGGGCAGGCTTGACCAGGACATAGACAGGCTTGACGAAAACAGACATAGGCAGGCTTGATCAGAACAGACAGAGACAGGCTTGACCAGAGCAGATATAGACAGGCTTGACCAGGACAGACATAGAGAGGCTTGACCAGGACAGACATAGGCCTGACCAGGACAGACATAGAGAGGCTTGACCAGGACAGACATAGACAGGCTTGACTAGGACAGACACAGGCAGGCTTGACCAGGCCAGATATAGGCAGGCTTGACCAGGACAGACATAGACAGGCTTGACCAGGACAGACATATAGAGGCTTGATCAGAATACATAGGAAGGCTTGACCAGGTCAGACATAGACAGGATTGACCAGGACAGCCATAGACATGCTTGACCAGGACAGGCAAAGGCAGGATTGACCAGGACAGACATAGGCAGGTTTAACCAGGACAGACATAGGCAGGCTTGACCAGGACACTCATAGACAGGCTTGACCAGGTCAGACATAGGCAGGCTTGACCAGGACAGACATAGACAGGCTTGACCAGGACAGACATAGGCAGGCTTGACCAGGACAGACATAGACAGGCTTTACCAGGACAGACATAGGCAGGCTTGACCAGGACAGACATAGGCAGGCTTGACCAGGACAGACAAAGCCAGGTTTGACCAAGACAGACATAGGCAGGCTTGACCAGGACAGACATAGGTAGGCTTGACCAGGACAGACATAGACAGGCTTGAACATGACAGACATAGACAGGCTTGACCAGGACAGACACATACGGCCTTGACCAGGGCAGACATAGACAGGCTTGACCAAGACAGAAATAGACAGGCTTGACCAGGACAGACATAGGCTTGACAAAGACAGACATAGGCAGGCTTGATCAGGACAGACATAGGGAGGCCTGGCCATGACAGACATAGACAGGCCTGACCAGGACAGACATAGAGAGGCTTGACCAGGACAGACATAGACAGGCTTGACCAGGACAGATATAGGCAGGCTTGACCAGGACAGATATGGGCAGGCTTGCTCAGGACAGACATAGACAGGCTTGACTAGGATAGACATGGGCAGGCTTGACCAGGACAAACATAGAGAGGCTTGACTAGGACAGACATAGGCAGGCTTGACCGAACAGACATAGACAGTCTTTACCAGAACAGACATAAGCAGGCTTGACCAGGACAGACATATGCAGGCTTGACCATGACAGACATAGACAGGCTTGACCAGGACAGACATAGACAGGCATGACAATGACAGACATAGACAGGCTTGACCAGGACAGACATAGACAGGCTTGACCAGGACAAACATAGACAGGCTTGACTAGGACAGACATAGGCAGGCTTGACCGGACAGGCATAGGCAGTCTTTACCAGAACAGACATAAGCAGGCTTGACCAGGACAGACATATGCAGGCTTGACCATGACAGACATAGACAGGCTTGACCAGGACAGACATAGACAGGCATGACCAGGACAGACATAGACAGGCTTGACCATGACAGACATAGACAGGCATGACGAGGACAGACATAGACAGGCATGACCATGACAGACGTAGACAGGCTTGACCAGGACAGACATAGACAGGCATGACCAGGACAGACATAGACAGGCTTGACCAGGACAGACATAGACAGGCTTGACCAGGACAGACGCAGGCAGGCTTGACCAGGACAGACATAGACAGGCATGACCAGGACAGACATAGACAGGCTTGACCAGGACAGACATAGGCAGGCTTAACCAGGACAGACATATGCAGGCTTGACCAGGACAGACATAGACAGGCTTGACCAGGACAGACACAGGCAGGCTTGACCAGGACAGACATAGACAGGCTTGACAAGGACAGACATATGCAGGCTTGACCAGGACAGACATAGACAGGCTTGACCAGGACAGACGCAGGCAGGATTGACCAAGACAGACATAGACAGGCTTGACAAGGACAGACATATGCAGGGTTGACCAGGACAGACATAGACAAGGTTGACCAGGACAGACATAGACAGGCTTGACCAGGACTGACATAGACAGGCTTGACCATGAGTGACATAGACAGGCTTGACCAGGACAGATATTGGCAGGCTTGACCAGGACAGACATTGGTAGGCTTGACCAGGACAGACATAGACAGGCTTGACGAGGACAGACAGATAGGCTTGACCAGGATAGACAGAGACAAGCTTGACCAGGACAGAAATAGACAGGCTTGACCAGGACAAACATAGGCAGGCTTGACCAGGACAGACATTGAGAGGCTTGACCAGGACAGACATAGACAGGCATGACCAGGACAGACATAGACAGGCATGACAATGACAGACATAGACAGGCTTGACCAGGACAGACATAGACAGGCATGACCAGGACAGACATAGACAGGCATGACCATGACAGACATAGACAGGCTTGACCAGGACAAACATAGACAGGCTTGACTAGGACAGACATAGGCAGGCTTGACCGGGCAGGCATAGGCAGTCTTTACCAGAACAGACATAAGCAGGCTTGACCAGGACAGACATATGCAGGCTTGACCATGACAGACATAGACAGGCTTGACCAGGACAGACATAGACAGGCATGACCAGGACAGACATAGACAGGCTTGACCATGACAGACATAGACAGGCATGACGAGGACAGACATAGACAGGCATGACCATGACAGACATAGACAGGCTTGACCAGGACAGACATAGACAGGCATGACCAGGACAGACATAGACAGGCTTGACCAGGACAGACATAGACAGGCTTGACCAGGACAGACGCAGGCAGGCTTGACCAGGACAGACATAGAGAGGCATGACCAGGACAGACATAGACAGGCTTGACCAGGACAGACGTAGGCAGGCTTGACCAGGACAGACATATGCAGGCTTGACCAGGAGAGACATAGACAGGGTTGACAAGGACAGACGCAGGCAGGCTTGACCAGGACAGACATAGACAGGCTTGACAAGGACAGACATATGCAGGCTTGACCAGGACAGACATAGACAGGCTTGACAAGGACAGACGCAGGCAGGCTTGACCAGGACAGATATAGACAGGCTTGACAAGGACAGACATATGCAGGCTTGACCAGGACAGACATAGACAAGGTTGACCAGGACAGACATAGACAGGCTTGACCAGGACTGACATAGACAGGCTTGACCATGACTGACATAGACAGGCTTGACCAGGACAGATTTTGGCAGGCTTGACCAGGACAGACATTGGTAGGCTTGACCAGGACAGACATAGACAGGCTTGACGAGGACAGACAGATAGGCTTGACCAGGATAGACAGAGACAAGCTTGACCAGGACAGAAATAGACAGGCTTGACCAGGACAAACATAGGCAGGCTTGACCAGGACAGACATGGGCAGGCTTGACCAGGACAGACATAGACAGGCTTGACCAGGACAGACATAGACAAGCTTGGCCATGACAGATATAGACAAGCTTGACGAGGACAGACATAAACAGACTTGACGAGGACAGACATAGACAGGCTTGACCAAGACAGATATAGGCAGGCTTGACCATGACAAACATAGACAGGCTTGACGAGGACAGACATAGACAGGCTTGACCAAGACAGATATAGGCAGGCTTGACCAGGACAGACATAGACAGGCTTGACCAGGACATAAGTAGGCAGGCTTGACGAGGACAGACATAGGGAGGCTTGACCAGGACAGACATAGACAGGCTTGACCAGGACAGATATTGGCAGGCTTGACCAGGACAGACATTGGTAGGCTTGACCAGGACAGACATAGACAGGCTTGACGAGGACAGACAGATAGGCTTGACCAGGATAGACAGAGACAAGCTTGACCAGGACAGAAATAGACAGGCTTGACCAGGACAAACATAGGCAGGCTTGACCAGGACAGACATGGGCAGGCTTGACCAGGAGAGACATAGACAGGCTAGACCAGGACAGACATGGGCAGGCTTGACCAGGACATAGACAGGCTTGACCAGGACAGACATAGGCAGGCTTGATCAGAACAGACACAGACAGGCTTGACCAGGGCAGATATAGACAGGCTTGACCAGGACAGACATAGAGAGGCTTGACCAGGACAGACATAGGCTTGACCAGGACAGACATAGAGAGGCTTGACCAGGACAGACATAGACAGACTTGACTAGGACAGACACATACAGGCTTGACCAGAATAGACATGGGAAGGCTTGACCAGGTCAGACATAGACAGGATTGACCAGGACAGACATAGACATGCTTGACCAGGACAGGCAAAGGCAGGATTGACCAGGACAGACATAGGCAGGTTTAACCAGGACAGACATAGGCAGGCTTGACCAGGACACTCATAGATAGGCTTGACCATGTCAGACATAGACAATCTTTACCAGGACAGACATAGGCTGGCTTGACCAAGACAGACATAGGCAGGCTTGATCAGGACAGACAAAGCCAGGCTTGATCAAGACAGACATAGGCAGGCTTGACCAGGACAGACATAGGTAGGCTTGACCAGGACAGACATAGACAGACTTGAACATGACAGACATAGACAGGCTTGACCAGGCCAGACATATACGGCCTTGACCAAGACAGAAATGGACAGGCTTGACCAGGACAGACATAGGCTTGACCAAGACAGACATAGGCAGGCTTGATCAGGACAGACATAGGCAGGCCTGGCCATGACAGACATAGACAAGCCTGACCAGGACAGACATAGAGAGGCTTGACCAGGACAGACATAGACAGGCTTGACCAGGACAGACATAGGCAGGCTTGACCAGGACAGATATGGGCAGGCTTGATCAGGACAGACATAGACAGGCTTGACTAGGACAGACATGGGCAGGCTTGACCAGGACAAACATAGACAGGCTTGACTAGGACAGACATAGGCAGGCTTGACCGGACAGACATAGGCAGCCTTTACCAGAACAGACATAAGCAGGCTTGACCAGGACAGACATATGCAGGCTTGACCATGACGGACATAGACAGGCTTGACCAGGACAGACATAGACAGGTATGACCAGGACAGACATAGACAGGCTTGACCAGGGCAGACATAGACAGGCATGACCAGGACAGACATAGACAGGCTTGACCATGACAGACATAGACAGGCATGACCAGGACAGACATAGACAGGCATGACCATGACAGACATAGACAGGCTTGACCAGGAAAAACATAGACAGGCTTGACTAGGACAGACATAGGCAGGCTTGACCGGACAGACATAGGCAGTCTTTACCACAACAGACATAAGCAGGCTTGACCAGGACAGACATATGCAGGCTTGACCATGACAGACATAGACAGGCTTGACCAGGACAGACATAGACAGGCATGACCAGGACAGACATAGACAGGCTTGACCAGGACAGACATATACAGGCATGACCAGGACAGACATAGACAGGCTTGACCATGACAGACATAGACAGGCATGACCAGGACAGACATAGACAGGCATGACCATGACAGACAGACAGGCTTGACCAGGACAGACATAGACAGGCATGACCAGGACAGACATAGACAGGCATGACCATGACAGACATAGACAGGCTTGACCAGGACAAACATAGACAGGCTTGACTAGGACAGACATAGGTAGGCTTGACCGGACAGACATAGGCAGTCTTTACCAGAACAGACATAAGCAGGCTTGACCAGGACAGACATATGCAGGCTTGACCATGACAGACATAGACAGGCATGACCATGACAGACATAGACAGGCATGACCATGACAGACATAGACAGGCTTGACCAGGACAGACATAGACAGGCATGACCAGGACAGACATAGACAGGCTTGTCCAGGACAGACATAGACAGGCTTGACCAGGACAGACGCAGGCAGGCTTGACCAGGACAGACATAGACAGGCATGCAGGCGTGACCAGGACAGACATAGGCAGGCTTGACCAGGACAGACATATGCAGGCTTGACCAGGACAGACATAGACAGGCTTGACCAGGACAGACGCAGGCAGGCTTGACCAGGACAGACATAGACAGGCTTGACCAGGACAGACATAGACAAGGTTGACCAGGACAGACATACACAGGCTTGATCAGGACTGACATAGACAGGCTTGACCATGACTGACATAGACAGGCTTGACCAGGACAGATATTGGCAGGCTTGACCAGGACAGACATTGGCAGGCTTGACCAGGGCAAACATAGACAGACTTGATCAGGACAGACAGAGACAGGATTGACCAGGACAGACAGAGACAGGCTTGACGAGGGCAGACATTGACAGGCTTGAACAGGACAGACAGAGACAGGCTTGACCAGGACAGACATTGATAGGCTTGACCAGGACAGACATGGATATGCTTAACCAGGACAGACATAGAGAGGCTTGATCAGGACAGGCATAGATTTACTTGACCAGGACAGACATAGAGAGGCTTGACCATGACAGACATAGACAGGCTTGACCAGGACAGACATAGACAGGCATGACCAGGAGAGACATAGACAGGCTTGACCAGGACAGACATAGACAGGCATGACCAGGACAGACATAGACAGGCTTGACCATGACAGACATAGACAGGCATGACCAGGACAGACATAGACAGGCATGACCATGACAGACATAGACAGGCTTGACCAGGACAGACATAGACAGGCATGACCAGGACAGACATAGACAGGCTTGACCAGGACAGACATAGACAGGCTTGAGCAGGACAGACGCAGGCAGGCTTGACCAGGACAGACATAGACAGGCATGACCAGGACAGACATAGACAGGCTTGACCAGGACAGACATATGTAGGCTTGACCAGGACAGACATAGACAGGCTTGACTAGGACTGACATAGACAGACTTGACCATGATTGACATAGACAGGCTTGACCAGGACAGACATAGACAGGCATGACCAGGACAGACATAGACAGGCTTGACCAGGACAGACATAGACAGGCTTGACCAGGACAGACATAGACAGGCATGACCAGGACAGACATAGACAGGCATGACCAGGACAGACATAGACAGGCTTGACCATGATATACATAGACAGGCATGACCAGGACAGACATAGACAGGCATGACCATGAAAGACATACACAGGCTTGACCAGGACAGACATAGACAGGCATGACCAGGACAGACATCGACAGGCTTGACCAGGACAGACATAGACAGGCTTGACCAGGACAGACGCAGGCAGGCTTGACCAGGACAGACGCAGGCAGGCTTGACAAGGACAGACATAGACAGGCTTGACAAGGACAGACATATACAGGCTTGACCAGGACAGACATAGACAAGGTTGACCAGGACAGACATAGACAGGCTTGACCAGGACTGACATAGACAGGCTTGACCATGACTGCCATAGACAGGCTTGACCAGGACAGATATTGGCAGGCTTGACCAGGACAGACATTGGCAGGCTTGACCAGGGCAAACATAGACAGGCTTGATCAGGACAGACAGAGACAGGATTGACCAGGACGAACAGAGACAGGCTTGACGAGGGCAGACATTGAGAGGCTTGAACAGGACAGACAGAGACAGGCTTGACCAGGACAGACATTGAGAGGCTTGACCAGGACAGACATAGATATGCTTAACCAGGACAGACATAGAGAGGCTTGATCAGGACAGGCATAGATATACTTGACCAGGACAGACATAGAGAGGCTTGAAGAGGACAGACATAGAAAGGCTTGACCAGGAAAAACACAGACATGCTTGACCAGGACAGACATTGACATGCTTGACCAGGACAGACATAGATAGGTTTGACCAAGACAGACATAGAGAGGCTTGACCAGGACATACATAGATATGCTTAACCAGGACAGACATAGACAGGCTTGGCCAGGACAGGCATAGATATACTTGGCCAGGACACACATATACAAGCTTAAACATGACAAACATAGAAAGGCTTGACCAGGACAGACATAGACAGGCTTGACCATTTCACACATAGATAGGCTTGACCAGGACATAAATAGACAAGCTTGACCAGGACAGACATAGATATGCTTAACCAGGACAGAAACACAGATAGGCTTGACCAGGCTAGAGATATAAATAGGCTTGACCTGGAAAGAGACATAGGCTTGACCAGGGCAGAGTCAAAAATAGGCTTCACCAGGACAGATACATAGGCTTGACCAGGACAGACATAGATAGGCTTGACCATGACAGGCATAAATAGGCTTGACCAGTACAGAGGTATAGAGAGGCTTGACAAGTACGGAGGCATGATCCGTACAGACATACATAGGCTTAACCACTGCAGAGACATAGATAGGCTTTACCAACACAAAGGTATAAACAGGTTTAGCCAGTACAATCACAAATAGGCTTGACCAGTACAGAGACATAGATAGGCTTGACCATGACCCATTTCCCGGCTACCTCTCCAACACTCACCTACTCTCCTCTCCCTCACCTGACTGGTCGTCGTCATGGTCAGCTGGGTCGTGCACTTCCACACGCAGGCAACACAGAAGGTGATGCAGGTTCTTCTTCAGGATCCCCAAGATCTCTGTCCTACAAGAAAAAGAAATAAATAATAATAATAATAATAATAATAATAATAATAATAATAATAATAATAATAATAATAATAATAATAATAATAATAATAATAATATTATTATTATTATTATTATTATTATTATTATTATTATTATTATTATTATTATTATTATTATTATTATTATTATTATTATTATTATTATTATTATTATTATTATTATTATTATTATTATTATTATTATTCAGGGTTGCTTTGCCCTCACAGAACGGTCTGGGATCATCTTAACATAATAAGTTATAATAAGCGTCTCATCACATTTGTTTTCAGTTTTGTCCTCTCAAGAAAGATATCCAGATGCACATCAACGGTGCTTCATCAGAGGAATTCAAGGTGTAAAGTAAACTGCCACTCACAGGATGAGCTGTGACTGTATAGTAAACTGCCACTCACAGGATGAGCTGTGACTGTATAGTAAACTGCCACTCACAGGATGAGCTGTGACTGTATAGTAAACTGCCACTCACAGGATGAGCAGTGACTGTACAGTAAACTGCCACTCACAGGATGAGCTGTGACTGTACAGTAAACTGCCACTCACAGGATGAGCAGTGACTGTACAGTAAACTGCCACTCACAGGATGAGCAGTGACTGTACAGTAAACTGCCACTCACAGGATGAGCAGTGACTGTACAGTAAACTGCCACTCACAGGATGAGCAGTGACTGTACAGTAAACTGCCACTCACAGGATGAGCAGTGACTGTACAGTAAACTGCCACTCACAGGATGAGCAGTGACTGTACAGTAAACTGCCACTCACAGGATGAGCTGTGACTGTAAAGTAAACTGCCACTCACAGGATGAGCAGTGACTGTACAGTAAACTGCCACTCACAGGATGAGCAGTGACTGTACAGTAAACTGCCACTCACAGGATGAGCAGTGACTGTACAGTAAACTGGCACTCACAGGATGAGCTGTGACTGTACAGTAAACTGCCACTCACAGGATGAGCAGTGACTGTACAGTAAACTGCCACTCACAGGATGAGCAGTGACTGTACAGTAAACTGCTACTCACAGGATGAGCAGTGACTGTACAGTAAACTGCCACTCACAGGATGAGCAGTGACTGTACAGTAAACTGCTACTCACAGGATGAGCAGTGACTGTACAGTAAACTGCCACTCACAGGATGAGCAGTGACTGTACAGTAAACTGCTACTCACAGGATGAGCAGTGACTGTACAGTAAACTGCCACTCACAGGATGAGCAGTGACTGTACAGTAAACTGCCACTCACAGGATGAGCAGTGACTGTACAGTAAACTGCCACTCACAGGATGAGCAGTGACTGTACAGTAAACTGCCACTCACAGGATGAGCAGTGACTGTACAGTAAACTGCCACTCACAGGATGAGCAGTGAGTGTACCGTAAACTGCCACTCACAGGATGAGCTGTGACTGTACAGTAAACTGTCACTCACAGGATGAGCAGTGACTGTACAGTAAACTGCCACTCACAGGGTGAGCAGTGACTGTACAGTAAACTGCTACTCACAGGATGAGCAGTGATTGTACAGTAAACTGCCACTCACAGGATGAGCAGTGACTGTACAGTAAACTGCTACTCACAGGATGAGCAGTGACTGTACAGTAAACTGCCACTCACAGGATGAGCAGTGACTGTACAGTAAACTGCTACTCACAGGATGAGCAGTGACTGTACAGTAAACTGCCACTCACAGGATGAGCAGTGACTGTACAGTAAACTGCTACTCACAGGATGAGCAGTGACTGTACAGTAAACTGCCACTCACAGGATGAGCAGTGACTGTACAGTAAACTGCTACTCACAGGATGAGCAGTGACTGTACAGTAAACTGCTACTCACAGGATGAGCAGTGACTGTACAGTAAACTGCCACTCACAGGATGAGCTGTGACTGTACAGTAAACTGCCACTCACAGGATGAGCAGTGACTGTACAGTAAACTGCCACTCACAGGATGAGCAGTGACTGTACAGTAAACTGCCACTCACAGGATGAGCAGTGACTGTACAGTAAACTGCCACTCTCAGGATGAGCAGTGACTGTACAGTAAACTGCCACTCACAGGATGAGCAGTGACTGTACAGTAAACTGCCACTCACAGGATGAGCAGTGACTGTACAGTAAACTGCCACTCACAGGATGAGCAGTGACTGTACAGTAAACTGCCACTCACAGGATGAGCAGTGACTGTACAGTAAACTGCCACTCACAGGATGAGCAGTGACTGTACAGTAAACTGCCACTCACAGGATGAGCAGTGACTGTACAGTAAACTGCTACTCACAGGATGAGCTGTGACTGTACAGTAAACTGCCACTCGCAGGATGAGCAGTGACTGTACAGTAAACTGCCATTCACAAAATGAGCAGTGACTGTACAGTAAACTGCCACTCACAGGATGAGCAGTGACTGTTCAGTAAACTCCCACTCACAGGATGAGCAGTGACTGTACAGTAAACTGCTACTCACAGGATGAGCTGTGACTGTACAGTAAACTGCCACTCACAGGATGAGCAGTGACTGTACAGTAAACTGCCACTCACAGGATGAGCAGTGACTGTACAGTAAACTGCCACTCACAGGATGAGCTGTGACTGTACAGTAAACTGCCACTCACAGGATGAGCAGTGACTGTACAGTAAACTGCCACTCACAGGATGAGCAGTGACTGTACAGTAAACTGCTACTCACAGGATGAGCAGTGACTGTACAGTAAACTGCTACTCACAGGATGAGCAGTGACTGTACAGTAAACTGCTACTCCCAGGATGAGCTGTGACTGTACAGTAAACTGCCACTCACAGGATGAGCAGTGACTGTACAGTAAACTGCTACTCACAGGATGAGCAGTGACTGTACAGTAAACTGCCACTCACAGGATGAGCTGTGACTGTACAGTAAACTGCTACTCACAGGATGAGCAGTGACTGTACAGTAAACTGCTACTCACAGGATGAGCAGTGACTGTACAGTAAACTGCCACTCACAGAATGAGCAGTGACTGTACAGTAAACTGCTACTCACAGGATGAGCAGTGACTGTACAGTAAACTGCCACTCACAGGATGAGCAGTGACTGTACAGTAAACTGCCACTCACAGGATGAGCTGTGACTGTACAGTAAACTGCCACTCACAGGATGAGCAGTGACTGTACAGTAAACTGCCACTCACAGGATGAGCTGTGACTGTACAGTAAACTGCCACTCACAGGATGAGCTGTGACTGTACAGTAAACTGCCACTCACAGGATGAGCTGTGACTGTACAGTAAACTGCCACTCACAGGATGAGCTGTGACTGTACAGTAAACTGCCACTCACAGGATGAACTGTGACTGTACAGTAAACTGCCACTCACAGGATGAGCAGTGACTGTACAGTAAACTGTCACTCACAGGATGAGCTGTGACTGTACAGTAAACTGCCACTCACAGGATGAGCTGTGACTGTACAGTAAACTGCCATTCACAGGATGAGCAGTGACTGTACAGTAAACTGCCACTCACAGGATGAGCAGTGACTGTACAGTAAACTGCCACTCACAGGATGAGCTGTGACTGTACAGTAAACTGCCACTCACAGGATGAGCAGTGACTGTACAGTAAACTGACACTCACAGGATGAGCTGTGACTGTATAGTAAACTGCCACTCACAGGATGAGCAGTGACTGTAAAGTAAACTGCCACTCACAGGATGAGCTGTGACTGTATAGTAAACTGCCACTCACAGGATGAGCTGTGACTGTACAGTAAACTGCCACTCACAGGATGAGCAGTGACTGTACAGTAAACTGCCACTCACAGGATGAGCAGTGACTGTACAGTAAACTGCCACTCACAGGATGAGCAGTGACTGCACAGTAAACTGCCACTCACAAAATGAGCAGTGACTGTACAGTAAACTGCCACTCACAGGATGAGGAGTGACTGTACAGTAAACTACCACTCACAGGATAAGCAGTGTCTCTACAGCAAACTGCCACTCACAGGATGAGCAGTGATTGTACAGTAAACTGCCACTCACAGGATGAGCAGTGAGTGTACCGTAAACTGCCACTCACAGGATGAGCAGTGACTGTACAGAAAACTGCCACTCACAGGATGAGCAGTGACTGTACAGTAAACTGCCACTCACAGGATGAGCTGTGACTGTACAGTAAATTGCCACTCACAGGATGAGCAGTGACTGTACAGTAAACTGCCACTCACAGGATGAGCTGTGACTGTATAGTAAACTGCCACTCACAGGATGAGCTGTGACTGTACAGTAAACTGCCACTCACAGGATGAGCTGTGACTGTACAGTAAACTGCCACTCACAGGATGAGCTGTGACTGTACAGTAAACTGCTACTCACAGGATGAGCTGTGACTGTACAGTAAACTGCCACTCACAGGATGAGCTGTGACTGTGCAGCAAACTGCCACTCACAGGATGACCTGTGACTGTACAGTAAACTGCCACTCACAGAATGAGCTGTGACTGTACAGTAAACTTCCTCTCACAGGATGAGCTGTGACTGTACAGTGAACTGCCACTCACAGGATGAGCTGTGACTGTACAGTAAACTGCCACTCACAGGATGAGCAGTGACTGTACAGTAAACTGCCACTCACAGGATGAGCAGTGACTGTACAGTAAACTGCCACTCACAGGATGAGCAGTGACTGTACAGTAAACTACCACTCACAGGATGAGCAGTGATTGTACAGTAAACTGCCACTCACGGGATGAGCAGTGACTGTACAGTAAAGTGCCACTCACAGGATGAGCAGTGACTGTACAGTAAACTGCCACTCACAGGATGAGCTGTGACTGTACAGTAGACTGCCACTCACAGGATGAGCAGTGACTGTACAGTGAACTGCCACTCACAGGATGAGCAGTGACTGTACAGTAAACTGCCACTCACAGGATGAGCAATGACTGTACAGTAAACTGCCACTCACAGGATGAGCAGTGATTATACAGTAAACTGCCACTCACAGGATGAGCAGTGACTGTACAGTAAACTGCCACTCACAGGATTAGCAGTGACTGTACAGTAAACTGCCACTCACAGGATGAGCTGTGACTGTACAGTAAACTGCCACTCACAGGATGAGCAGTGACTGTACAGTAAACTGCCACTCACAGAATGAGCTATGACTGTACAGTAAACTGCCACTCACAGGATGAGCAGTGACTCTACAGTAAACTGCCACTCACAGGATGAGCAGTGACTGTACAGTAAACTGCCACTCACAGGATGAGCAGTGATTGTACAGTAAACTGCCACTCACAGGATGAGGAGTGACTGTACAGTAAACTGCCACTCACAGGATGAGCAGTGACTCTATAGTAAACTGCCACTCACAGGATGAGAAGTGACTGTACAATAAACTGCCACTCACAGGATGAGCTGTGACTGTACAGTAAGCTGCCACTCACAGGATGAGCAGTGACTGTACAGTAAACTGCCACTCACAGGATGAGCAATGACTGTACAGTAAACTGCCACTCACAGGATGAGCAGTGACTGTACAGTAAACTGCCACTCACCGGATGAGCAGTGATTGTACAGTAAACTGCCACTCAGAGAATGAGCAGTGACTGTACAGTAAACTGCCACTCACAGGATGAGCAGTGACTGTACAGTAAACTGCCACTCACAGGATGAGCTGTGACTGTACAGTAAACTGCCACTCACAAGATGAGCAGTGACTGTACAATAAACTGCCACTCACAGGATGAGCTGTGACTGTACAGTAAATTGCCACTCACAGGATGAGCAGTGACTGTACAGTAAACTGCCACTCACAGGATGAGCTGTGACTGTATAGTAAACTGCCACTCACAGGATGAGCTGCGACTGTACAGCAAACTGCCACTCACAGGATGAGCTGTGACTGTACAGTAAACTGCCACTCACAGAATGAGCTGTGACTGTACAGTAAACTGCCACTCACAGGATGAGCTGTGACTGTACAGTGAACTGCCACTCACAGGATGAGCTGTGACTGTACAGTAAACTGTCACTCACAGGATGAGCAGTGACTGTACAGTAAACTGCCACTCACAGGATGAGCAGTGACTGTACAGTAAACTGCCACTCACAGGATGAGCAGTGACTGTACAGTAAACTGCCACTCACATAATGAGCAGTGATTGTACAGTAAACTGCCACTCACGGGATGAGCAGTGACTGTACAGTAAAGTGCCACTCACAGGATGAGCAGTGACTGTACAGTAAACTGCCACTCACAGGATGAGCTGTGACTGTACAGTGAACTACCACTCACAGGATGAGCAGTGACTGTACAGTAAACTGCCACTCACAGGATGAGCAGTGACTGTACAGTAAACTGCCACTCACAGGATGAGCAGTGATTATACAGTAAACTGCCACTCACAGGATGAGCAGTGACTGTACAGTAAACTGCCACTCACAGGATGAGCAGTGACTGTACAGTAAAGTGCCACTCACAGGATGAGCTGTGACTATACAGTAAACTGCCACTCACAGGATGAGCAGTGACTGTACAGTAAACTGCCACTCACAGGATGAGCTATGACTGTACAGTAAACTGCCACTCACAGGATGAGCAGTGACTCTACAGTAAACTGCCACTCACAGGATGAGCAGTGACTGTACAGTAAACTGCCACTCACAGGATGAGCAGTGATTGTACAGTAAACTGCCACTCACAGGATGAGGAATGACTGTACAGTAAACTGCCACTCACAGGATGAGCAGTGACTCTATAGTAAACTGACACTCACAGGATGAGAAGTGACTGTACAATAAACTGCCACTCACAGGATGAGCTGTGACTGTACAGTAAGCTGCCACTCACAGGATGAGCAGTGACTGTACAGTAAACTGCCACTCACAAGATGAGCAATGACTGTACAGTAAACTGCCACTCACAGGATGAGCAGTGACTGTACAGTAAACTGCCACTCACAGGATGAGCAGTGATTGTACAGTAAACTGCCACTCACAGAATGAGCAGTGACTGTACAGTAAACTGCCACTCACAGGATGAGCAGTGACTGTACAGTAAACTGCCACTCACAGGATGAGCTGTGACTGTACAGTAAACTGCCACTCACAAGATGAGCAGTGACTGTACAATAAACTGCCACTCACAGGATGAGCAGTGACTGTACAGTAAACTGCCACTCACAGGATGAGCAGTGACTGTACAGTAAACTGCCACTCACAGGATGAGCAGTGATTGTACAGTAAACTGCCACTCACAGGATGAGCAGTGTCTGTACAGTAAACTGTCACTCACAGGATGAGCAGTGACTGTACAGTAAACTGCCACTCACAGGATGAGCTGTGACTGTACAGTAAACTGCCACTCACAGGATGAGCAGTGACTGTACAGTAAACTGCCACTCACAGGATGAGCTATGACTGTACAGTAAACTGCCACGCACAGGATGAGCATTGACTGTACAGTAAACTGCCACTCACAGGATGAGCAGTGACTGTACAGTAAACTGCCACTCACAGGATGAGCAGTGACTGTACAGCAAACTGCCACTCACAGGATGACCAGTGACTGTACAGTAAACTGCCACTCACAGGATGAGCAGTGACTGTACAGTAAACTGCCACTCACAGGATGAGCAGTGACTGTACAGTAAACTGCCACTCACAGGATGAGCAGTGACTCTACAGTAAACTGCCACTCACAGGATGAGCAGTGACTGTACAGTAAACTGCCACTCACAGGATGAGCAGTGACTGTACAGTAAACTGCCACTCATAGGATGAGCAGTGACTGTACAGTAAACTGCCACTCACAGGATGAGCAGTGACTCTACAGTAAACTGCCACTCACAGGATGAGCAGTGACTGTACAGTAAACTGCCACTCACAGGATGAGCAGTGACTGTACAGTAAACTGCCACTCACAGGATGAGCAGTGACTGTACAGTAAACTGCCACTCACAGGATGAGCAGTGACTGTACAGTAAACTGCCACTCACAGGATGAGCAGTGACTGTACAGTAAACTGCCACTCACAGGATGAGCAGTGACTCTACAGTAAACTTCCACTCACAGGATGAGCAGTGACTCTACAGTAAACTGCCACTCACAGGATGAGCAGTGACTGTACAGTAAACTGCCACTCACAGGATGAGCAGTGATTGTACAGTAAACTGCCACTCACAGGATGAGCAGTGATTGTACAGTAAACAGCCACTCACAGGATGAGCAGTGATTGTACAGTAAACTGCCACTCACAGGATGAGCAGTGATTGTACAGTAAACTGCCACTCACAGGATGAGCAGTGACTGTACAGTAAACTGCCAATCACAGGATGAGCAGTGACTGTACAGTAAACTGCTACTCACAGGATGAGCAGTGACTGTACAGTAAACTGCCACTCACAGGATGAGCAGTGACTCTACAGTAAACTGCCACTCACAGGATGAGCAGTGACTCTACAGTAAACTGCCACTCACAGGATGAGCAGTGACAACACAGTAAACTGCCACTCACAGGATGAGCAGTGACTCTACAGTAAACTGCCACTCACAGGATGAGCAGTGACTGTACAGTAAACTGCCACTCACAGGATGAGCAGTGACTCTACAGTAAACTGCCACTCACAGGATGAGCAGTGACTGTACAGTAAACTGCCACTCACAGGATGAGCAGTGACTCTACAGTAAACTGCCACTCACAGGATGAGCAGTGACTGTACAGTAAACTGCCACTCACAGGATGAGCAGTGACTCTACAGTAAACTGCCACTCACAGGATGAGCAGTGACTGTACAGTAAACTGCCACTCACAGGATGAGCAGTGACTCTACAGTAAACTGCCACTCACAGGATGAGCAGTGACTCTACAGTAAACTGCCACTCACAGGATGAGCAGTGACTGTACAGTAAACTGCCACTCACAGGATGAGCAGTGACTCTACAGTAAACTGCCACTTACAGGATGAGCAGTGACTGTACAGTAAACTGCCACTCACAGGATGAGCAGTGACTCTACAGTAAACTGCCTTTCACAGGATGAGCAGTGACTCTACAGTAAACTGCCACTCACAGGATGAGCAGTGACTGTACAGTAAACTGCCACTCACAGGATGAGCAGTGACTGTACAGTAAACTGCCACTCACAGGATGAGCAGTGACTGTACAGTAAACTGCCACTCACAGGATGAGCAGTGACTCTACAGTAAACTGCCACTCACAGGATGAGCAGTGACTGTACAGTAAACTGCCACTCACAGGATGAGCAGTGACTGTACAGTAAACTGCCACTCACAGGATGAGCAGTGACTCTACAGTAAACTGCCACTCACAGGATGAGCAGTGACTGTACAGTAAACTGCCACTCACAGGATGAGCAGTGACTGGACAGTAAACTGCCACTCACAGGATGAGCAGTGACTGTACAGTAAACTGCCACTCACAGGATGAGCAGTGACTGTACAGTAAACTGCCACTCACAGGATGAGCAGTGACTGTACAGTAAACTGCTACTCACAGGATGAGCTGTGACTGTACAGTAAACTGCCACTCGCAGGATGAGCAGTGACTGTACAGTAAACTGCCATTCACAGGATGAGCAGTGACTGTACAGTAAACTGCTACTCACAGGATGAGCAGTGACTGTACAGTAAACTGCTACTCACAGGATGAGCAGTGACTGTACAGTAAACTGCTACTCCCAGGATGAGCTGTGACTGTACAGTAAACTGCCACTCACAGGATGAGCAGTGACTGTACAGTAAACTGCCACTGACAGGATGAGCAGTGACTGCACAGTAAACTGCTACTCACAGGATGAGCAGTGACTGTTCAGTAAACTGCTACTCACAGGATGAGCAGTGACTCTACAGTAAACTGCCACTCACAGAATGAGCTGTGACTGTACAGTAAACTGCCACTCACAGGATGAGCAGTGACTGTACAGTAAACTGCCACTCACAGGATGAGCAGTGACTGTACAGTAAACTGCTACTCACGGGATGAGCAGTGACTGCACAGTAAACTGCTACTCACAGGATGAGCAGTGACTGTACAGTAAACTGCTACTCACAGGATGAGCAGTGACTGTACAGTGAACTGCCACTCACAGGATGAGCTGTGACTGTACAGTAAACTGTCACTCACAGGATGAGCAGTGACTGTACAGTAAACTGCCACTCACAGGATGAGCAGTGACTGTACAGTAAACTGCCACTCACAGGATGAGCAGTGACTGTACAGTAAACTGCCACTCACAGGATGAGCAGTGATTGTACAGTAAACTGCCACTCACGGGATGAGCAGTGACTGTACAGTAAAGTGCCACTCACAGGATGAGCAGTGACTGTACAGTAAACTGCCACTCACAGGATGAGCTGTGACTGTACAGTGAACTACCACTCACAGGATGAGCAGTGACTGTACAGTAAACTGCCACTCACAGGATGAGCAGTGACTGTACAGTAAACTGCCACTCACAGGATGAGCAGTGATTATACAGTAAACTGCCACTCACAGGATGAGCAGTGACTGTACAGTAAACTGCCACTCACAGGATGAGCAGTGACTGTACAGTAAAGTGCCACTCACAGGATGAGCTGTGACTATACAGTAAACTGCCACTCACAGGATGAGCAGTGACTGTACAGTAAACTGCCACTCACAGGATGAGCTATGACTGTACAGTAAACTGCCACTCACAGGATGAGCAGTGACTCTACAGTAAACTGCCACTCACAGGATGAGCAGTGACTGTACAGTAAACTGCCACTCACAGGATGAGCAGTGATTGTACAGTAAACTGCCACTCACAGGATGAGGAATGACTGTACAGTAAACTGCCACTCACAGGATGAGCAGTGACTCTATAGTAAACTGACACTCACAGGATGAGAAGTGACTGTACAATAAACTGCCACTCACAGGATGAGCTGTGACTGTACAGTAAGCTGCCACTCACAGGATGAGCAGTGACTGTACAGTAAACTGCCACTCACAAGATGAGCAATGACTGTACAGTAAACTGCCACTCACAGGATGAGCAGTGACTGTACAGTAAACTGCCACTCACAGGATGAGCAGTGATTGTACAGTAAACTGCCACTCACAGAATGAGCAGTGACTGTACAGTAAACTGCCACTCACAGGATGAGCAGTGACTGTACAGTAAACTGCCACTCACAGGATGAGCTGTGACTGTACAGTAAACTGCCACTCACAAGATGAGCAGTGACTGTACAATAAACTGCCACTCACAGGATGAGCAGTGACTGTACAGTAAACTGCCACTCACAGGATGAGCAGTGACTGTACAGTAAACTGCCACTCACAGGATGAGCAGTGATTGTACAGTAAACTGCCACTCACAGGATGAGCAGTGTCTGTACAGTAAACTGTCACTCACAGGATGAGCAGTGACTGTACAGTAAACTGCCACTCACAGGATGAGCTGTGACTGTACAGTAAACTGCCACTCACAGGATGAGCAGTGACTGTACAGTAAACTGCCACTCACAGGATGAGCTATGACTGTACAGTAAACTGCCACGCACAGGATGAGCATTGACTGTACAGTAAACTGCCACTCACAGGATGAGCAGTGACTGTACAGTAAACTGCCACTCACAGGATGAGCAGTGACTGTACAGCAAACTGCCACTCACAGGATGACCAGTGACTGTACAGTAAACTGCCACTCACAGGATGAGCAGTGACTATACAGTAAACTGCCACTCACAGGATGAGCAGTGACTGTACAGTAAACTGCCACTCACAGGATGAGGAGTGACTTTACAGTAAACTACCACTCACAGGATAAGAAGTGACTGTACAGTAAACTGCCACTCACAGGATGAGCAGTGACTGTACAGTAAACTGCCACTCACGGGATGAGCAGTGACTGTACAGTAAACTGCCACTCACAGGATGAGCAGTGACTCTACAGTAAACTGCCACTCACAGGAGGAGCAGTGACTGTACAGTAAACTGCCACTCACAGGATGAGCAGTGACTGTACAGTAAACTGCCACTCACAGAATGAGGAGTGACTGTACAGTAAACTGCCACTCACAGGATGAGCTGTGACTGTACAGAAAACTGCCACTCACAGGATGAGCAGTGACTGTACAGTAAACTGCCACTCACAGGATGAGCAGTGACTGTACAGTAAACTGCCACTCACAGGATGAGCAGTGACTGTACAGTAAACTGCCACTCACAGGATGAGCAGTGACTGTACAGTAAACTGCCACTCATAGGATGACCAGTGACTGTACAGTAAACTGCCACTCACAGGATGAGCAGTGACTGTACAGTAAACTGCCACTCACAGGATGAGTAGTGACTGTACAGTAAACTGCCACTCATAGGATGAGCAGTGACTTTACAGTAAACTGCCACTCACAGGATGAGCAGTGACTCTACAGTAAACTGCCACTCACAGGATGAGCAGTGACTGTACAGTAAACTGCCACTCACAGGATGAGCAGTGACTGTACAGTAAACTGCCACTCATAGGATGAGCAGTGACTGTACAGTAAACTGCCACTCACAGGATGAGCAGTGACTCTACAGTAAACTGCCACTCACAGGATGAGCAGTGACTGTACAGTAAACTGCCACTCACAGGATGAGCAGTGACTGTACAGTAAACTGCCACTCACAGGATGAGCAGTGACTGTACAGTAAACTGCCACTCACAGGATGAGCAGTGACTGTACAGTAAACTGCCACTCACAGGATGAGCACTGACTGTACAGTAAACTGCCACTCACAGGATGAGCAGTGACTCTACAGTAAACTTCCACTCACAGGATGAGCAGTGACTCTACAGTAAACTGCCACTCACAGGATGAGCAGTGACTGTACAGTAAACTGCCACTCACAGGATGAGCAGTGATTGTACAGTAAACTGCCACTCACAGGATGAGCAGTGATTGTACAGTAAACAGCCACTCACAGGATGAGCAGTGATTGTACAGTAAACTGCCACTCACAGGATGAGCAGTGATTGTACAGTAAACTGCCACTCACAGGATGAGCAGTGACTGTACAGTAAACTGCCAATCACAGGATGAGCAGTGACTGTACAGTAAACTGCTACTCACAGGATGAGCAGTGACTGTACAGTAAACTGCCACTCACAGGATGAGCAGTGACTCTACAGTAAACTGCCACTCACAGGATGAGCAGTGACTCTACAGTAAACTGCCACTCACAGGATGAGCAGTGACAACACAGTAAACTGCCACTCACAGGATGAGCAGTGACTCTACAGTAAACTGCCACTCACAGGATGAGCAGTGACTGTACAGTAAACTGCCACTCACAGGATGAGCAGTGACTCTACAGTAAACTGCCACTCACAGGATGAGCAGTGACTGTACAGTAAACTGCCACTCACAGGATGAGCAGTGACTCTACAGTAAACTGCCACTCACAGGATGAGCAGTGACTGTACAGTAAACTGCCACTCACAGGATGAGCAGTGACTCTACAGTAAACTGCCACTCACAGGATGAGCAGTGACTGTACAGTAAACTGCCACTCACAGGATGAGCAGTGACTCTACAGTAAACTGCCACTCACAGGATGAGCAGTGACTCTACAGTAAACTGCCACTCACAGGATGAGCAGTGACTGTACAGTAAACTGCCACTCACAGGATGAGCAGTGACTCTACAGTAAACTGCCACTTACAGGATGAGCAGTGACTGTACAGTAAACTGCCACTCACAGGATGAGCAGTGACTCTACAGTAAACTGCCACTCACAGGATGAGCAGTGACTCTACAGTAAACTGCCACTCACAGGATGAGCAGTGACTGTACAGTAAACTGCCACTCACAGGATGAGCAGTGACTGTACAGTAAACTGCCACTCACAGGATGAGCAGTGACTGTACAGTAAACTGCCACTCACAGGATGAGCAGTGACTCTACAGTAAACTGCCACTCACAGGATGAGCAGTGACTGTACAGTAAACTGCCACTCACAGGATGAGCAGTGACTGTACAGTAAACTGCCACTCACAGGATGAGCAGTGACTCTACAGTAAACTGCCACTCACAGGATGAGCAGTGACTGTACAGTAAACTGCCACTCACAGGATGAGCAGTGACTGGACAGTAAACTGCCACTCACAGGATGAGCAGTGACTGTACAGTAAACTGCCACTCACAGGATGAGCAGTGACTGTACAGTAAACTGCCACTCACAGGATGAGCAGTGACTCTACAGTAAACTGCTACTCACAGGATGAGCTGTGACTGTACAGTAAACTACCACTCGCAGGATGAGCAGTGACTGTACAGTAAACTGCCATTCACGGGATGAGCAGTGACTGTACAGTAAACTGCTACTCACAGGATGAGCAGTGACTGTACAGTAAACTGCTACTCACAGGATGAGCAGTGACTGTACAGTAAACTGCTACTCCCAGGATGAGCTGTGACTGTACAGTAAACTGCCACTCACAGGATGAGCAGTGACTGTACAGTAAACTGCCACTGACAGGATGAGCAGTGACTGCACAGTAAACTGCTACTCACAGGATGAGCAGTGACTGTACAGTAAACTGCTACTCACAGGATGAGCAGTGACTCTACAGTAAACTGCCACTCACAGGATGAGCTGTGACTGTACAGTAAACTGCCACTCACAGGATGAGCAGTGACTGTACAGTAAACTGCCACTCACAGGATGAGCAGTGACTGTACAGTAAACTGCTACTCACGGGATGAGCAGTGACTGCACAGTAAACTGCTACTCACAGGATGAGCAGTGACTGTACAGTAAACTGCTACTCACAGGATGAGCAGTGACTGTACAGTAAACTGCCACTCACAGAATGAACAGTGACTGTACAGTAAACTGCTACTCACAGGATGAGCAGTGACTGTACAGTAAACTGCCACTCACAGGATGAGCTGTGACTGTACAGTAAACTGCTACTCACAGGATGAGCAGTGACTGTACAGTAAACTGCCACTCTCAGGATGAGCTGTGACTGTACAGTAAACTGCCACTCACAGGATGAGCAGTGACTGTACAGTAAACTGCCACTCACAGGATGAGCTGTGACTGTACAGTAAACTGCCACTCACAGGATGAGCTGTGACTGTACAGTAAACTGCCACTCACAGGATGAGCTGTGACTGTACAGTAAACTGCCACTCACAGGATGAGCTGTGACTGTACAGTAAACTGCCACTCACAGGATGAGCTGTGACTGTACAGTAAACTGCCACTCACAGGATGAGCAGTGACTGTACAGTAAACTGTCACTCACAGGATGAGCTGTGACTGTACAGTAAATTGCCACTCACAGGATGAGCTGTGACTGTACAGTAAACTGCCATTCACAGGATGAGCAGTGACTGTACAGTAAACTGCCACTCACAGGATGAGCAGTGACTGTACAGTAAACTGCCACTCACAGGATTAGCTGTGACTGTACAGTAAACTGCCACTCACAGGATGAGCTGTGACTGTACAGTAAACTGCCACTCACAGGATGAGCAGTGACTGTACAGTAAACTGCCACTCACAGGATGAGCTGTGACTGTACAGTAAACTGCCACTCACAGGATGAGCAGTGACTGTACAGTAAACTGCCACTCACAGGATGAGCAGTGACTGTACAGTAAACTGCCACTCACAGGATGAGCAGTGACTGTACAGTAAACTGCCACTCACAGGATGAGCTGTGACTGTACAGTAAACTGCCACTCACAGGATGAGCAGTGACTGTACAGTAAACTGCCACTCACAGGATGAGCTGTGACTGTATAATAAACTGCCACTCACAGGATGAGCAGTGACTGTAAAGTGAACTGCCACTCACAGGATGAGCTGTGACTGTATAGTAAACTGCCACTCACAGGATAAGGAGTGACTGTACAGTAAACTGCCACTCACAGGATGAGCAGTGACTGTACAGTAAACTGCCACTCACAGGATGAGCAGTGACTGTACAGTAAACTGCCACTCACAGGATGAGCAGTGACTGTACAGTAAACTGCCACTCACAGGATGAGCAGTGATTGTACAGTAAACTGCCACTCACAGGATGAGCAGTGACTGTACAGTAAATTGCCACTCACAGGATGAGGAGTGACTGTACAGTAAACTGCCACTCATAGGATAAGCAGTGTCTGTACAGTAAACTGCCACTCACAGGATGAGCAGTGACTGTACAGTAAAGTGCCACTCACAGGATGAGCAGTGACTGTACAGTAAATTGCCACTCACAGGATGAGGAGTGACTGTACAGTAAACTGCCACTCATAGGATAAGCAGTGTCTGTACAGTAAACTGCCACTCACAGGATGAGCAGTGATTGTACAGTAAACTGCCACTCACAGGACGAGCAGTGAGTGTACCGTAAACTGCCACTCACAGGATGAGCAGTGACTGTACAGTAAACTGCCACTCACAGGACGAGCAGTGACTGTACAGTAAACTGCCACTCACAGGATGAGCTGTGACTGTACAGTAAATTGCCACTCACAGGATGAGCAGTGACTGTACAGTAAACTGCCACTCACAGGATGAGCTGTGACTGTATAGTAAACTGCCACTCACAGGATGAGCTGTGACTGTACAGTAAACTGCCACTCACAGGATGACCTGTGACTGTACAGTAAACTGCCACTCACAGGATGAGCTGTGACTGTACAGTAAACTGCTACTCACAGGATGAGCTGTGACTGTACAGTAAACTGCCACTCACAGGATGAGCTGTGACTGTACAGCAAACTGCCACTCACAGGATGAGCTGTGACTGTACAGTAAACTGCCACTCACAGAATGAGCTGTGACTGTACAGTAAACTGCCACTCACAGGATGAGCTGTGACTGTACAGTGAACTGCCACTCACAGGATGAGCAGTGACTCTACAGTAAACTGCCACTCACAGGATGAGCAGTGATTGTACAGTAAACTGCCACTCACAGGATGAGGAGTGACTGTACAGTAAACTGCCACTCACAGGATGAGCAGTGACTCTATAGCAAACTGCCACTCACAGGATGAGAAGTGACTGTACAATAAACTGCCACTCACAGGATGAGCTGTGACTGTACAGTAAGCTGCCACTCACAGGATGAGCAGTGACTGTACAGTAAACTGCCACTCACAGGATGAGCAATGACTGTACAGTAAACTGCCACTCACAGGATGAGCAGTGACTGTACAGTAAACTGCCACTCACAGGATGAGCAGTGACTCTACAGTAAACTGCCACTCACAGAATGAGCAGTGACTGTACAGTAAACTGCCACTCACAGGATGAGCAGTGACTGTACAGTAAACTGCCACTCACAGGATGAGCTGTGACTGTACAGTAAACTGCCACTCACAAGATGAGCAGTGACTGTACAATAAACTGCCACTCACATGATGAGCAGTGACTGTTCAGTAAACTGCCACTCACAGGATGAGCAGTGACTGTACAGTAAACTGCCACTCACAGGATGAGCAGTGATTGTACAGTAAACTGCCACTCACAGGATGAGCAGTGTCTGTACAGTAAACTGTCACTCACAGGATGAGCAGTGGCTGTACAGTAAACTGCCACTCACAGGATGAGCTGTGACTGTACAGTAAACTGCCACTCACAGGATGAGCAGTGACTGTACAGTAAACTGCCACTCACAGGATGAGCTATGACTGTACAGTAAACTGCCACTCACAGGATGAGCAGTGACTGTACAGTAAACTGCCACTCACAGGATGAGCAGTGACTGTACAGTAAACTGCCACTCACAGGATGAGCAGTGACTGTACAGTAAACTGCCACTCACAGGATGACCAGTGACTGTACAGTAAACTGCCACTCACAGGATGAGCAGTGACTATACAGTAAACTGCCACTCACAGGATGAGCAGTGACTGTACAGTAAACTGCCACTCACAGGATGAGGAGTGACTTTACAGTAAACTACCACTCACAGGATAAGAAGTGACTGTACAGTAAACTGCCACTCACAGGATGAGCAGTGACTGTACAGTAAACTGCCACTCACGGGATGAGCAGTGACTGTACAGTAAACTGCCACTCACAGGATGAGCAGTGACTCTACAGTAAACTGCCACTCACAGGATGAGCAGTGACTCTACAGTAAACTGCCACTCACAGGATGAGCAGTGACTGTACAGTAAACTGCCACTCACAGGATGAGCAGTGACTGTACAGTAAACTGCCACTCACAGAATGAGGAGTGACTGTACAGTAAACTGCCACTCACAGGATGAGCAGTGACTGTACAGTAAACTGCCACTCACAGGATGAGCAGTGACTGTACAGTAAACTGCCACTCACAGGATGAGCAGTGACTGTAGAGTAAACTGCCACTCACAGGATGAGCAGTGACTGTACAGTAAACTGCCACTCACAGGATGAGCAGTGACTGTACAGTAAACTGCCACTCATAGGATGAGCAGTGACTGTACAGTAAACTGCCACTCACAGGATGAGCAGTGACTGTACAGTAAACTGCCACTCACAGGATGAGTAGTGACTGTACAGTAAACTGCCACTCATAGGATGAGCAGTGACTGTACAGTAAACTGCCACTCACAGGATGAGCAGTGACTCTACAGTAAACTGCCACTCACAGGATGAGCAGTGACTCTACAGTAAACTGCCACTCACAGGATGAGCAGTGACTGTACAGTAAACTGCCACTCATAGGATGAGCAGTGACTGTACAGTAAACTGCCACTCACAGGATGAGCAGTGACTCTACAGTAAACTGCCACTCACAGGATGAGCAGTGACTGTACAGTAAACTGCCACTCACAGGATGAGCAGTGACTGTACAGTAAACTGCCACTCACAGGATGAGCAGTGACTCTACAGTAAACTGCCACTCACAGGATGAGCAGTGACTGTACAGTAAACTGCCACTCACAGGATGAGCAGTGACTGTACAGTAAACTGCCACTCACAGGATGAGCAGTGACTCTACAGTAAATTGCCACTCACAGGATGAGCAGTGACTCTACAGTAAACTGCCACTCACAGGATGAGCAGTGACTGTACAGTAAACTGCCACTCACAGGATGAGCAGTGATTGTACAGTAAACAGCCACTCACAGGATGAGCAGTGATTGTACAGTAAACTGCCACTCACAGGATGAGCAGTGATTGTACAGTAAACTGCCACTCACAGGATGAGCAGTGACTGTACAGTAAACTGCCAATCACAGGATGAGCAGTGACTGTACAGTAAACTGCTACTCACAGGATGAGCAGTGACTGTACAGTAAACTGCCACTCACAGGATGAGCAGTGACTCTACAGTAAACTGCCACTCACAGGATGAGCAGTGACTCTACAGTAAACTGCCACTCACAGGATGAGCAGTGACAACACAGTAAACTGCCACTCACAGGATGAGCAGTGACTCTACAGTAAACTGCCACTCACAGGATGAGCAGTGACTGTACAGTAAACTGCCACTCACAGGATGAGCAGTGACTCTACAGTAAACTGCCACTCACAGGATGAGCAGTGACTGTACAGTAAACTGCCACTCACAGGATGAGCAGTGACTCTACAGTAAACTGCCACTCACAGGATGAGCAGTGACTGTACAGTAAACTGCCACTCACAGGATGAGCAGTGACTCTACAGTAAACTGCCACTCACAGGATGAGCAGTGACTGTACAGTAAACTGCCACTCACAGGATGAGCAGTGACTCTACAGTAAACTGCCACTCACAGGATGAGCAGTGACTCTACAGTAAACTGCCACTCACAGGATGAGCAGTGACTGTACAGTAAACTGCCACTCACAGGATGAGCAGTGACTCTACAGTAAACTGCCACTTACAGGATGAGCAGTGACTGTACAGTAAACTGCCACTCACAGGATGAGCAGTGACTCTACAGTAAACTGCCACTCACAGGATGAGCAGTGACTCTACAGTAAACTGCCACTCACAGGATGAGCAGTGACTGTACAGTAAACTGCCACTCACAGGATGAGCAGTGACTGTACAGTAAACTGCCACTCACAGGATGAGCAGTGACTGTACAGTAAACTGCCACTCACAGGATGAGCAGTGACTCTACAGTAAACTGCCACTCACAGGATGAGCAGTGACTGTACAGTAAACTGCCACTCACAGGATGAGCAGTGACTGTACAGTAAACTGCCACTCACAGGATGAGCAGTGACTCTACAGTAAACTGCCACTCACAGGATGAGCAGTGACTGTACAGTAAACTGCCACTCACAGGATGAGCAGTGACTGGACAGTAAACTGCCACTCACAGGATGAGCAGTGACTGTACAGTAAACTGCCACTCACAGGATGAGCAGTGACTGTACAGTAAACTGCCACTCACAGGATGAGCAGTGACTCTACAGTAAACTGCTACTCACAGGATGAGCTGTGACTGTACAGTAAACTGCCACTCGCAGGATGACCAGTGACTGTACAGTAAACTGCCATTCACGGGATGAGCAGTGACTGTACAGTAAACTGCTACTCACAGGATGAGCAGTGACTGTACAGTAAACTGCTACTCACAGGATGAGCAGTGACTGTACAGTAAACTGCTACTCCCAGGATGAGCTGTGACTGTACAGTAAACTGCCACTCACAGGATGAGCAGTGACTGTACAGTAAACTACCACTGACAGGATGAGCAGTGACTGCACAGTAAACTGCTACTCACAGGATGAGCAGTGACTGTACAGTAAACTGCTACTCACAGGATGAGCAGTGACTCTACAGTAAACTGCCACTCACAGGATGAGCTGTGACTGTACAGTAAACTGCCACTCACAGGATGAGCAGTGACTGTACAGTAAACTGCCACTCACAGGATGAGCAGTGACTGTACAGTAAACTGCTACTCACGGGATGAGCAGTGACTGCACAGTAAACTGCTACTCACAGGATGAGCAGTGACTGTACAGTAAACTGCTACTCACAGGATGAGCAGTGACTGTACAGTAAACTGCCACTCACAGAATGAACAGTGACTGTACAGTAAACTGCTACTCACAGGATGAGCAGTGACTGTACAGTAAACTGCCACTCACAGGATGAGCTGTGACTGTACAGTAAACTGCTACTCACAGGATGAGCAGTGACTGTACAGTAAACTGCCACTCTCAGGATGAGCTGTGACTGTACAGTAAACTGCCACTCACAGGATGAGCAGTGACTGTACAGTAAACTGCCACTCACAGGATGAGCTGTGACTGTACAGTAAACTGCCACTCACAGGATGAGCTGTGACTGTACAGTAAACTGCCACTCACAGGATGAGCTGTGACTGTACAGTAAACTGCCACTCACAGGATGAGCTGTGACTGTACAGTAAACTGCCACTCACAGGATGAGCTGTGACTGTACAGTAAACTGCCACTCACAGGATGAGCAGTGACTGTACAGTAAACTGTCACTCACAGGATGAGCTGTGACTGTACAGTAAATTGCCACTCACAGGATGAGCTGTGACTGTACAGTAAACTGCCATTCACAGGATGAGCAGTGACTGTACAGTAAACTGCCACTCACAGGATGAGCAGTGACTGTACAGTAAACTGCCACTCACAGGATTAGCTGTGACTGTACAGTAAACTGCCACTCACAAGATGAGCTGTGACTGTACAGTAAACTGCCACTCACAGGATGAGCAGTGACTGTACAGTAAACTGCCACTCACAGGATGAGCTGTGACTGTACAGTAAACTGCCACTCACAGGATGAGCAGTGACTGTACAGTAAACTGCCACTCACAGGATGAGCAGTGACTGTACAGTAAACTGCCACTCACAGGATGAGCAGTGACTGTACAGTAAACTGCCACTCACAGGATGAGCTGTGACTGTACAGTAAACTGCCACTCACAGGATGAGCAGTGACTGTACAGTAAACTGCCACTCACAGGATGAGCTGTGACTGTATAATAAACTGCCACTCACAGGATGAGCAGTGACTGTAAAGTGAACTGCCACTCACAGGATGAGCTGTGACTGTATAGTAAACTGCCACTCACAGGATAAGGAGTGACTGTACAGTAAACTGCCACTCACAGGATGAGCAGTGACTGTACAGTAAACTGCCACTCACAGGATGAGCAGTGACTGTACAGTAAACTGCCACTCACAGGATGAGCAGTGACTGTACAGTAAACTGCCACTCACAGGATGAGCAGTGATTGTACAGTAAACTGCCACTCACGGGATGAGCAGTGACTGTACAGTAAAGTGCCACTCACAGGATGAGCAGTGACTGTACAGTAAATTGCCACTCACAGGATGAGGAGTGACTGTACAGTAAACTGCCACTCATAGGATAAGCAGTGTCTGTACAGTAAACTGCCACTCACAGGATGAGCAGTGATTGTACAGTAAACTGCCACTCACAGGACGAGCAGTGAGTGTACCGTAAACTGCCACTCACAGGATGAGCAGTGACTGTACAGTAAACTGCCACTCACAGGACGAGCAGTGACTGTACAGTAAACTGCCACTCACAGGATGAGCTGTGACTGTACAGTAAATTGCCACTCACAGGATGAGCAGTGACTGTACAGTAAACTGCCACTCACAGGATGAGCTGTGACTGTATAGTAAACTGCCACTCACAGGATGAGCTGTGACTGTACAGTAAACTGCCACTCACAGGATGACCTGTGACTGTACAGTAAACTGCCACTCACAGGATGAGCTGTGACTGTACAGTAAACTGCTACTCACAGGATGAGCTGTGACTGTACAGTAAACTGCCACTCACAGGATGAGCTGTGACTGTACAGCAAACTGCCACTCACAGGATGAGCTGTGACTGTACAGTAAACTGCCACTCACAGAATGAGCTGTGACTGTACAGTAAACTGCCACTCACAGGATGAGCTGTGACTGTACAGTGAACTGCCACTCACAGGATGAGCAGTGACTCTACAGTAAACTGCCACTCACAGGATGAGCAGTGATTGTACAGTAAACTGCCACTCACAGGATGAGGAGTGACTGTACAGTAAACTGCCACTCACAGGATGAGCAGTGACTCTACAGTAAACTGCCACTCACAGGATGAGAAGTGACTGTACAATAAACTGCCACTCACAGGATGAGCTGTGACTGTACAGTAAGCTGCCACTCACAGGATGAGCAGTGACTGTACAGTAAAGTGCCACTCACAGGATGAGCAATGACTGTACAGTAAACTGCCACTCACAGGATGAGCAGTGACTGTACAGTAAACTGCCACTCACAGGATGAGCAGTGACTCTACAGTAAACTGCCACTCACAGAATGAGCAGTGACTGTACAGTAAACTGCCACTCACAGGATGAGCAGTGACTGTACAGTAAACTGCCACTCACAGGATGAGCTGTGACTGTACAGTAAACTGCCACTCACAAGATGAGCAGTGACTGTACAATAAACTGCCACTCACATGATGAGCAGTGACTGTTCAGTAAACTGCCACTCACAGGATGAGCAGTGACTGTACAGTAAACTGCCACTCACAGGATGAGCAGTGATTGTACAGTAAACTGCCACTCACAGGATGAGCAGTGTCTGTACAGTAAACTGTCACTCACAGGATGAGCAGTGGCTGTACAGTAAACTGCCACTCACAGGATGAACTGTGACTGTACAGTAAACTGCCACTCACAGGATGAGCAGTGACTGTACAGTAAACTGCCACTCACAGGATGAGCTATGACTGTACAGTAAGCTGCAACTCTCAGGATGAGCAGTGACTGTACAGTAAACAGCCACTCACAGGATGAGCAGTGACTGTACAGTAAACTGCCACTCACAGGATGAGCAGTGACTGTACAGTAAACTGCCACTCACAGGATGAGCAGTGACTGTTCAGTAAACTGCCACTCACAGGATGAGCAGTGACTGTACAGTAAACTGCCACTCACAGGATGAGCAGTGACTGTACAGTAAACTGCCACTCACAGGATGAGGAGTGACTGTACAGTAAACTACCACTCACTGGATAAGAAGTGACTGTACAGTAAACTGCCACTCACAGGATGAGCAGTGACTGTACAGTAAACTGCCACTCACGGGATGAGCTGTGACTGTACAGTAAACTGCCACTCACAGGATGAGCAGTGACTCTACAGTAAACTGCCACTCACAGGATGAGCAGTGACTCTACAGTAAACTGCCACTCACAGGAGGAGCAGTGACTGTACAGTAAACTGCCACTCACAGGATGAGCAGTGACTGTACAGTAAACTGCCACTCACAGAATGAGGAGTGACTGTACAGTAAACTGCCACTCACAGGATGAGCTGTGACTGTACAGTAAACTGCCACTCACAGGATGAGCAGTGACTGTACAGTAAACTGCCACTCACAGGATGAGCAGTGACTGTAGAGTAAACTGCCACTCACAGGATGAGCAGTGACTGTACAGTAAACTGCCACTCACAGGATGAGCAGTGACTGTACAGTAAACTGCCACTCATAGGATGAGCAGTGACTGTACAGTAAACTGCCACTCACAGGATGAGCAGTGACTGTACAGTAAACTGCCACTCACAGGATGAGTAGTGACTGTACAGTAAACTGCCACTCATAGGATGAGCAGTGACTGTACAGTAAACTTCCACTCACAGGATGAGCAGTGACTCTACAGTAAACTGCCACTCACAGGATGAGCAGTGACTCTACAGTAAACTGCCACTCACAGGATGAGCAGTGACTGTACAGTAAACTGCCACTCATAGGATGAGCAGTGACTGTACAGTAAACTGCCACTCACAGGATGAGCAGTGACTCTACAGTAAACTGCCACTCACAGGATGAGCAGTGACTGTACAGTAAACTGCCACTCACAGGATGAGCAGTGACTGTACAGTAAACTGCCACTCACAGGATGAGCAGTGACTCTACAGTAAACTGCCACTCACAGGATGAGCAGTGACTGTACAGTAAACTGCCACTCACAGGATGAGCAGTGACTGTACAGTAAACTGCCACTCACAGGATGAGCAGTGACTCTACAGTAAACTGCCACTCACAGGATGAGCAGTGACTCTACAGTAAACTGCCACTCACAGGATGAGCAGTGACTGTACAGTAAACTGCCACTCACAGGATGAGCAGTGATTGTACAGTAAACTGCCACTCACAGGATGAGCAGTGATTGTACAGTAAACTGCCACTCACAGGATGAGCAGTGATTGTACAGTAAACTGCCACTCACAGGATGAGCAGTGATTGTACAGTAAACTGCCACTCACAGGATGAGCAGTGACTGTACAGTAAACTGCCACTCACAGGATGAGCAGTGACTGTACAGTATACTGCTACTCACAGGATGAGCAGTGACTGTACAGTAAACTGCCACTCACAGGACGAGCAGTGACTCTACAGTAAACTGCCACTCACAGGATGAGCATTGACTCTACAGTAAACTGCCACTCACAGGATGAGCAGTGACTCTATAGTAAACTGCCACTCACAGGATGAGCAGTGACTCTACAGTAAACTGCCACTCACAGGATGAGCAGTGACTCTACAGTAAACTGCCACTCACAGGATGAGCAGTGACTCTACAGTAAACTGCCACTCACAGGATGAGCAGTGACTGTACAGTAAACTGCCACTCACAGGATGAGCAGTGACTCTACAGTAAACTGCCACTCACAGGATGAGCAGTGACTGTACAGTAAACTGCCACTCACAGGATGAGCAGTGACTCTACAGTAAACTGTCACTCACAGGATGAGCAGTGACTGTACAGTAAACTGCCACTCACAGGATGAGCAGTGACTCTACAGTAAACTGCCACTCACAGGATGAGCAGTGACTGTACAGTAAACTGCCACTCACAGGATGAGCAGTGACTGTACAGTAAACTGCCACTCACAGGATGAGCAGTGACTCTACAGTAAACTGCCACTCACAGGATGAGCAGTGACTGTGCAGTAAACTGCCACTTACAGGATGAGCAGTGACTCTACAGTAAACTGCCACTCACAGGATGAGCAGTGACTGTACAGTAAACTGCCACTCACAGGATGAGCAGTGACTCTACAGTAAACTGCCACTCACAGGATGAGCAGTGACTCTACAGTAAACTGCCACTCACAGGATGAGCAGTGATTGTACAGTAAACTGCCACTCACAGGATGAGCAGTGACTCTACTGTAAACTGCCACTCACAGGATGAGCAGTGACTGTACAGTAAACTGCCACTCACAGGATGAGCAGTGACTCTACAGTAAACTGCCACTCACAGGATGAGCAGTGACTGTACAGTAAACTGCCACTCACAGGGTGAGCAGTGACTGTACAGTAAACTGCCACTCACAGGATGAGCAGTGACTGTACAGTAAACTGCCACTCACAGGATGAGCAGTGACTGTACAGTAAACTGCCACTCACAGGATGAGCAGTGACTCTACAGTAAACTGCCACTCACAGGATGAGCAGTGACTCTAAAGTAAACTGCCAGTCACAGGATGAGCAGTGACTTTACAGTAAACTGCCACTCACAGGATGAGCAGTGACTGTACAGTAAACTGCCACTCACAGGATGAGCAGTGATTGTACAGTAAACTGCCACTCACAGGATGAGCAGTGATTGTACAATAAACTGCCACTCACAGGATGAGCAGTGATTGTACAGTAAACTGCCACTCACAGGATGAGCAGTGATTGTACAGTAAACTGCCACTCACAGGATGAGCAGTGACTGTACAGTAAACTGCCACTCACAGGATGAGCAGTGACTGTACAGTAAACTGCTACTCACAGGATGAGCAGTGACTGTACAGTAAACTGCCACTCACAGGATGAGCAGTGACTGTACAGTAAACTGCCACTCACAGGATGAGCAGTGACTCTACAGTAAACTGCCACTCACAGGATGAGCATTGACTCTACAGTAAACTGCCACTCACAGGATGAGCAGTGACTCTATAGTAAACTGCCACTCACAGGATGAGCAGTGACTCTACAGTAAACTGCGACTCACAGGATGAGCAGTGACTCTACAGTAAACTGCCACTCACAGGATGAGCTGTGACTCTATAGTAAACTGCCACTCACAGGATGAGCAGTGACTCTACAGTAAACTGCCACTCACAGGATGAGCAGTGACTGTACAGTAAACTGCGACTCACAGGATGAGCAGTGACTCTACAGTAAACTGCCACTCACAGGATGAGCAGTGACTCTACAGTAAACTGCCACTCACAGGATGAGCAGTGACTCTACAGTAAACTGCCACTCACAGGATGAGCAGTGACTCTACAGTAAACTGCCACTCACAGGATGAGCAGTGACTCTACAGTAAACTGCCACTCACAGGATGAGCAGTGACTGTACAGTAAACTGCCACTCACAGGATGAGCTATGACTGTACAGTAAACTGCCACTCACAGGATGAGCAGTGACTCTACAGTAAACTGCCACTCACAGGATGAGCAGTGACTCTACAGTAAACTGCCACTCACAGGATGAGCAGTGACTCTACAGTAAACTGCCACTCACAGGATGAGCAGTGACTCTACAGTAAACTGCCACTCACAGGATGAGCAGTGACTGTACAGTAAACTGCCACTCACAGGATGAGCTATGACTGTACAGTAAACTGCCACTCACAGGATGAGCAGTGACTCTACAGTAAACTGCCACTCACAGGATGAGCAGTGACTCTACAGTAAACTGCCACTCACAGGATGAGCAGTGACTCTACAGTAAACTGCCACTCACAGGATGAGCAGTGACTCTACAGTAAACTGCCACTCACAGGATGAGCAGTGACTGTACAGTAAACTGCCACTCACAGGATGAGCTATGACTGTACAGTAAACTGCCACTCACAGGATGAGCAGTGACTCTACAGTAAACTGCCACTCACAGGATGAGCAGTGACTGTACAGTAAACTGCCACTCACAGGATGAGCTATGACTGTACAGTAAACTGCCACTCACAGGATGAGCTATGACTGTACAGTACACTGCATGCTCAGGCAGCACTAATTAAAAAAAAAGATACTGGAATTTTTCATCAGTAACGCTGCTTGATGTTTACCTGTCGTGCTGCTCTGTCTCCATGTTTACCTGTCGTGCTGCTCTGTCTCCATGTTTACCTGTCGTGCTGCTCTGTCTCCATGTTTACCTGTCGTGCTGCTCTGTCTCCATGTTTACCTGTCGTGCTGCTCTGTCTCCATGTTTACCTGGTGTGCTGCTCTGTCTCCATGCTCTATTATCCTTCCATTATATATTCTAGTATCTTAGCCAGTATGCTAGTCAGCATTACTAGTTTATACTTCAGTTTTTTTTGTCTCTATGTTTTGTAATATTAGTAACACTCGCGCTTATCATTTTCTGGTAATTGTTACTTTTACGTTAATTTCTTAATCCTCGCTATGATTATCTCTTTTTTTTCCTGCTTTTACTTTCGTTAAGAGCTCTTTCATCTTTCTTTCTTTGTTTAATTTCCTGTTGTCTTTGTTGTTCGCTGTTTTTTTTTCTTTCTTATCTCGGCATCTTTCCTAATTACTGAGTGAAGAATTCTTTGAAATTTCTCTTACTCGTTTGTACTCATACATCACAGTCATTCTTTTGTCCCTTCTCCTTCCATCTGTTTTGTTCATCTCAGTGGTTAAATATTTTCTAACTTCTGTTTTATGTGGCTTTATATAAAATTCGATTCCTTTTTCTTTCTGCAATTCTTTGATCTATAAATTATCTTACTGTTTCCCCAATATTTTCTAGAATAGTTATTCCAAAGTCTTGTACTGAGGTAGAAGTAAATGCTTCTACCTATTTTTACTGTCCACTGTTGTGGGTCACATCAAGAGGAAAAGGCATTATGACACTTTTAGTCACTTTCAGTGCGTGAAAATACTTCGTTCTTGTGTAAGAAAATGTCACAGTGTCTGACAGATTGAACATTAAAATGGTATAAAATACCGACAGGTTGTTAGGTAAGACACATATGCAACAGTTAGGTATCTTTAGTGGCCTACGTCTCACCTCTTGGCGCTATAAAAAGCTCCATTCTGTCACTTCATCTCCATATTGTTTCATACTATGGAACAATGCTCTTCTCCAGACTGAGGGACTGACCACCTCAAAACTTTAAGGGTGATGGACTGATTACATCGTCTTCAAGTCTCTTCTGCTTCTATCAACTTTTCTGTACTTGACTGAAGAAGCCTACTGTGTAGGCGAAACGTTTCATAATAAAGATACCTAACTGTTGCATATGTGTCTTACCTAACAACAAGAAAATGTCAGTCCCAGCTGAAATGTTAAATCCTATGTGTGAAACTCCATGACCTGACGTGAGGATCCAGGTGCTGGGTAAAAGGTATGTGCCGTTATATGTAACGAAGATAGATTAAAACACAGAAGCACTCTGGTGTCCTTGTATAAGAGACGACACTTGTACAATGTAAGGTAGTAAGTCAGGTAATTTGTCAGTATTTTATATTATGATTGAATCATTTCATTCCCCGTCAAAGGGTTGGGCCTTTATGCTGGTAAGGGCTCTTGATCCTAGTTATTAGAGTTCCTCTCCGTTTCTTGGAATCCACCCTCATTACCTTACATTTCCCAAATGCTTTATGACCTGTACGGGTTTAAAGCTTTTAGTTTAATAATAATAAGAATAATAATAATAATAATTATTATTAATATTATTATAATAATTAAATAAAAATTAATATAAATTATGATAATAACATTGTTTAACAGAATTCCCATTTTTTCAACTCTTTCCTATAATTGAGTTTATCTTTCACGACCATTAAACAATACTTATAAAAGTGCTTATAATCAGGACTAAGACACACTATAGGAAAAACTTGTCCTAATTCCTAACAAACATTTGACCTGTCATCTACTAGCAACAAATTAGTACCAAATGATTATAATCATAACCATGATTTTAAAAAAGGGGTGGACTGGTAAGCCAGCGGAAGTCCTTGGTCAGATGACCAAAAGCTTCAGTTGTGGGTCATCATATAACTAAGACAACTTCAGGAAACACTTGTCCTGTTTCCTGACAAACATTTCACTCATCTGAAAACATCAATATGTTCACGTATACAATGTTTCAAGTACCTAAAGAACCAGCGTATGTACACATAGAGAAGTATTATACCTCAGTATATATACATGTAGTTTAATTACAATAAGCATTGTGTGTCAATGAGTTTTATTCCCAATTAACCAACTCCCCCCATACATGTAGTCGGAAGAAAGAACCATAACGTAATGGCTTAATTCCAGTGCCAACTCGTATACTTATTATTGTGTCTGTCATACTTAGAGTGAAGACCAGATCCAGTCTTGCAGGTTTATCCTCTTGTGGCAACCTTGTGTGCTTTTAACATCTTGACTCCTGATGAAATTTCCCGTTACTGTTTCCATCAATTTTCTTATCCCCACTTCTGATCTTATGTATCTTTCCCAGTTTTCTAATACAACTTTCTCTGATAATGAGGAGTTTAAATTTTGTTCGGTTTGCTTCTTGTGTTGGTTTTGCTGGGATTAGCAACGTTACGTCTATGTTATTTCTCTATTAATATCACTTCTTGCACTCCTCTCCCTTGTCTTGGGTGTTTTATTTGGTGGATGAATGATGATGATGATGATGATGATGATGATGATGATGATGATGATGATGATAGTGCTGGTGCTGCTAGTGCTGCTGCTGCTGCTAGTGCTGCTGCTAGTGCTGCTGTTGCTGCTGGTGCTACTGCTAGTGCTGCTGCTAGTGCTGTTGCTGCTAGTGTTGTTGCTGCTGCTGCTGCTAGTGCTGTTGGTAGTGTTGTTGCTGCTGCTGCTGCTAGTGCTGCTGGTAGTGTTGTTGCTGCTGCTGCTGCTAGTGCTGCTGGTAGTGTTGTTGCTGCTGCTGCTGCTAGTGCTGCTGGTAGTGTTGTTGCTGCTGCTGCTCCTAGTGCTACTGCTGCTGCCAGTGCTGCTGCTGCTGCTAGTGCTGCTGCTAGTGCTGCTGTTGCTGCTGGTGCTACTGCTAGTGCTGCTGCCAGTGCTCCTAGTGCTGCTGCTAGTGCTGCTGCTAGTGCTGCTGCTAGTGTTGTTGCTGCTGCTGCTGCTAGTGCTGCTGCTGCTAGTGTTGTTGCTGCTGCTGCTAGTGCTGCTGCTAGTGCTGCTGTTGCTGCTAGTGCTACTGCTAGTGCTGCTGCCAGTGCTCCTAGTGCTGCTGCTAGTGCTGCTGCTAGTGCTGCTGCTAGTGTTGTTGCTGCTGCTGCTGCTAGTGCTGCTGCTGCTAGTGTTGTTGCTGCTGCTGCTAGTGCTGCTGCTAGTGCTGCTGCTAGTGTTGTTGCTGCTGCTGCTCCTAGTGTTGCTGCTGCTGCCAGTGCTGCTGCTGCTGCTGCTAGTGTTGTTGCTGCTAGTGTTGTTTCTGCTGCTGCTGCTAGTGCTGATGCTGCTGCTAGTGCTGCTGCTAGTGTTGTTGTTGCTGCTGCTGCTGTTGCTGCTGAGATCCTCTCGTTTTCTTTTTCCCTGTTGAGAAATCTGTATCTCTACACTGCAGAGGTGGGGCTTCTCTCCAAATCTCCACAGTATTTCTAATCAGTGTTGACACTCTCTCTTGTGTGGCATCTCTCAGTGACTATCGCAAATGTTATTCTTCCCATTAGCGTGACCTTCAATATGGCTGACACATCTACGAAGGCTTCTGATAATTGTTCGTACATCTCATACACCCAGTTTGCAATTCTTTATGCGTTTATTTACCATATCATTATTTTGTTTTCATCTCGTTTCGATTATTCTGGTCCTTGTCTACAAAGGGGAACTGCCAACAGTGTAAAAAAACAGGTGTAGAACACACTTTTATATGGATTTTTATCAATTCCCTGATTAGGTTCTAAACAGAGTGAGGCGTTGCTAAATAAAAGCTTGCGCCTGTGTCTTGTGTTTATGTAGCTGATGGTTGCTGCGGGAGGTGCGAGGAGAAACGATGCCCAGGTGGGGAAGAGGCAGGAATCTGAGGAATCATCCTAGAGTTTGTTTGTCTTCCCTGAACATATGTTATCATTGCCTGGATGGGAGAGAGGAATCTCTAAACTTTCTTAGTGGCAGTGAGTGTAGATGACATGGATGGGTCCTTTGTGGGGGAAAGTGTAGGTGTGGGTGAGGTGGATGGGTCCTTGGTGAGAGGAAGTGCTGATGGTGTGGGTGAGTCCTTGGTGAGAAAGAGTTTTGAGGGTTTTGTCAGTTTGGTTGTGCAGTATTCTTGGGCTGGTGTGGGGTGTGACTGTCGGAATGAGCTCCCAGAGGACGACTAGGGACATTCAGGTTGTGAAGAATGGGAGAGTTGTTGGTCGTGGGAGGGGGTCAGGGTTGAAGTGTTGTGATGATTGGTTGCAGGGAATAATGTGTGTGTGTGCTCATTTGTGGTTGCAGGTATCGAGTCTCAACTCATGTCCCCGACTTTCTGCTATCCGGTACTGGTTTCACTTTCTCCTGACTGCATGAACCCTGTCGTACCTATTCTTAAAACTATATATGTATTCTGCATTTATTGCTTCGCTGTCTAGATCGTTCCAATTCCTGAACACACTCAAGCTAAAGAAATATTTCCTCACATCCCTGTGATTCTGTGCTTTTAACTTTCAGTTGCGACCTCATGTACCTGAGACCAACCTCCCAAACACTCTCCCTGCCTACCTTTGTCAGTTCCTCTCACTATTATGTACGTAGTAATCATGTCAATCCCTCAGATGTAGGCTCCACACTGGCCCTGTATGCTCCAAGATGGGCCTAACATATGCCCTGTATAAGGTCGTGAATGCCTCCTTGTTGATGTTCCTGAAAGCTGTCCTTAAATTTGTCAGTCATGAGTTGCTGCGGCAGTTATGTGGTTAATGTGCGCCTCCGGTGAAATACTTGGAACTATTTCTCACTCCAAGGTCCTTCTGTTTCAGGGATGTTTGCAGCCTTTGTTCCCCAAGTCAGTTATACATTGTTACCGGACTATTTTTATTTGCATTTGCTGGGGGTTAAATTTCAATAGCCACTTGTCAGACCAATTCTGTAACTTGTCCAGATCCATTTGTAGTCTTTCTTGCTCTACTGTCTGTATTCTCCTCTTTAGTTTCACAAACAGGGACACCTCTGGCTCGACTACCTACGACGAGAACTGACCTTGTGGAATCCCACTCGCCCATTCCAACATTTCCTTGATAGTAACTCGTTACTTCTTTCCCATTAAGTAATTCCTTGATCCACTGTACAACTCCAGCAAATTTGTGAACGTGTGCATATGCGCGCGTGTGTGTGTGTGTGTGTGTGTGTGTGTGTGTGTGTGTGTGTGTGTGTGTGTGTGTGTGTGTGTGTGTGTGTGTGTGTGTGTGTGTGTGTGTGTGTGTGTGTGTGTGTGTGTGTGTGCGTGTGTGTGTGTGTGTGTGTGTGTGTGTGTGTGTGTGTGTGTGTGTGTGTGTGTGTGAGTGTGTGTGTGTGTGTGTGTGTGTGTGTGTGTGTGTGTGTGTGTGCCGGTGCGCGTGTGCGTGCCCAGCTAACAGATAAAAGAAAGGAAAGAGCACCAATTCTCGAACATCAAAGCTTGGCTACCAAAAACACTGATGACTTAGGCAGACATGGGTCGAGGAGAAGGGTCGGGTTGGGAATGGGATGGGACACAGAAAAGAGAGAGTGTGGAAGAGACTAGAAGCAGGAAGGACGCTGGAAAAGGGATGTCAAGAGAGAGAGGGGGTAGTGAGGGAGAACTGGGAAAGGGGGAAGAAAGAGAAGAGACGTATGTAACGCCTGGCAGTCAGTATCTGGCAGTCAGTTGTTGTCAACACAAAATTCTCTAAGTTGAAATCGCTATTTCCTACAAATCGTTGTTCTTGCACTTTTGTCCGATCTAACACTTGATTAAAAAAAATGTCTGGCAGCGCAAGGAGCACAGTAACGCCTAAGAATGTTCGTTTCCTCTAATACGCTATAAAAAGAGGTTGAAGAATGGATTATGTCCTTAGGGTTGAGGAAGAATGGGATGATTTAGTAAGAGTATATTGTTTTAAGGGAGCACCACTTCTGTTGTTACAGAAAGAAGGCGACGTATTTCAATATGTTTACTGTCGTATTTGAAGCGATGGACTATGAAAGAGAGAAACAAATTGTTTTGCTGGGTTTCGGTAAGACCTTTGATAAAGAACCACAATAAAACACTGATAGAAATCTTCTAACACATCCCTGGGGCTGGCAAGAACATTGAAAGAAGGATGGAGGAAGGGAAGAAACCACTCCCACGAGGCCTCTTAGGGCGGGGATGGTGCCAAATCCAGAGCTTGCTACCACCTGCAGCTCACAAATCTGCCACTCCCACGAACTCTCCTGGGGCGAGGTGGATGGCAGACCAGAGTTCTAGCTTCTTCCTACGAGCCCCATGAGGGCGGGGAATGTAGCTACGCCTGGGGACAGTTGGTCCCAAAGCTGAGGAGGTACTTGTACCTCCTGCGATGCCAGACATAGGTCTCAAGACACTGCCAGGACAGGGAACCAAAGCCGGGTCACCATCTGGAAAAGACCCGGGCCGGGAGAGTACCGGAGAATCAAGAACAACACCAACATTGAGAAGAAAACACTGAAATACTGCATGACACCAAAAAGAGAATTATGGGTGTATTGGAAGAGATACGTAAGACAAATAATTAAATTTTCATTTTTTATGAACAATGATATAAATAATGTCGTGGGTTCAAGGTAAGTTTATCCAAACTTGGTGTGTAACCCGTGACCCTGACTGTTGCTTCAGGAAATTCAATTTCAATAACAAAAACATATAATGAGATCAAGTAAATCATGTCCTATATGAAACAAGCTAGGAAGATATCCTAAACAACACGGATCCGAACATTTGCCTTGAAAAAATGAATTCTGTGGTTCTTGAGATCTGCTCAAGACGCATTCCTTTAAGAAAAAGAAAAATATGTAAACTAGAAAAAGAGAGACGTTCCCTATACAGACGAAGGCGAAGAGTCACAGAGCTGCTGAGTGGGGTCAATATATCTGAAATGCGAAGGGAGGCACTAGTCAATGAAATTGCAAATATCGAACTTAAGCTCAAGGAATCTTACAGGAGACAAGAATCACAGAAAGAGCTATAAGCCATAAAGGAAACTAAAAAAAAAAATACTTCTTCTCTTATACCAAATCTAAGGGGAAAACAACATTCAGTATTGGGCCCCTGCTTAGGTGGGATGGGACATACACAGATGACAGCCAAGAAATGAGAGAGATACTAAAGTCCCAATATGACTCAGTGTTCAGCGAGCCACTGCCCAGACTAAGGGTCGACAATCCAAATGAATTCTTTATGAACGAAACCCAAAATTTAGTCATCTCAAAACTCTCGGATATTATTCTAACTCCACAAGATTTTGAAGAGGCAATTAATGACATGCCCATGCACTCTGCCCCAGGCCCAGACTCGTGGAACTCCGTGTTCATCAAGAATTGCAAGAAATCCCTATCGCGTGCCTTCAGCATTTTATGGAGAGGGAGCATGGACACAGGGGTCATCCCACAAATTGTTGCTTCAAACAAAATACAAGGTCTCTGATTGTTGCTTCACACAAAATACAAGGTCCATGATTGTTGCGAATGGGACACTCAAAACAATATGAAGTTCAACGAGGAGAAATTTCAACTACTCAGTTATGGAAAACTTGAAGAAATTAAAAATGTGTCAGGGTATATCACAAATTCTAACCATATAATATAGCGGAAAAGTAATGTGAAGGACCTGGGAGTGATAATGTCAGAGGATCTCGCCTTCAAAGACCACAACAATGTATCTACTTCATCCACTAGGAAAATGATAGGATAATGAGAACCTTCAAAACTAGGGACGCCAAGCCCATTATGATTCTCTTCAAATCGCTTGTGCTCTTTAGGCTGGAATACTGCTGTACACTAACGGCTCCCTTCAAGGCTGGCGACATTGCAGACCTGGAGAGTGTGCAAAGAACTTTCACGGCACACATAAGTATGATAAGGCACCTAAACTACTGGGAATGGTTGAAGGTCCTTGATTTGTACTCCCTCGAACGCAGGCGAGAGAGATACATGAAAATATACACTTGGAAGGTCCTGGAGGGATTGGTACCAAACCTGCACACGAAAATCACTCCATATGAAAGCAAAAGACTCGGCAGGAGATGCAACATTCCCCCGATAAAAAGCAGGGGCGCCACGAGTACACTGAGAGACAACACAGTAAGTGTTCGGGGCCCAAGACTGTTCAATTGCCTACCAGCATACATAAGGGAGATTACCAATAGACCCCTGGCTGTCTTCAAGAAGGCACTGGACAGGCACCTAAAGTCAGTACCTGACCAACCGGGCTGTGGTTCGTATGTCAGCTTGCGTGAGGCCAGCAGTAACAGCCTGGTTGACCAGATGCTGATCCACTATGAGGCCTGGCCTCAGACCGGGCCGCGGGGGCGTTGACCCCCGAAACACTCTAAAGGTAAACACGTAAACGCAAGATACAAGGTCCCTGATTGTTGCTTCACACAGGATACAAGGTCCCTGATTGTTGCTTCACACAGGATACAAGGTCCCTGATTGTTGCTTCACACAGGATACAAGGTCCCTGATTGTTGCTTCACACAGGATACAAGGTCCCTGATTGTTGCTTCACACAGGATACAAGGTCCCTGATTGTTGCTTCACACAGGATACAAGGTCCCTGATTGTTGCTTCACACAGGATACAAGGTCCCTGATTGTTGCTTCACACAGGATACAAGGTTTCTGATTGTTGCTTCACACAGGATACAAGGTCCCTGATTGTTGCTTCACACAGGATACAAGGTCTCTGATTGTTGCTTCACACAGGATACAAGGTCCCTGATTGTTGCTTTACACAGGATACAAGGTCTCTGATTGTTGCTTCACACAGGATACAAGGTCCCTGATTGTTGCTTTACACAGGATACAAGGTCCCTGATTGTTGCTTCACACAGGATACAAGGTCTCTGATTGTTGCTTCACACAGGATACAAGGTTTCTGATTGTTGCTTCACACAGGATACAAGGTCCCTGATTGTTGCTTCACACAGGATACAAGGTCTCTGATTGTTGCTTCACACAGGATACAAGGTCCCTGATTGTTGCTTTACACAGGATACAAGGTCTCTGATTGTTGCTTCACACAGGATACAAGGTCCCTGATTGTTGCTTTACACAGGATACAAGGTCCCTGATTGTTGCTTTACACAGGATACAAGGTCTCTGATTGTTGCTTCACACAGGATACAAGGTCCCTGATTGTTGCTTTACACAGGATACAAGGTCCCTGATTGCTGCTTCACACAGGATACAAGGTCCCTGATTGTTGCTTCACACAGGATACAAGGTTTCTGATTGTTGCTTCACACAGGATACAAGGTCCCTGATTGTTGATTCACACAGTATACAAGGTCTCTGATTGTTGCTTCACACAGGATACAAGGTCCCTGATTGTTGCTTTACACAGGATACAAGGTCTCTGATTGTTGCTTCACACAGGATACAAGGTCCCTGATTGTTGCTTTACACAGGATACAAGGTCCCTGATTGTTGCTTCACACAGGATACAAGGTCTCTGATTGTTGCTTCACACAGGATACAAGGTCCCTGGCAGGTTGCTTCACACAGGATACAAGGTCCCTGGCAGGTTGCTTCACTCAGGATACAAGGTCCCTGGCAGGTTGCTTCACACAGGATACAAGGTCCCTGGCAGGTTGCTTCACACAGGATACAAGGTCCCTGGCAGGTTGCTTCACACAGGATACAAGGTCCCTGGCAGGTTGCTTCACACAGGATACAAGGTCCCTGGCAGGTTGCTTCACACAGGATACAAGGTCCCTGGCAGGTTGCTTCACACAGGATACAAGGTCCCTGGCAGGTTGCTTCACACAGGATACAAGGTCCCTGATTGTTGCTTCACACAGGATACAAGGTCCCTGATTGTTGCTTCACACAGGATACAAGGTCCCTGATTGTTGCTTCACACAGGATACAAGGTCCCTGATTGTTGCTTCACACAGGATACAAGGTCCCTGATTGTTGCTTCACACAGGATACAAGGTCCCTGATTGTTGCTTCACACAGGATACAAGGTCCCTGATTGTTGCTTCACACAGGATACAAGGTTTCTGATTGTTGCTTCACACAGGATACAAGGTCCCTGATTGTTGCTTCACACAGGATACAAGGTCTCTGATTGTTGCTTCACACAGGATACAAGGTCCCTGATTGTTGCTTTACACAGGATACAAGGTCTCTGATTGTTGCTTCACACAGGATACAAGGTCCCTGATTGTTGCTTTACACAGGATACAAGGTCCCTGATTGTTGCTTTACACAGGATACAAGGTCTCTGATTGTTGCTTCACACAGGATACAAGGTCCCTGATTGTTGCTTTACACAGGATACAAGGTCCCTGATTGCTGCTTCACACAGGATACAAGGTCCCTGATTGTTGCTTCACACAGGATACAAGGTTTCTGATTGTTGCTTCACACAGGATACAAGGTCCCTGATTGTTGATTCACACAGTATACAAGGTCTCTGATTGTTGCTTCACACAGGATACAAGGTCCCTGATTGTTGCTTTACACAGGATACAAGGTCTCTGATTGTTGCTTCACACAGGATACAAGGTCCCTGATTGTTGCTTTACACAGGATACAAGGTCCCTGATTGTTGATTCACACAGGATACAAGGTCTCTGATTGTTGCTTCACACAGGATACAAGGTCCCTGGCAGGTTGCTTCACACAGGATACAAGGTCCCTGGCAGGTTGCTTCACTCAGGATACAAGGTCCCTGGCAGGTTGCTTCACACAGGATACAAGGTCCCTGGCAGGTTGCTTCACACAGGATACAAGGTCCCTGGCAGGTTGCTTCACACAGGATACAAGGTCCCTGGCAGGTTGCTTCACACAGGATACAAGGTCCCTGGCAGGTTGCTTCACACAGGATACAAGGTCCCTGGCAGGTTGCTTCACACAGGATACAAGGTCCCTGGCAGGTTGCTTCACACAGGATACAAGGTCCCTGGCAGGGTGCTTCACACAGGATACAAGGTCCCTGGCAGGTTGCTTCACACAGGATACAAGGTCCCTGGCAGGTTGCTTCACACAGGATACAAGGTCCCTGGCAGGTTGCTTCACACAGGATACAAGGTCCCTGGCAGGTTGCTTCACACAGGATACAAGGTCCCTGGCAGGTTGCTTCACACAGGATACAAGGTCCCTGGCAGGTTGCTTCACACAGGATACAAGATCCCTGGCAGGTTGCTTCACACAGGATACAAGGTCCCTGGCAGGTTGCTTCACACAGGATACAAGGTCCCTGGCAGGTTGCTTCACACAGGATACAAGATCCCTGGCAGGTTGCTTCACACAGGATACAAGGTCCCTGGCAGGTTGCTTCACACAGGATACAAGGTCCCTGGCAGGTTGCTTCACACAGGATACAAGGTCCCTGGCAGGTTGCTTCACACAGGATACAAGGTCCCTGGCAGGTTGCTTCACACAAGATACAAGGTCCCTGGCAGGTTGCTTCACACAGGATACAAGGTCCCTGGCAGGTTGCTTCACACAGGATACAAGGTCCCTGGCAGGTTGCTTCACACAGGATACAAGGTCCCTGGCAGGTTGCTTCACACAGGATACAAGGGCCCTGGCAGGTTGCTTCACACAGGATACAAGGTCCCTGGCAGGTTGCTTCACAAAGGATACAAGGTCCCTGGCAGGTTGCTTCACTCAGGATACAAGGTCCCTAGCAGGTTGCTTCACTCAGGATACAAGGTCCCTGGCAGGTTGCTTCACACAGGATACAAGGTCCCTGGCAGGTTGCTTCACACAGGATACAAGGTCCCTGGCAGGTTGCTTCACAAAGGATACAAGGTCCCTGGCAGGTTGCTTCACTCAGGATACAAGGTCCCTGGCAGGTTGCTTCACACAGGATACAAGGTCCCTGGCAGGTTGCTTCACACAGGATACAAGGTCCCTGGCAGGTTGCTTCACACAGGATACAAGGTCCCTGGCAGGTTGCTTCACACAGGATACAAGGTCCCTGGCAGGTTGCTTCACAAAGGATACAAGGTCCCTGGCAGGTTGCTTCACACAGGATACAAGGTCCCTGGCAGGTTGCTTCACACAGGATACAAGGTCCCTGGCAGGTTGCTTCACACAGGATACAAGGTCCCTGGCAGGTTGCTTCACATATGATACAAGGTCCCTGGCAGGTTGCTTCACACAGGATACAAGGTCCCTGGCAGGTTGCTTCACACAGGATACAAGGTCCCTGGCAGGTTGCTTCACACAGGATACAAGGTCCCTGGCAGGTTGCTTCACACAGGATACAAGGTCCCTGGCAGGTTGCTTCACTCAGGATACAAGGTCCCTGGCAGGTTGCTTCACACAGGATACAAGGTCCCTGGCAGGTTGCTTCACACAGGATACAAGGTCCCTGGCAGGTTGCTTCACACAGGATACAAGGTCCCTGGCAGGTTGCTTCACAAAGGATACAAGGTCCCTGGCAGGTTGCTTCACTCAGGATACAAGGTCCCTGGCAGGTTGCTTCACACAGGATACAAGGTCCCTGGCAGGTTCCTTCACACAGGATACAAGGTCCCTGGCAGGTTGCTTCACACAGGATACAAGGTTCCTGGCAGGTTGCTTCACACAGGATACAAGGTCCCTGGCAGGTTGCTTCACACAGGATACAAGGTCCCTGGCAGGTTGCTTCACACAGGATACAAGGTCCCTGGCAGGGTGCTTCACAAAGGATACAAGGTCCCTGGCAGGTTGCTTCACTCATGATACAAGGTCCCTGGCAGGTTGCTTCACACAGGATACAAGGTCCCTGGCAGGTTGCTTCACATAGGATACAAGGTCCCTGGCAGGTTGCTTCACAAAGGATACAAGGTCCCTGGCAGGTTGCTTCACACAGGATACAAGGTCCCTGGCAGGTTGCTTCACACAGGATACAAGGTCCCTGGCAGGTTGCTTCACACAGGATACAAGGTCCCTGGCAAGTTGCTTCACACAGGATACAAGGTCCCTGGCAGGTTGCTTCACACAGGATACAAGGTCCCTGGCAGGTTGATTCACACAGGATACAAGGTCCCTGGCAGGTTGCTTCACACAGGATACTAGGTCCCTGGCAGGTTGCTTCACTCAGGATACAAGGTCCCTGGCAGGTTGCTTCACACAGGATACAAGGTCCCTGGCAGGTTGCTTCACACAGGATACAAGGTCCCTGGCAGGTTGCTTCACACAGGATACAAGGTCCCTGGCAGGTTGCTTCACACAGGATACAAGGTCCCTGGCAGGTTGCTTCACACAGGATACAAGGTCCCTGGCAGGTTGCTTCACACAGGATACAAGGTCCCTGGCAGGTTGCTTCACACAGGATACAAGGTCCCTGGCAGGTTGCTTCACACAGGATACAAGGTCCCTGGCAGGGTGCTTCACACAGGATACAAGGTCCCTGGCAGGTTGCTTCACACAGGATACAAGGTCCCTGGCAGGTTGCTTCACACAGGATACAAGGTCCCTGGCAGGTTGCTTGACACAGGATACAAGGTCCCTGGCAGGTTGCTTCCACACAGGATACAAGGTCCCTGGCAGGTTGCTTCACACAGGATACAAGGTCCCTGGCAGGTTGCTTCACACAGGATACAAGGTCCCTGGCAGGTTGCTTCACACAGGATACAAGGTCCCTGGCAGGTTGCTTCACAAAGGATACAAGGTCCCTGGCAGGTTGCTTCACACAGGATACAAGGTCCCTGGCAGGTTGCTTCACACAGGATACAAGGTCCCTGGCAGGTTGCTTCACACAGGATACAAGGTCCCTGGCAGGTTGCTTCACACAGGATACAAGGTCCCTGGCAGGTTGCTTCACACACGATACAAGGTCCCTGGCAGGTTGCTTCACACAGGATACAAGGTCCCTGGCAAGTTGCTTCACACAGGATACAAGGTCCCTGGCAGGTTGCTTCACACAGGATACAAGGTCCCTGGCAGGTTGCTTCACACAGGATACAAGGTCCCTGGCAGGTTGCTTCACTCAGGATACAAGGTCCCTGGCAGGTTGCTTCACACAGGATACAAGGTCCCTGGCAGGTTGCTTCACAAAGGATACAAGGTCCCTGGCAGGTTGCTTCACACAGGATACAAGGTCCCTGGCAGGTTGCTTCACACAGGATACAAGGTCCCTGGCAGGTTGCTTCACACAGGATACAAGGTCCCTGGCAGGTTGCTTCACACAGGATACAAGGTCCCTGGCAGGTTGGTTTGCTAGGTAAACAACCTATCAAGTGGAGAGTGTTATTAAGGCTGCAGTTCACTGTACACCACCACTCACGTATACATGTACTCTGATACCTAACAGCGATAAAAGTAAATTATAAGTGTGTAATATAAAGCCGTTTTTATTGTTATAATAAAAGAATGTTCTCTCTCTGTCTGTCTCTCTGTCTGTCTGTCTGTCTCTCTGTCTGTCTGTCTGTCTGTCTGTCTCTCTAGTTTTATCCTCATATACTATATAATTTTCTCACCTGCCTCCCCTCACATGCCCTCCCTCACCTGCCTCCCCTCACATGCCCTCCCTCACCTGCCTCCCCTCACATGCCCTCCCTCACCTGCCTCCCCTCACATGCCCTCCCTCACCTGCCTCCCCTCACATGCCCTCCCTCACCTGCCTCCCCTCACATGCCCTCCCTCACCTGCCTCCCCTCACATGCCCTCCCTCACCTGCCTCCCCTCACATGCCCTCCCTCACCTGCCTCCCCTCACATGCCCTCCCTCACCTGCCTCCCCTCACATGCCCTCCCTCACCTGCCTCCCCTCACATGCCCTCCCTCACCTGCCTCCCCTCACATGCCCTCCCTCACCTGCCTCCCCTCACATGCCCTCCCTCACCTGCCTCCCCTCACATGCCCTCACTCACCTGCCTCCCCTCACATGCCCTCCCTCACCTGCCTCCCCTCACATGCCCTCCCTCACCTGCCTTCCCTCACCTTCCTCCTATCACCTGCCTCCCCTCATATCCCTCCCCTTACCTACCTCCCTCACCTGCCACCCATCACCTACCTCCCCTCACCTGCCACCCATCACCTTCCTCCCCTCACCTGCCTTCCCTCACCTGCCTTCGCTCACCTGCCACCCATCACCTTCCTCCCCTCACCTGCCTTCCCTCCCCTGCCACCCATCACCTGCCTTCTCTCACCTGCCACCCATCGCCTGTCTTCCCTCACCTGCCACCCATCACCTGCCTTCCCTCACCTGCCTCCCATCACCTGCCTTCCCTCCCCTGCCACCCATCACCTGCCTTCCCTCACCTGCCTCCCATCACCTGCCTTCCCTCACCTGCCACCCATCACCTGCCTTCCCTCACCTGCCTTCCCTCACCTACCTCCCCTCACCTGCCACTCATCGCCTGCCTTCCCTCACCTTCCTTCTATCACCTGCCTTCCCTCACCTGCCTTCCCTCACCTACCTCCCGTCACCTGCCACTCATCGCCTGCCTTCCCTCACCTTCCTTCTATCACCTGCCTTCCCTCACCTGCCACCCATCACCTTCTTCCCCTCACCTGCCTTCCCTCACCTTCCTTCCCTCACCTGCTACCCATCACCTTCCACCCCTCACCTGCCTTCTCTTACCTGCCTTCCCTCACGTGCCACCCATCACCTGCCTTCCCTCACCTGCTTCCCATCACCTGCCTTCCCTCATCTTCTTCCCATCACCTACCTTCCCTCATCTGCCACCCATCACATACCTTCCCTCATCTGCCACCCATCACCTGCCTTCCCTCATCTGCCTCCCATCACCTGCCTTCCCTCATCTGCCTCCCATCACCTGCCTTCCCTCACCTGCCACCCATCACCTGCCTCCCCTCACCTGCCTTCCCTCACCTGCATCCCATCACCTGCTTCCCCTCACCACTACCTCCCCTCTCCTACCTCACCCACACCTACCTCCCCTCTTCTACCTCACCCTCACCTGCTTGCGGAATCACCTGGTTGTCATGGCAACCTCCCCTGAGCACAGGAACTTAACTATAGATGCAATATTCCTGCTTCAATAATGGCAATAAAATTAAATGAGACTTTTCGTCTGATCTCACAACCTCTTTCTCTTATATTTTTACTTACACGTATTTTCAAGTGAATATATTGGAATGAAGGTGTTGAATGAAGGTGTTGAATGAAGGTGTTGAATGAAGGTGTTGAATGAAGGTGTTGAATGAAGGTGTTGAATAAACGTGTTGTATGAAGGTGTTGAATGAAGGTGTTGAATAAAGGTGTTGTATGAAGGTGTTGAATGAAGGTGTTGAATAAAGGTGTTGTATGAAGGTGTTGAATGAAGGTGTTGAATGAAGGTGTTGAATGAAGGTGTTGAATGAAGGTGTTGAATGAAGGTGTTGTATGAAGGTGTTGAATGAAGGTGTTGAATGAAGGTGTTGAATGAAGGTGTTGAATAAAGGTGTTGTATGAAGGTGTTGAATGAAGGTGTTGAATAAAGGTGTTGTATGAAGGTGTTGAATGAAGGTGTTGTATGAAGGTGTTGAATAAACGTGTTGTATGAAGGTGTTGAATGAAGGTGTTGAATAAAGGTGTTGTATGAAGGTGTTGAATGAAGGTGTTGAATAAAGGTGTTGTATGAAGGTGTTGAATGAAGGTGTTGAATAAAGGTGTTGTATGAAGGTGTTGAATGAAGGTGTTGAATAAACGTGTTGTATGAAGGTGTTGAATGAAGGTGTTGAATGAAGGTGTTGAATGAAGGTGTTGAATAAACGTGTTGTATGAAGGTGTTGAATGAAGGTGTTGAATAAAGGTGTTGAATGAAGGTGTTGAATGAAGGTGTTGAATAAACGTGTTGTATGAAGGTGTTGAATGAAGGTGTTGAATAAAGGTGTTGTATGAAGGTGTTGAATGAAGGTGTTGAATAAAGGTGTTGTATGAAGGTGTTGAATGAAGGTGTTGAATGAAGGTGTTGAATGAAGGTGTTGAATGAAGGTGTTGAATGAAGGTGTTGAATGAAGGTGTTGAATGAAGGTGTTGAATGAAGGTGTTGAATGAAGGTGTTGAATGAAGGTGTTGAATGAAGGTGTTGAATGAAGGTGTTGAATGAAGGTGTTGAATGAAGGTGTTGAATGGAGGTGTTGAATGAAGGTGTTGAATGAAGGTGTTGAATGAAGGTGTTGAATGAAGGTGTTGAATGAAGGTGTTGAATGAAGGTGTTGAATGAAGGTGTTGAATGAAGGTGTTGAATGAAGGTGTTGAATGAAGGTGTTGAATGAAGGTGTTGAATGAAGGTGTTGAATGAAGGTGTTGAATGAAGGTGTTGAATGAAGGTGTTGAATGAAGGTGTTGAATGAAGGTGTTGAATGAAGGTGTTGAATGAAGGTGTTGAATGAAGGTGTTGAATGAAGGTGTTGAATGGTCCAAGTCGGACCGAAACGTCGTGGTAAGTTCCTCTCTCCTATGTGCGGGTTATTTGTGTATCGTTTCAGTCACGGTATTGTACCTTTTCTGTTCCTCACATTTACTGTCATCGGTGCTGAAGAAAATGCGTCAACGTAAACTGACATAGACCTGGAGTCATGTTTACACCAGGTGACAGGTGGCAGGGGACGATGATGATGTTTCTCTCGTGAAGACTTGGTGACGCCGGTGTTAGTGATGTTTGAGGCCTACTGCTTAGGTGATGTTAGTAGCACAGGGTTCACCATCCACCTGGGGATGTTAGTCACCCAGGGACCCATCATCTACCTGGGGATGTTAGTCACCCAGGGACCCATCATCCACCTGGGGATGTTAGTCACCCAGGGACCCACCATCCACCTGGGGATGTTAGTCACCCAGGGACCCACCATCCACCTGGGGATGTTAGTCACCCAGGGACCCACCATCCACCTGGGGATGTTAGTCACCCAGGGACCCACCATCCACCTGGGGATGTTAGTCACCCAGGGACCCACCATCCACCTGGGGATGTTAGTCACCCAGGGACCCACCATCCACCTGGGGATGTTAGTCACCCAGGGACCCACCATCCACCTGGGGATGTTAGTCACCCAGGGACCCTCCATCCACCTGGGGATGTTAGTCACCCAGGGACACACCATCCACCTGGGGATGTTAGTCACCCAGGGACCCACCATCCACCTGGGGATGTTAGTCACCCAGGGACCCACCATACACCTGGGGATGTTAGTCACCCAGGGACCCACCATCCACCTGGGGATGTTAGTCACCCAGGGACCCACCATCCACCTGGGGATGTTAGTCACCCAGGGACCCACCATCCACCTGGGGATGTTAGTCACCCAGGGACCCACCATCCACCTGGGGATGTTAGTCACCCAGGGACCCACCATCCACCTGGGAATGTTAGTCACCCAGGGACCCACCATACACCTGGGGATGTTAGTCACCCAGGGACCCACCATCCACCTGGGGATGTTAGTCACCCAGGGACCCACCATCCACCTGGGGATGTTAGTCACCCAGGGACCCACCATCCACCTGGGGATGTTAGTCACCCAGGGACCCACCATCCACCTGGGGATGTTAGTCACCCAGGGACCCACCATCCACCTGGGGATGTTAGTCACCCAGGGACCCACCATCCACCTGGGGATGTTAGTCACCCAGGGACCCACCATCCACCTGGGGATGTTAGTCACCCAGGGACCCACCATCCACCTGGGGATGTTAGTCACCCAGGGACCCACCATCCACCTGGGGATGTTAGTCACCCAGGGACCCACCATCCACCTGGGGATGTTAGTCACCCAGGGACCCACCATCCACTTGCCTCTCAGCAGTATGTTTATTTTCTAACTGTATGGAGACCTAGCCAAGGCTCTGGAGATTTGCAAGTTTAGGAGTAGATAACTTAATTCACATAGCCTGTGATGCCCCCCCTCTCTGCCACCTGAACACCTGGTTCATGCCCCTCTCTGCCACCTGAACACCTGGTTCATGCCCCTCTCTGCCACCTGAACACCTGGTTCATGCCCCTCTCAGCCACCTGAACACCTGGTTCATTCCCCTCTTTGTCACCTGAACACCTGGTTCATGCCCCTCTCTGCTACCTGAACACCTGGTTCATGCCCCTCTCTGCCACCTGAACACCTGGTTCATGCCCCTCTCTGCTACCTGAACACCTGGTTCATGCCCCTCTCTGCCACCTGAACACCTGGTTCATGCCCCTCTCTGCTACCTGAACACCTGGTTCATGCCCCTCTCTGTCACCTGAACACCTGGTTCATTCCCCTCTCTGTCACCTGAACACCTGGTTCATGCCCCTCTCTGTCACCTGAACACCTGGTTCATTCCCCTCTCTGCTACCTGAACACCTGGTTCATTCCCCTCTCTGCTACCTGAACACCTGGTTCATTCCCCTCTCTGCTACCTGAACACCTGGTTCATGCCCCTCTCTGTCACCTGAACACCTGGTTCATGCCCCTCTCTGTCACCTGAACACCTGGTTCATTCCCCTCTCTGCTACCTGAACACCTGGTTCATTCCCCTCTCTGCTACCTGAACACCTGGTTCATTCCCCTCTCTGCTACCTGAACACCTGGTTCATTCCCCTCTCTGCTACCTGAACACCTGGTTCATGCCCCTCTCAGTCACCTGAACGCCTGGTTCATGCCCCTCTCTGCTACCTGAACACCTGGTTCATGCCCCTCTCTGCTACCTGAACACCTGGTTCATTCCCCTCTCAGTCACCTGAACACCTGGTTCATTCCCCTCTCTGCTACCTGAACACCTGGTTCATTCCCCTCTCTGCTACCTGAACACCTGGTTCATTCCCCTCTCTGCTACCTGAACACCTGGTTCATGCCCCTCTCAGCCACCTGAACACCTGGTTCATTCCCCTCTCTGCTACCTGAACACCTGGTTCATTCCCCTCTCTGCTACCTGAACACCTGGTTCATGCCCCTCTCTGTCACCTGAACACCTGGTTCATGCCCCTCTCTGTCACCTGAACACCTGGTTCATTCCCCTCTCTGCTACCTGAACACCTGGTTCATTCCCCTCTCTGCTACCTGAACGCCTGGTTCATGCCCCTCTCAGCCACCTGAACACCTGGTTCATGCCCCTCTCTGCTACCTGAACACCTGGTTCATGCCCCTCTCTGCTACCTGAACACCTGGTTCATTCCCCTCTCTGCTACCTGAACGCCTGGTTCATGCCCCTCTCAGCCACCTGAACACCTGGTTCATGCCCCTCTCTGCTACCTGAACACCTGGTTCATTCCCCTCTCTGCTACCTGAACGCCTGGTTCATGCCCCTCTCAGCCACCTGAACGCCTGGTTCATGCCCCTCTCAGCCACCTGAACACCTGGTTCATGCCCCTCTCTGCTACCTGAACACCTGGTTCATGTCCCTCTCTGCTACCTGAACACCTGGTTCATGCCCCTCTCTGCTACCTGAACACCTGGTTCATTCCCCTCTCTGCTACCTGAACGCCTGGTTCATGCCCCTCTCAGCCACCTGAACGCCTGGTTCATGCCCCTCTCAGCCACCTGAACACCTGGTTCATGCCCCTCTCTGCTACCTGAACACCTGGTTCATGCCCCTCTCTGCTACCTGAACACCTGGTTCATGCCCCTCTCTGCTACCTGAACGCCTGGTTCATGCCCCTCTCAGCCACCTGAACGCTGGTTCATGCCCTCTCAGCCACCTGAACACCTGGTTCATGCCCCTCTCTGCTACCTGAACACCTGGTTCATGCCCCTCTCTGCTACCTGAACACCTGGTTCATGCCCCTCTCTGCTACCTGAACACCTGGTTCATGCCCCTCTCTGCTACCTGAACGCCTGGTTCATGCCCCTCTCAGCCACCTGAACGCCTGGTTCATGCCCCTCTCAGCCACCTGAACACCTGGTTCATGCCCCTCTCTGCTACCTGAACACCTGGTTCATGCCCCTCTCTGCTACCTGAACACCTGGTTCATGCCCCTCTCTGCTACCTGAACACCTGGTTCATGCCCCTCTCTGCTACCTGAACACCCGGTTCATGCCCCTCTCTGCTACCTGAACACCCGGTTCATGCCCCTCTCTGCTACCTGAACACCTGGTTCATGCCCCTCTCTGCTACCTGAACACCTGGTTCATGCCCCTCTCTGCTACCTGAACACCTGGTTCATGCCCCTCTCTGCTACCTGAACACCCGGTTCATGCCCCTCTCTGCTACCTGAACACCCGGTTCATGCCCCTCTCTGCTACCTGAACACCTGGTTCATGCCCCTCTCTGCTACCTGAACACCTGGTTCATGCCCCTCTCTGCTACCTGAACACCTGGTTCATGCCCCTCTCTGTCACCTAAACACCTGGTTCATGCCCCTCTCTGTCACCTGAACGCCTGGTTCATGCCCCTCTCTGTCACCTGAACACCCGGTTCATGCCCCTCTCTGCTACCTGAACACCTGGTTCATGCCCCTCTCTGCTACCTGAACACCCGGTTCATGCCCCTCTCTGCCACCTGAACACCCGGTTCATGCCCCTCTCTGCTACCTGAACACCTGGTTCATGCCCCTCTCTGCTACCTGAACACCTGGTTCATGCCCCTCTCTGCTACCTGAACACCTGGTTCATGCCCCTCTCTGCTACCTGAACACCTGGTTCATGCCCCTCTCTGCTACCTGAACACCTGGTTCATGCCCCTCTCTGCTACCTGAACGCCTGGTTCATGCCCCTCTCAGCCACCTGAACGCCTGGTTCATGCCCCTCTCAGCCACCTGAACACCTGGTTCATGCCCCTCTCTGCTACCTGAACACCTGGTTCATGCCCCTCTCTGCTACCTGAACACCTGGTTCATGCCCCTCTCTGCTACCTGAACACCTGGTTCATGCCCCTCTCTGCTACCTGAACACCCGGTTCATGCCCCTCTCTGCTACCTGAACACCCGGTTCATGCCCCTCTCTGCTACCTGAACACCTGGTTCATGCCCCTCTCTGCTACCTGAACACCTGGTTCATGCCCCTCTCTGCTACCTGAACACCTGGTTCATGCCCCTCTCTGCTACCTGAACACCCGGTTCATGCCCCTCTCTGCTACCTGAACACCCGGTTCATGCCCCTCTCTGCTACCTGAACACCTGGTTCATGCCCCTCTCTGCTACCTGAACACCTGGTTCATGCCCCTCTCTGCTACCTGAACACCTGGTTCATGCCCCTCTCTGTCACCTAAACACCTGGTTCATGCCCCTCTCTGTCACCTGAACGCCTGGTTCATGCCCCTCTCTGTCACCTGAACACCCGGTTCATGCCCCTCTCTGCTACCTGAACACCTGGTTCATGCCCCTCTCTGCTACCTGAACACCCGGTTCATGCCCCTCTCTGCCACCTGAACACCCGGTTCATGCCCCTCTCTGCTACCTGAACACCTGGTTCATGCCCCTCTCTGCTACCTGAACACCTGGTTCATGCCCCTCTCTGTCACCTGAACACCCGGTTCATGCCCCTCTCTGCTACCTGAACACCTGGTTCATGCCCCTCTCTGTCACCTGAACACCCGGTTCATGCCCCTCTCTGCTACCTGAACACCCGGTTCATGCCCCTCTCTGCCACCTGAACACCTGGTTCATGCCCCTCTCTGCTACCTGAACACCCGGTTCATGCCCCTCTCTGCTACCTGAACACCCGGTTCATGCCCCTCTCTGCTACCTGAACACCTGGTTCATGCCCCTCTCTGCTACCTGAACACCTGGTTCATGCCCCTCTCTGCTACCTGAACACCTGGTTCATGCCCCTCTCTGCCACCTGAACACCTGGTTCATGCCCCTCTCTGCTACCTGAACACCCGGTTCATGCCCCTCTCAGCCACCTGAACACCTGGTTCATGCCCCTCTCTGCTACCTGAACACCCGGTTCATGCCCCTCTCAGCCACCTGAACACCTGGTTCATGCCCCTCTCTGCTACCTGAACACCCGGTTCATGCCCCTCTCAGCCACCTGAACACCTGGTTCATGCCCCTCTCTGCTACCTGAACACCCGGTTCATGCCCCTCTCAGCCACCTGAACACCTGGTTCATGCCCCTCTCTGCTACCTGAACACCTGGTTCATGCCCCTCTCTGCTACCTGAACACCTGGTTCATGCCCCTCTCTGCTACCTGAACACCTGGTTCATGCCCCTCTCTGCCACCTGAACACCTGGTTCATGCCCCTCTCTGCTACCTGAACACCCGGTTCATGCCCCTCTCAGCCACCTGAACACCTGGTTCATGCCCCTCTCTGTCACCTGAACACCCGGTTCATGCCCCTCTCAGCCACCTGAACACCTGGTTCATGCCCCTCTCTGCTACCTGAACACCCGGTTCATGCCCCTCTCAGCCACCTGAACACCTGGTTCATGCCCCTCTCTGCTACCTGAACACCCGGTTCATGCCCCTCTCAGCCACCTGAACACCTGGTTCATGCCCCTCTCTGCTACCTGAACACCTGGTTCATGCCCCTCTCTGCTACCTGAACACCTGGTTCATGCCCCTCTCAGCCACCTGAACACCCGGTTCATGCCCCTCTCAGCCACCTGAACACCCGGTTCATGCCCCTCTCTGCTACCTGAACACCTGGTTCATGCCCCTCTCAGCCACCTGAACACCCGGTTCATGCCCCTCTCAGCCACCTGAACACCCGGTTCATGCCCCTCTCAGCCACCTGAACACCTGGTTCATGCCCCTCTCTGCTACCTGAACACCCGGTTCATGCCCCTCTCAGCCACCTGAACACCTGGTTCATGCCCCTCTCTGTCACCTGAACACCCGGTTCATGCCCCTCTCAGCCACCTGAACACCTGGTTCATGCCCCTCTCTGCTACCTGAACACCCGGTTCATGCCCCTCTCAGCCACCTGAACACCTGGTTCATGCCCCTCTCTGCTACCTGAACACCCGGTTCATGCCCCTCTCAGCCACCTGAACACCTGGTTCATGCCCCTCTCTGCTACCTGAACACCTGGTTCATGCCCCTCTCTGTCACCTGAACACCCGGTTCATGCCCCTCTCTGCTACCTGAACACCTGGTTCATGCCCCTCTCTGTCACCTGAACACCCGGTTCATGCCCCTCTCTGCTACCTGAACACCCGGTTCATGCCCCTCTCTGCCACCTGAACACCTGGTTCATGCCCCTCTCTGCTACCTGAACACCTGGTTCATGCCCCTCTCTGCTACCTGAACACCTGGTTCATGCCCCTCTCTGCTACCTGAACACCCGGTTCATGCCCCTCTCTGCTACCTGAACACCCGGTTCATGCCCCTCTCTGCTACCTGAACACCTGGTTCATGCCCCTCTCTGCTACCTGAACACCTGGTTCATGCCCCTCTCTGCTACCTGAACACCTGGTTCATGCCCCTCTCTGCTACCTGAACACCTGGTTCATGCCCCTCTCTGCCACCTGAAGACCTGGTTCATGCCCCTCTCTGCTACCTGAACACCCGGTTCATGCCCCTCTCAGCCACCTGAACACCTGGTTCATGCCCCTCTCTGCTACCTGAACACCCGGTTCATGCCCCTCTCAGCCACCTGAACACCTGGTTCATGCCCCTCTCTGCTACCTGAACACCCGGTTCATGCCCCTCTCAGCCACCTGAACACCTGGTTCATGCCCCTCTCTGCTACCTGAATACCTGGTTCATGCCCCTCTCTGCTACCTGAACACCTGGTTCATGCCCCTCTCTGCTACCTGAACACCTGGTTCATGCCCCTCTCTGCCACCTGAACACCTGGTTCATGCCCCTCTCTGCTACCTGAACACCCGGTTCATGCCCCTCTCAGCCACCTGAACACCTGGTTCATGCCCCTCTCTGTCACCTGAACACCCGGTTCATGCCCCTCTCAGCCACCTGAACACCTAGTTCATGCCCCTCTCTGCTACCTGAACACCCGGTTCATGCCCCTCTCAGCCACCTGAACACCTGGTTCATGCCCCTCTCTGCTACCTGAACACCCGGTTCATGCCCCTCTCAGCCACCTGAACACCTGGTTCATGCCCCTCTCTGCTACCTGAACACCTGGTTCATGCCCCTCTCTGCTACCTGAACACCTGGTTCATGCCCCTCTCAGCCACCTGAACACCCGGTTCATGCCCCTCTCAGCCACCTGAACACCCGGTTCATGCCCCTCTCTGCTACCTGAACACCTGGTTCATGCCCCTCTCAGCCACCTGAACACCCGGTTCATGCCCCTCTCAGCCACCTGAACACCCGGTTCATGCCCCTCTCAGCCACCTGAACACCTGGTTCATGCCCCTCTCTGCTACCTGAACACCCGGTTCATGCCCCTCTCAGCCACCTGAACACCTGGTTCATGCCCCTCTCTGTCACCTGAACACCCGGTTCATGCCCCTCTCAGCCACCTGAACACCTGGTTCATGCCCCTCTCTGCTACCTGAACACCCGGTTCATGCCCCTCTCAGCCACCTGAACACCTGGTTCATGCCCCTCTCTGCTACCTGAACACCCGGTTCATGCCCCTCTCAGCCACCTGAACACCTGGTTCATGCCCCTCTCTGCTACCTGAACACCTGGTTCATGCCCCTCTCTGCTACCTGAACACCTGGTTCATGCCCCTCTCTGCTACCTGAACACCTGGTTCATGCCCCTCTCAGCCACCTGAACACCTGGTTCATGCCCCTCTCTGCCACCTGAACACCTGGTTCATGCCCCTCTCAGCCACCTGAACACCTGGTTCATGCCCCTCTCTGCCACCTGAACACCTGGTTCATGCCCCTCTCAGCCACCTGAACACCTGGTTCATGCCCCTCTCAGCCACCTGAACACCTGGTTCAGTGACACAGTGTACCGTGTGTTAGTTACACAGTGTATTATGTGCTAGTGACACAGTGTACCGTGTGTTAGTGACACAGGGTACCATGTGTTAGTGACACAGTGTACTGTGTGTACTATATCACTGTGTACCAGTGTACTAGTTAATAATAGTGACTCGGGTAACTAGTTAATGTTGATCTAGGTAACTAGGTAATGTTAGTGACCCATGTAGGGAAAGAACCAGGTGACTCACCTGTATCTGGCGTTGACGAAGACGTATATAACGGGGTTGAAGGCGCAGGAGGATTTAGCCAAGAGGACAGGGGCCAGGCTGACGTAGACGGGGGCGCTGCGCCCCATGAGCCCGTAAATGACAGACACGATACAGTATGGCAACCAAGCCACCAGGAACCCCAGGCACACCAGTGCAGACACCTGTGTAACACACACCTGCCTCTTTAATAGACGTGTGTAGGCTACTGGCTACTGTGTCACCTCCCTACTGGCTTAATAATAATAATAATAATAATAATAATAATAATAATAATAATAATAATAATAATAATAATAATAATAATAATAATAATAATAATAATAATTGAGGATTTTTTACATAACTTCCTAAATGTAGAACATATAAATGAATAATATAATAATTGTGCAATAAAATATGATGCTGATTTGGCCTTTTCGAGAAATTTCGAGTGAGGGGGGTGTAGAACAGCTGTGAAGGGACGCCATATTGAACTGAATGTGTGAACACTAGACTGAATTGTGCAATGAAATCAGGTGTTATCGAAGGTCATTTGGTGTATATCGGCCTCAATCCACACTTTAGAAATTGCTGACACGTTCCTGCTGAAGAATTGGGATGAATAGTGTGGAAAGCCCTTACAATTCGGCAACCAGGATGGAAAAATAGAGGACTTCAATGAATCCTTCCCAACAACACACCTTACCTAAGTGACACTTACCCATAATGGACAGTAGTTTTTGCATTGGCCATCATAAACCCTAGCTGGTAGGGTAATGTTAGGGTGTATTCCATCAACATTAAGTGTCTTCCAGTAATTAAATGGTAAGTGTTAACACCAATTATATTTTGTGTACCCAGCAAACCTAATCATATACAGTCCACAACTTTAATTTACCAGAGTAGCTGGTTTTAGTATTGCAATTATTAATTTAATGTCAGGTCTAGCTTTTTGTGAGAGTGGTGAAGAAGTGGGCATCGAGGGAGTTACAGTTCAGCGACCTGCTGTGGCTTAAGTCCCACTTTTCTAACCCAGATTACTTGCAGATAATAATTTAGGTAAGGCCCTGTAAATCTCATGCAGGTAATTTGCTCAATTAATAATAATAATATTAATAATAATAATAATAATAATAATAATAATAATAATAATAATAATAATAATAATAATAATAATAATAATAATAATAATAATAATAATATATTGAATATAGAGGTGTGCTGGAGTCGGGTTCAATCCATTTAGCAAATAATAATTATACCACAGGCTTGTATTAAAATATAATTAAATCTTAAAACTTTTAAATTCTAATTAGATCACTGAACCATTCGTTGACTTTTCATAAATATATAATAATTATAAAAACTAATCATGCATAAAAAAAATAGGTGAGTTGGATGTTAAATAACAACAGGAGAGAAAACGCCTGAAATCAATATAAGAATGATGGGAGTTGACGTAGATGTGAGAACCAGATTATTGCTGTGGTGACCGTGTTGGTTGCTTGGTTAATGCAAGTTTAAATCCTATCGGCTACACTAGAGTCACATAAAACTGCTTGTAACCTTTTCACCATCGGACAGGAATACTTTATATCCTGGCGTCATCTGACGCCAGTACATAACCGCCAGTGTTCCTGCCTGTGCTGCAGAGTCTTCACGACTACGATGGTCTTTATCATCTCCGAGGCTGAGGGACTTATTATTACCTCATCTTCCGTATATAGTTTTACGATCTTCACATTATATCCTTGTATTGATTAAGTCACTGGTTGGAGAAACATCCACAAATAATGATACCCAGATATTGCACGTGTTTAATTCTTCATGCTGTTGGTATTATGTACCATTTACATACATACTCACATTATGTACCATTTACATACATACTCACATTATCAAGGAATAATCATTGTTCCTTGATAATGTGAGTAGTCACGAAAGCGCTTGGAATTTCTCTACTCTTTCACAGTGGTTGTTTTGCACACACACACACACACACACACACACACACACACACACACACACACACACACACACACACACATATATATATATAAATATATATATATATATATATATATATATATATATATATATATATATATATATATATATATATATATATATATATATATATATATATATATATATATATATATATATATATATATATATATATATATATATATATGTATGCAAGGAATTCGCAAGAGCAGGCGAAATATCTCTAGTAAGGCTGATGCATGCAGGGGATGAGATGAAAAGCTGTAAGCCTTCTCCCTGAAAGCTGGCTGCCTTGGATCAAAGTCTAGCGCAAGCTGGACTCCAAGGTATTGGTCCAGTGTGGGTAGATTGGTAAAGCACTGCGTACCTTGTTGCAAGGTTCGTAGGTTCGAGTCTCCTTCAGCCAGAGATCAATATATATATTTATTTTATATTATCACACTGGCCGATTCCCACCAAGGCAGGGTGGCCCGAAAAAGAAAAACTTTCACCATCATTCACTCCATCACTGTCTTGCCAGAAGGGTGCTTTACACTACAGTTTATAAACTGCAACATTAACACCCCTCCTTCAGAGTGCAGGCACTGTACTTCCCATCTCCAGGACTCAAGTCCGGCCTGCCGGTTTCCCTGAATCCCTTCATAAATGTTACTTTGCTCACACTCCAACAGCACGTCAAGTATTAAAAACCATTTGTCTCCATTCACTCCTATCAAACACGCTCACGCATGCCTGCTGGAAGTCCAAGCCCCTCGCACACAAAACCTCCTTTACCCCCTCCCTCCAACCCTTCCTAGGCCGACCCCTACCCCGCCTTCCTTCCACTACAGACTGATACACTCTTGAAGTTATTCTGTTTTGCTCCATTCTCTCTACATGTCCGAACCACCTCAACAACCCTTCCTCAGCCCTCTGGACAACAGTTTTGGTAATCCAGCACCTCCTCCTAACTTCCAAACTACGAATTCTCTGCATTATATTCACACCACACATTGCCCTCAGACATGACATCTCCACTGCCTCCAGCCTTCTCGCTGCAACATTCATCACCCATGCTTCACACTCATATAAGAGCGTTGGTAAAACTATACTCTCATACATTCCCCTCTTTGCCTCCAAGGACAAAGTTCTCTGTCTCCACAGACTCCTAAGTGCACCACTCACTCTTTTTCCCTCATCAATTCTATGATTCACCTCATCTTTCATAGACCCATCCGCTGACACGTCCACTCCCAAATATCTGAATACGTTCACCTCCTCCATACTCTCTCCCTCCAATCTGATATTCAATCTTTCATCACCTAATCTTTTTGTTATCCTCATAACCTTACTCTTTCCTGTATTCACCTTTAAGTTTCTTCTTTTGCACACCCTACCAAATTCATCCACCAATCTCTGCAGCTTCTCTTCAGAATCTCCCAAGAGCACAGTGTCATCAGCAAAGAGCAGCTGTGACAACTCCCACCCTGTGTGTGATTCTTTATCTTTTAACTCCACGCCTCTTGCCAAGACCCTCGCATTTACTTCTCTTACAACCCCATCTATAAATATATTAAACAACCACGGTGACATCACACATCCTTGTCTAAGGCCTACTTTTACTGGGAAAAAATTTCCCTCTTTTCTATATATATATATATATATATATATATATATATATATATATATATATATATATATATATATATATATATATATATATATATATATATATATATATATATATCTATATATATATATATATATATATATATATATATATATATAAATATATATATATATATAACAAGAAGGGTATGTTTGTCAGTGCATCGGCCGATTCCCACCAAGGCAGGGTGGCCCACCAAGGCAGGGTGGCCCACCAAGACAGGGTAGCCCACCAAGGCAGGGTGGCCACCAAGGCAGGGTGGCCCACCAAGGCAGGGTGGCCCACCAAGGCAGGGTGGCCCACCAAGGCAGGGTGGCCCACCAAGGCAGGGTGGCCCACCAAGGCAATGTGGCCCACCAAGGCAGGGTGGCCCACCAAGGCAGGGTGGCCACCAAGGCAGGGTGGCCCACCAAGGCAGTGTGGCCACCAAGGCAGGGTGGCCCACCAAGGCAGGGTGGCCCACCAAGGCAGGGTGGCCACCAAGGCAGGGTGGCCCACCAAGGCAGGGTGGCCCACCAAGGCAGTGTGGCCACCAAGGCAGGGTGGCCCACCAAGGCAGGGTGGCCCACCAAGGCAGGGTGGCCCACCAAGGCAGGGTGGCCCACCAAGGCAGGGTGGCCACCAAGGCAGAGTGGCCCGAAAAAGAAAATCTTTCATCATTCACTCCATCACTGTCTTGCCAGAAGGGTGCTTTACACTACAGTTTTTAAACTGCAACATTAACACCCCTCCTTCAGAGTGCAGGCACTGTACTTCCCATCTCCAGGATTCAAGTCCGGCCTGCCGGTTTCCCTGAATCTCTTCATAAATTTTACTTTCCTCACACTCCAACAGCACGTCAAGTATTAAAAACCATTTGTCTCCATTCACTTCTATCAAACACGCTCACGCATGCCTGCTGGAAGCCCAAGCCCCTCGCACACAAAACCTCCTTTACCCCCTCCCTCCAACCCCTCCTAGGCCGAACCCTACCCCGCCTTCCATCCACTCCAAATTTTATACACTCTCGAAGTCACTTTCTTTCGTTCCATTCTCTCAACAACCCCTCCTCAGCCCTCTGGATAATAGTTTTGGTAATCCTGTACCCCCTCCTAATTTCTAAACTACGAATTCTCTGCATTATATTCACATCGCACATTGCTCTCAGACATGACATCTCCACGGCCTCCAGCCTTCTCCTTGTTGCAACATTCATTCCCCCATGCTTCACACCCTTTTAAGAGTGTTGGTATTCCTCTCCTTGCTTCCACGGACAAAGTTCTTTGTCTCCACAGACTCCTAAGTGCACCACTCACCCTTTTCTCCTCATCAGTGCAGTGTATATATACCTGAGGATTTATTTGAATTCATATTTTAGGGATTATATTGTTCTTGAATGGTGGTGAAGAGGTTACTTGCAGCCCTAAGGACTCATGTAGTTGATAAGCTTTAAACCCTCATTAACCAATGAACCAACCAGTTCCGATAAATAAGTGAGCTTAGAGAATTCTTTTAACGTCCCTGGAACACTGGAATTAACTCTGGGTGCGAAGAATTCATAGGCATGACAACCCCAGAGGAGAGTCCCTACTAACTATGGTAATCTGTAGCTCGGAGCGTCCCTGTGAGGTAGCGGAGGGTCGCTGGTTCATGAGTAGCTTCTTGTGATGGCTGCGACGCACCAGTAGCAGGATATGCACGTAGCACCAGCACATCACCACCGAGGGCACCACCACCACGAAGGTCACCGCCAGCACCAGGTACACCCTGGAGGCTATACAGGGAGGGAAGGGAAGCCGACGTAAGGAGGGAGGAAGATCACGAGTGGAGGGAGGAGAGAGGAAAGGGGAAGAGAGAGAGAAAGAGAGAGAGCAAGGGAAGAAGGAAATGAATGAGAAGTCAAACGGTGGAAGAGGAAGAAAGAGAAAGGGGTAGATTGGAGATGAAAGGAGGAAACGTAGAGAGAGAATGAAAAAGAGAGAGAGGGAGAAAATATGGAGTGTAGGAGAAGAGGAAATGAGAAATAACAAAGGGCAGAGAAGGTGTACAAAGAGGGTGAAAAGAGTGGATTAGTAACTGTTGTTTACGAAAGCCTTGGTAACACTCACTAGGCTGATGCATAAGTCAAATATTAGTGAATTTTCTTCCAAACTTAAGTGAAAAATGAAGCCTCAAGTTTGGAATACACACACACACACACACACACACACACACACACACACACACACACACACACACACACACACACACACACACACACACACACACACACACACACGTATTTGTGAACGACATGACGGAAAGAATAGACTCCGAAGTGTCCCTGTTTGCAGATGATGTGAAGTTGATGAGAAGAGTTCATTCGATCGAAGACCTGACAGAACTACAAAGGGATCTGGACAGGCTGCAGACCTGGTCCAGCAATTGGCTCCTGGAGTTCAACCCCACCAAGTGAAAGTCATGAAGATTGGGGAAGGGCAAAAAAGACCGCAGACGGAGTACAGTCTAGGGGGCCAGAGACTACAAACCTCACTCAAGGAAAAAGATCTTGGGGTGAGTATAACACCAGGCACATCTCCTGAAGCGCACATCAACCAAATAACTGCTGCAGCATATGGGCGCCTAGCAAACCTCAGAACAGTATTCCGACATCTTAATAAGGAATCGTTCAGGACCCTATACACCGTGTATGTTAGGCCCATATTGGAGTATGCGGCACCAGTTTGGAACCCACACCTAGCCAAGCACGTAAAGAAACAAGAGAAAGTGCAAAGGTTTGCAACAAGACTAGTTCCAGAGCTAAGAGGTATGTCCTACGAGGAGAGGTTAAGGGAAATCAACCTGACGACACTAGAGGACAGGAGAGATAGGGGGGACGTGATAACGACATAGAAAATACTGAGAGGAATAACAAGGTGGACAACGACAGAATGTTCCAGAGACTGGACACAGCAACAAGGGGACACAGTTGGAAGTTGAAGACACAGATGAATCACAGGGATGTTAGGAAGTATTTCTTCAGCCACAGAGTAGTCAGTAAGTGGAATAGTTTGGGAAGCGATGTAGTGGAGGCAGGATCCATACATAGCTTTAAGCAGAGGTACGATAAAGCTCATGGTTCAGGGAGAGTGACCTAGTAGCGACCAGTGAAGAGGCGGGGCCAGGAGCTTAGACTCGACCCCTGCAACCTCAACTAGGTGAGTACAACTAGGTGAGTACACACACACACACACACACACACACACACACACACACACACACACACGAGAGAGAGAAATAATGAAGGCGGGCAAGCAACATCATACAGCCCCATATACTATCAGAACGTTAGGATTCCGACGTACTTCAGCGATTGTTTCAACTTAATCAAGAACAAGGCTAGGCTAACCTATATAAAGCTAAGCTATATTAGGCCAGGTTAGGTAAGGTTGATGAGTTACTTTAGGTTAAGATACATCAGGATAAGTTTGGCTAGGTTAGGTTAGTTAAACTAGGTTAGACTATCCTACATTAGACTAGGTTAGGTTACATTAAGTTAGGCTAAGTTAGGCAAGGCTAGGTTGGGTTAGGTTGCAATACTCACAGTGTGAGGGTCGCGACCAGTTGAGAGTACAGGAGGTACCAAAAGGCTCTACCTCGTAGTTACTGATGAAGGAGCAGAGAGGCAGCAGCGCCCAGAACACAGAGTACACGTACACCCCCACCAACACCACTCTCATGTGCTCTGACCTCACACTCCTACCTGAGTAAGTAAGTTTATTCAGGTATACACAAACACAGTTACATAGATTATCATACATAGCAGCATATGTGTAGAGAACCTGGGATTACCCAAAAAATCAGAGTGACTTATTTCCATCGGGGTTCTTTTAATACCTTATATTATACAGTGTAGGAGACATTTTTATTATTATACTATAAAAGGAGATATACTAGGAATAAGGTAAAAGTAAGTTATTTGCATTTACATGTGTTAGCTAAAAAAATAAAAATAATTCTCGTCCCTTTCTGTCCCTACGTTCACTAGGTACCTTTTGGCTCTTCTTGAACTGGTTCATGCTATGACTGGCTTTGACGTATGCAGGCAGTCTATCCCATTTCTTTATTACTCTGCAATATAAAGTGTTTGAAGCCTGGCCACTGACTGTGGGTACTACAAAGTTGTGCTCTCTCCCCCTAGTACAATGATTGCTTTGGTTCCCGCATTGACCTGAGAGACAAAGAAAGAGAATTGGGTCCGGGTGATGAGGAGTGAAGGGGTGGGTATTATGGGTGGGGGAGCAGGCAGGCAAAGGGGAGAGAGAGGAAGAAAGAATGATGTTTTAGGGATGCTGGGAGGGAAATAGTAGTGGATAGGGAGGGAGGGAGCAGGGAAAGGGCAAGGAAGGAGGGAGGGAGAACGGAATCGAGGGAGTCAGGGAGGCAGGAGGAAAGGGAAACAGACGTAAACAGAAAAGGAATGGTATGAGTGAGGCTAGTATGGAAAACCTGCACTATTTCCAGTATTATATGTACTCGTCTTAAGATAGTAAAAATTGTCATATATTTCCCTGTACTCACTGTTTTTCCCTTCCTTCCTCACTAACCTACATCCTCTTGGGCACACTATATCCTGTAAGACAATCAATAGTCTTGTCAGTTTTTTTTTTACTATCGTTACTTTAAATTTAATTACCTGGTTTGACAGTATTTCTGTATTATGCATTGATCTACAATTAATTTCTGCGGTTGCTTTTGAGTGTCTCTTGGGGTGGTGTGGGTGCGGGTGTTCTGAGTAGGTGGTGTGTGTTGTGGGTGTGATTGTGGGTATTTTGGGTGTAGATGTTTTGGGTGTGGGTGTTTTGGATGTGGGTATTGTGGGTGGGGGTGTTGTGGGTGTGGGTGTTCTGAGTAGGTGGTGTGTGTTGTGGGTGTGATTGTGGGTATTTTGGGTGTAGATGTTTTGGGTGTGGGTGTTTTGGGTGGGGGTGTTGTGGGTGTGGGGGATGGGAGGAAGGGTTGGTTCGTGAGAGGTATTAGTTTCTGGGGAAGTGAGTGTGTTGTGTGTTCTCCCTTTTCCCTGCTCTTGTAACTTATCTTTCTTATTCTATCTTTCTCACCTTCTTCCTGCTTCTCTTCACCTATCTTCTTACATTCTCCCTCTTGTACCTTCTCTTTATTTTTCTTCCTAATTTTTCTCTCTGCATTTCCAACCTACAGATTATTTGCCATTCCTTGATCCTTACATCTGATCTCTTCCTTCCTTCAAGAGCTAGTTCTTTCCCTCTCCCTTCTTTCCACATCGCTCCTTCAAATGATGTGTTGACCGTCTCTCTTTCTTTGTCTATATAAAGCTAACTTTTCGTATACATCATTCAGAGGGAACTTCCACTTTAATATCATAGCCTCAGTCATTTGATGGAAATTGATAATCCTCCACCGAGATGGAAGCAGATAGTCCTTCTATAGAGACAGACTCGTTGGTGAGCTGGAAAGTCATCAGCTGTCTTTCCAGTGTACAGCTTCCCCCACTCCCTTTTCACTTTCCTTTCCTCCCTTCTTTCCTACATCCTTCCCTTCCTCCCTTTCATTCTTCCCTCCCTCCCTCTACTTACCGTAGGAGTGCGAGCAAGTCTTGAGGTATCTGACTGCAGCCAGGACTGTCATGGAGGTGATGCTGGCCACCCCCAGCAGGTAGCACACGAAGCCGTACACCTGACACCCTGCCGGACAGATGCACTTCATGAGTCGGTAGTGCACAGATGTGCTGCCTGCATTTTACACCTGTGTATCTGGGAAATCGCAGTCCACAAAATGAAAATAATACCGGACTGTACCACCTGCACACACACACACACACACAGACAGACACACACACACATTAGTGCAAAAACTGGAGGACCAAGCATGGATAACAGGGAAGGCACTACAATGGATCAGGGAATACTTGTCAGGAAGACAGCAGCGAGTCATGGTACGTGGCGAGGTGTCAGAGTGGGCACCTGTGACCAGCGGGGACCCACAGGGGTCAGTCCTAGGACCAGTGCTGTTTCTGGTATTTGTGAACGACATGACGGAAGGAATAGACTCCGAAATGTCCCTGTTTGCAGATGGCGTGAAGTTGATGAGAAGAATTCATTCGATCAAAGACCAGGCAGAACTACAAAGGGATCTGGACAGGCTCCTGGAGTTCAATCCCACCAAGTGCAAAGTCATGAAGATTGGTTTAGGGCAAAGAAGACCGCAGACGAAATACAGTCTAGGGGGCCAGAGACTACAAACCTCACTCAAGGAAAAAGATCTTGGGGTGAGTATAACACCAGGCACATCTCCTGAAGCGCACATCAACCAAATAACTGCTGCAGCATATGGGCGCCTAGCAAACCTCAGAACAGCATTCCGACATCTTAATAAGGAATCATTCAGGACCCTGTACACCTCGTACGTTAGGCCCATATTGGAGTATGCGGCACCAGTTTGGAACCCACACCTAGCCAAGCACGTAAAGAAACTAGAGAAAGTGCAAAGGTTTACAACAAGACTAGTCCCAGAGCTAAGAGGTATGTCCTGCGAGGAGAGGTTAAGGGAAATCAACCTGACGACACTGGAGGACAGGAGAGATAGGGGGGACATGATAACGACATACAAAATACTGAGAGAAATTGACAAGGTGGACAAAGACAGGATGTTCCAGAGATGGGACACAGTTACAAGGGGACACAGTTTCAGCATCCACTAGCCTACTACAGCTTGGCCATGGATCCATTTAATGAACAATCACCCTTATATTGTTAGTTTATAGGGTTTGAAGCCTATCGGCTACACGAGGGTCATGCTGCGTATCACTTGTTCACCACCAGTCAAGAACACTAATTCCTTAGACAGAGATTAACTTAACCTCTAAGAAAAATAATGAGAAAAAAATGAACATTTTACATAACAATATTCCAATGTAAGCTTGAGAGAGAGAGAGAGAGAGAGAGAGAGAGAGAGAGAGAGAGAGAGAGAGAGAGACAGTGACAGAGACAGAGAGACAGAGAACAATGACAATCGTGTACTCAAAAAAAGGTATAATATTAATGTTATTGTGTGAAAAGCGGAGATAACTAAACCTCATTAAATCAAATAAATAAATTCTGACACACTTCAGACAGGAACAACTGTTTGTAGTGGAAAGTAATTCAATAAGACGGACAAAAAAAAAAAGCGGAATGAAACTCCGAGGCATGAAGTGCAACGCAAACGAGGGTAGAGGGATTTTTTTTCCCCACAGTGTCACAGAACATAGCAAGAAATTGCAGACTGAAGCTGCAATAAAATGAAGGTGAGGCCATTTGCACGTGTTCCTGTACTTCAAGAAAAGAGATTCACCATTTTCATTTCCCAAGGTTTACGTTGTGTTGAGTGGGGGAGGAGGGGAAGGGGAGAGCCTTCTAAGATGCTATACACATAGGAGAGAGAAACTTACGACTACGTTTCGCTCCAAGTTGGACCATTTACAAAGTCCAAGTCGGATCCAAACGTCGTCATACCTTCTCTCTCTCTCTCTCTCTCTCTCTCTCTCTCTCTCTCTCTCTCTCTCTCTCTCTCTCTCTCTCTCTCTCTCTCTCTCTCTCTCTCTCTCTCTCTCTCTCTCTCTCTCTCTCTCTCTCTCTCTCCTATGTGCGGGTTATTTGTGTATTGCTGCAATCACAGAATTTTTAGTTCTTCTGAGATACTATCCTATACTCGTCTCCAGTAAACTTTCTTATACAGCTCCTCTCTCCAGTGTGACTTTTTTAAATGAAATTGAAAAAGAGCATCGATAGGTGAACGTGCGCATTATAAAAACCTTTTGGGTGTATTTTTTCAGTTACATTCACAAAAAAAAATCGCTGGCTTACTGTGCTCTGGTTAACGTTCAGTAGATGACCTCGAGAAAGACCATAGCGTTTTCCCTATTTATGAAGTGAAAGCGAGAGTGTGTGCTGACAGACACTGTCTGACAGCCACAAATTCCAGCTCTCAGTTTAAAGTTTTAAATTAAGTTCGCTAATTCTGTATGTTAATTCTGTATGTTAATTCTGTATGTTAATTCTGTATGTTAATTCTGTATGTTAATTCTGTATGTTAATTCATTGTGATGTCAAACGACCCTCAGTAACGCACCGTCACCACTTACAACACAGCCTGGTGGATCAACCAGGTGCCGCTGGAACCAATAACCTGGTAGATCAACCAAGTACTGATGTAGCCAAGAACCTGGTAGATCAACTAGGTTCCGCTTCAACCAAGAACTTGATGGATCAACCAAGTACCGATGCAACCAACAACCTGTTGGGTCAACCACGTGCTACTGGAACCAACACCCTAGTGGATTAAATGCGTAATTCAGTAACTAGCAACCTGGTGGATCAACCACATACCTCTGGAACTAACAACTTATTGGCTCAGCCAAGTACTGTGCTGGTGTACACACCACTTCCGTAACTCTACGTACTTGACGCTCCAGGTTCAACTATCTTCACGAAGGGAGGAAGGAATTGTGTCGACTGGCATAACACGAAGACGATGTTTCACTCAAAAGAACTGTTCCCGAGCGAGACGTCGTCTGAATACACAGTTTCTGTGCTCTTCGGCTTTGTTTCATACATAGATCACTGCACTATCATCTTTCGTGCCCGAACTGCACTGCTTTGCAGGATAGTCTAAAAGACTACAAGTGTTTCCTGACGCGGGTCTGAGTCACATGACCCACAGCTGGAGCTTTTGGTCATCTGACAGAGGCCTTCCGCTGCCTTACCGGTCCACCCCTTTACAAAATTATGGTCCTAGTGTTGTCCCGGCCCGGGTCTTCTCTAGATGGTGACCCGGCTATGGTCATAATTATAACCATTAAGTATACAAATCTAACTAAGGACTCCGCGGGTTTATATATAACAATAAATATCGTCAAATTTGATAAAACTATGTAACTTATGTAAATAAACCATTGTTATGGTTACCTAGAAGTGGACTGAAGGAACATGGAGGTAGATGGTTACCTAGAAGTGGACTGAAGGAACATGGAGGTAGATGGTAACCTAGAAGTGGACTGAAGGAACATGGAGGTAGATGGTAACCTAGAAGTTGACTGAAGGAACATGGAGGTAGACGGTAACCTAGAAGTGGACTGAAGGAACATGGAGGTAGACGGTAACCTAGAAGTGGACTGAAGGAACATGGAGGTAGATGGTTACCTAGAAGTTGACTGAAGGAACATGGAGGTAGACGGTAACCTAGAAGTGGACTGAAGGAACATGGAGGTAGATGGTAACCTAGAAGTGGACTGAAGGAACATGGAGGTAGACGGTAACCTAGAAGTGGACTGAAGGAACATGGAGGTAGATGGTAACCTAGAAGTGGACTGAAGGAACATGTATATAAAACTCATTAGTTCTGTTGGATGAAAACCTCTGAAGTTACCTCAAGTGTTGAACATTGAATGGAATACTTGACGACACCCCCATTACCCTATTAATCTCTCCCAGCTCAGGCTGACTGAGTTCATCACCGTGTAAACAACCCAACCTGTGACGGAAAATGGCCTGGAAACATTGCTGCTTTTGGAAATAAATGGTATAAAATACCGACACAATGGAAATATGAACACATATGCAGTATAATGTGATCACATTATACTGCATATGTGTTTATATTACCATAGCTGCTTCTGATGCCACTTTGTACCGATAATATAGAATGGTTTTGCAGCATATTAATGTGTTTGTTTATCATAGTAATAAGAAAAACACAAACAGGTTGAGCACCCACCCGTCTCACACAAGCAGAGCACCAACCCGCCTCACACAAGCAGAGCACCAACCCGTCTCACACAAGCAGAGCACCCACCCGTCTCACACAAGCAGAGCACCAACCCGTCTCACACAAGCAGAGCACCCACCCGCCTCACACAAGCAGAGCACCAACCCGTCTCACACAAGCAGAGCACCCACCCGTCTCACACAAGCAGAGCACCAACCCGTCTCACACAAGCAGAGCACCCACCCGTCTCACACAAGCAGAGCACCCACCCGTCTCACACAAGCAGAGCACCCACCCGTCTCACACAAGCAGAGCACCCACCCGTCTCACACAAGCAGAGCACCCACCCGTCTCACACAAGCAGAGCACCCACCCGTCTCACACAAACAGAGCACCAACCCGTCTCACACAAGCAGAGCACCCACCCGTCTCACACAAGCAGAGCACCCACCCGTCTCACACAAGCAGAGCACCTACCCGACTCACACAAGCAGAGCACCCACCCGTCTCACACAAGCAGAGCACCCACCCGTCTCACACAAGCAGAGCACCCACCCGTCTCACACAAGGAGAGCACCCACCCGTCTCACACAAGCAGAGCACCCACCCGTCTCACACAAGCAGAGCACCCACCCGTCTCACACAAGCAGAGCACCTACCCGACTCACACAAGCAGAGCACCCACCCGTCTCACACAAGCAGAGCACCCACCCGTCTCACACAAGCAGAGCACCCACCCGTCTCACACAAGGAGAGCACCCACCCGTCTCACACAAGCAGAGCACCCACCCGTCTCACACAAGCAGAGCACCCACCCGCCTAACACAAGCAGAGCACCCACCCGTCTCACACAAGCAGAGCACCTGCCCGTCTCACACAAGCAGAGCACCTACCCGCCTCACACAAGCAGAGCACCCACCCGTCTCACACAAGCAGAGCACCCATCCGTCTCACACAAGCAGAGCACCAACCCGTCTCACACAAGCAGAGCACCCACCCGTCTCACACAAGCAGAGCACCCACCCGTCTCACACAAGCAGAGCACCCACCCGTCTCACACAAGCAGAGCACCCACCCGTCTCACACAAGCAGAGCACCCACCCTCCTCACACAAGCAGAGCACCCACCCGTCTCACACAAACAGAGCACCCACCCGTCTCACACAAGCAGAGCACCAACCCGCCTCACACAAGCAGAGCACCCACCCGTCTCACACAAGCAGAACACCCACCCTCCTCACACAAGCAGAGCACCTACCCGTCTCACACAAGCAGAGCACCCACCCGTCTCACACAAGCAGAGCACCTACCCGACTCACACAAGCAGAGCACCCACCCGTCTCACACAAGCAGAGCACCCACCCGTCTCACACAAGCAGAGCACCCACCCGTCTCACACAAGGAGAGCACCCACCCGTCTCACACAAGCAGAGCACCCACCCGTCTCACACAAGCAGAGCACCCACCCGTCTCACACAAGGAGAGCACCCACCCGTCTCACACAAGCAGAGCACCCACCCGTCTCACACAAGCAGAGCACCCACCCGCCTAACACAAGCAGAGCACCCACCCGTCTCACACAAGCAGAGCACCTGCCCGTCTCACACAAGCAGAGCACCTACCCGCCTCACACAAGCAGAGCACCCACCCGTCTCACACAAGCAGAGCACCCATCCGTCTCACACAAGCAGAGCACCCACCCGACTCACACAAGCAGAGCACCTACCCGTCTCACACAAGCAGAGCACCCACCCGTCTCACACAAGCAGAGCACCCACCCGTCTCACACAAGGAGAGCACCCACCCGTCTCACACAAGCAGAGCACCCACCCGTCTCACACAAGCAGAGCACCCACCCGCCTAACACAAGCAGAGCACCCACCCGTCTCACACAAGCAGAGCACCTGCCCGTCTCACACAAGCAGAGCACCTACCCGCCTCACACAAGCAGAGCACCCACCCGTCTCACACAAGCAGAGCACCCATCCGTCTCACACAAGCAGAGCACCCACCCGACTCACACAAGCAGAGCACCTACCCGTCTCACACAAGCAGAGCACCCACCCGTCTCACACAAGCAGAGCACCCACCCGTCTCACACAAGCAGAGCACCCACACGTCTCACACAAGCAGAGCACCCACCCGTCTCACCCAAGCAGAGCACCCACCCGTGTCACACAAGCAGAGCACCCACCCGTCTCACACAAGCAGAGCACCCACCCGTCTCACACAAGCAGAGCACCTACCCGTCTCACACAAGCAGAGCACCCACCCGTCTCACACAAGAAGAGCACCCACCTGTCTCACACAAGCAGAGCACCCACCCGTCTCACACAAGCACAGCACCCACCCGTTTCACACAAGCAGAGCACCCACCCGTCTCACACAAGCAGAGCACCCACCCGTCACACACAAGCAGAGCACCTACCCGTCTCACACAAGCAGAGCACCCACCCGTCTCACACAAGCAGAGCACCCACCCGTCTCACACAAGCAGAGCACCCACCTGCCTCACACAAGCAGAGCACCCACCCGCCTCACACAAGCAGAGCACCCACCCTCCTCACACAAGCAGAGCACCCACCCGTCTCACACAAGCAGAGCACCTACCCGCCTCACACAAGGAGTGCACCTACCCTCCTCACACAAGCAGAGCACCTACCCGCCTCACACAAGGAGTGCACCCACCCGTCTCACACAAGCAGAGCACCCACCCGCCTCACACAAGGAGTGCACCTACCCTCCTCACACAAGCAGAGCACCCACCCGCCTCACACAAGGAGTGCACCTACCCTCCTCACACAAACAGAGCACCTACCCGCCTCGCACAAGCAGAGCACCCACCCTCCTCACACAAGCAGAGCACCCACCCGTCTCACACAAGGAGTGCACCTACCCTCCTCACACAAGCAGAGCACCCACCCGCCTCACACAAGGAGTGCACCTACCCTCCTCACACAAGCAGAGCACCCACCCGTCTCACACAAGCAGAGCACCCACCCTCCTCACACAAGCAGTGCACCCACCCTCCTCACACAAGCAGAGCACCCACCCGTCTCACACAAGCAGAGCACCTACCCGCCTCACACAAGGAGTGCACCTACCCTCCTCACACAAGCAGAGCACCCACCCGCCTCACACAAGGAGTGCACCTACCCTCCTCACACAAGCAGAGCACCCACCCGCCTCACACAAGGAGTGCACCTACCCTCCTCACACAAGCAGAGCACCCACCCGCCTCACACAAGGAGTGCACCTACCCTCCTCACACAAGCAGAGCACCTACCCGCCTCACACAAGGAGTGCACCCACCCGTCTCACACAAGCAGAGCACCCACCCGCCTCACACAAGGAGTGCACCTACCCTCCTCACACAAGCAGAGCACCCACCCGCCTCACACAAGGAGTGCACCTACCCTCCTCACACAAGCAGAGCACCCACCCGCCTCACACAAGGAGTGCACCTACCCTCCTCACACAAGCAGAGCACCCACCCGCCTCACACAAGGAGTGCACCTACCCTCCTCACACAAGCAGAGCACCCACCCGCCTCACACAAGGAGTGCACCTACCCTCCTCACACAAGCAGAGCACCCACCCGCCTCACACAAGGAGTGCACCTACCCGTCTCACACAAGCAGAGCACCCACCCGCCTCACACAAGGAGTGCACCTACCCGCCTCACACAAGGAGTGCACCCACCCGTCTCACACAAGCAGAGCACCCACCCGCCTCACACAAGGAGTGCACCTACCCTCCTCACACAAGCAGAGCACCTACCCTCCTCACACAAGCAGAGCACCTACCCGCCTCGCCGAAGAGCCAGCGGTGAGAGAAGCTGGAGACGGTAGGTGCCGGGTAGCTGCAGACAGAGAGGAAAAGGTGCATCACCGCCAGGTTGAGCAGCAACACCTCCGCCGGGGTCAACTTCCGCAGCCGCTGCAGGAACATCAGCACGCTGGACCCGTTCCCCAACAATGACAGAACACCTGCACGGGTAGGGAACACCTGTACTGAAAAGGAAACCAACTCAAGTTGACAGCACATTTGAAAGGCAACAAACCGAACATCCACCTCGAAGCTCCCGGTTATGAAGGGATGACTACTCTAGTTAAGCTTAACTCACTAGATCTCAGTGTTTATATCCCAGGTCCGCTGGCGAGCCGGTCGCCATCCCAACTCAGGTCTCCATCCCTGATGTTCACGTTCACTGATTTTCACACAATTTATTCAATCTAATGCACAAATAACCCGCATGTAAGGGAAAGAAGCTTGTGAGTTGTGAATGGTACAAGTCAGGCCGAAACATTGTCATATCAAGCTTCTCTCTCCTGTGTGCGGGTTATTTGTGTATTGTTCCAGCCACTGTCTTGCATACAAGCAGGTCGGTACTGTTGTTTACAAGCAGGTCGGTACTGTTGCTTACAAGCAGGTCGGTACTGTTGTATACAAGCAGGTCGATACTGTTGCATACAAGCGGGTCGGTACTGTTGCATACAAGCAGGTCGGTACTGTTGCTTACAAGCGGGTCGGTACTGTTGCATACAAGCAGGTCGGTACTGTTGCTTACAAGCAGGTCGGTACTGTTGCATACAAGCAGGTCGGTACTGTTGCTTACAAGCGGGTCGGTACTGTTGCATACAAGCAGGTCGGCACTGTTGCATACAAGCAGGTCGGTACTGTTGCTTACATGCAGGTCGGTACTGTTGCATACAAGCAGGTCGGTACTGTTGCTTACAAGCGGGTCGGTACTGTTGCATACAAGCAGGTCGGTACTGTTGCTTACAAGCAGGTCGGTACTGTTGCATACAAGTAGGTCGGTACTGTTGCATACAAGCAGGTCGGTACTGTTGCTTACAAGCGGGTCGGTACTGTTGCATACAAGCAGGTCGGTACTGTTGCATACAAGCAGGTCGGTACTGTTGCTTACAAGCAGGTCGGTACTGTTGCATACAAGCAGGTCGGTACTATTGCTTACAAGCGGGTCGGTACTGTTGCATACAAGCAGGTCGGTATTGTTGCTTACAAGCAGGTCGGTACTGTTTCTTACAAGCAGGTCGGTATTGTTGCATGCAAGCAGGTCGGTACAATTGCTTACAAGCGGGTCGGTACTGTTGCTTACAAGCGGGTCGGTACTGTTGCATACAAGCAGGTCGGTACTGTTGCATACAAGCAGGTCGGTACTGTTGCTTACAGCAAGTCGGTACTGTTGCATACAAGAAGGTCGGTACTGTTGTTTACAAGCAGGTCGGTACTGTTGCATACAAGCAGGTCGGTACTGTTGCATACAAGCAGGTCGGTACTGTTGCTTACAAGCAGGTCGGTACTGTTGCATACAAGCAGGTCGGTACTATTGCTTACAAGCGGGTCGGTACTGTTGCATACAAGCAGGTCGGTATTGTTGCTTACAAGCAGGTCGGTACTGTTTCATACAAGCAGGTCGGTATTGCTGCATGCAAGCAGGTCGGTACAATTGCTTACAAGCGGGTCGGTACTGTTGCTTACAAGCGGGTCGGTACTGTTGCATACAAGCAGGTCGGTACTGTTGCATACAAGCAGGTCGGTACTGTTGCTTACAAGCAAGTCGGTACTGTTGCATACAAGCAGGTCGGTACTGTTGTTTACAAGCAGGTCGGTACTGTTGCATACAAGCAGGTCGGTACTGTTGCATACAAGCAGGTCGGTACTGTTGTTAACAAGCAGGTCGGTACTGTTGCATACAAGCAGGTCGGTACTGTTGCTTACAAGCGGGTCGGTACTGTTGCATACAAGCAGGTCGGTACTGTTGCATACAAGCAGGTCGGTACTGTTGCTTACAAGCAGGTCAGTACTGTTTCTTACAAGCAGGTCGGGACTGTTGCATACAAGCAGGTCGGTACTATTGCTTACAAGCGGGTCGGTACTGTTGCTTACAAGCAGGTCGGTACTGTTGCATACAAGCATGTCGGTACTGTTGCTTACAAGCAGGTCGGTACTGTTGCATACAAGCAGGTCGGTACTGTTGTTTACAAGCAGGTCGGTACTGTTGCATACAAGCAGGTCGGTACTGTTGTTTACAAGCAGGTCGGTACTGTTGCATACAAACAGGTCGGTACTGTTGTTTACAAGCAGGTCGGTACTGTTGCATACAAGCAGGTCGGTACTGTTGCTTACAAGCGGGTCGGTACTGTTGCATACAAGCAGGTCGGTATTGTTGCTTACAAGCAGGTCGGTACTGTTTCTTACAAGCAGGTCGGTATTGTTGCATGCAAGCAGGTCGGTACTATTGCTTACAAGCGGGTCGGTACTGTTGCTTACAAGCGGGTCGGTACTGTTGCATACAAGCGGGTCGGTACTGTTGCATACAAGCAGGTCGGTACTGTTGCTTACAAGCAGGTCGGTACTGTTGCATACAAGCAGGTCGGTACTGTTGTTTACAAGCAGGTCGGTACTGTTGCATACAAGCAGGTCGGTACTGTTGTTAACAAGCAGGTCGGTACTGTTGCATACAAGCAGGTCGGTACTGTTGCTTACAAGCAGGTCAGTACTGTTTCTTACAAGCAGGTCGGGACTGTTGTTTATAAGCAGGTCGGTACTGTTGCATACAAGCAGGTCGGTACTTTTGTTTACAAGCAGGTCGGTACTGTTGCATACAAGCAGGTCGGTACTGTTGCTTACAAGCAGGTCGGTACTGTTGCATACAAGCAGGTCGGTACTGTTGTTTACAAGCAGGTCGGTACTGTTGCATACAAGCAGGTCGATACTGTTGTTAACAAGCAGGTCGGTACTGTTGCATACAAGCAGGTCGGTACTGTTGCTTACAAGCAGGTCAGTACTGTTTCTTACAAGCAGGTCGGGACTGTTGTTTATAAGCAGGTCGGTACTGTTGCATACAAGCAGGTCGGTACTGTTGTTTACAAGCAGGTCGGTACTGTTGCATACAAGCAGGTCGGTACTGTTGCATACAAACAGGTCGGTACTGTTGCTTACAAGCAGGTCGGTACTGTTGCATACAAGCAGGTCGGTACTGTTGTTTACAAGCAGGTCGGTACTGTTGTTTACAAGCAGGTCGGTACTGTTGCATACAAGCAGGTCGGTACTGTTGCATACAAACAGGTCGGTACTGTTGCTTACAAGCAGGTCGGTACTGTTGCATACAAGCAGGTCGGTACTGTTGTTTACAAGCAGGTCGGTACTGTTGCATACAAGCATGTCGGTACTGTTGCTTACAAGCAGGTCGGTACTGTTGCATACAAGCAGGTCGGTACTGTTGTTTACAAGCAGGTCGGTACTGTTGCATACAAGCAGGTCGGTACTGTTGTTTACAAGCAGGTCGGTACTGTTGCATACAAACAGGTCGGTACTGTTGTTTACAAGCAGGTCGGTACTGTTGCATACAAGCAGGTCGGTACTGTTGCATACAAGCAGGTCGGTACTGTTGCTTACAAGCAGGTCGGTACTGTTGCATACAAGCAGGTCGGTACTGTTGTTTACAAGCAGGTCGGTACTGTTGCATACAATCAGGTCGGTACTGTTGCATACAAGCAGGTCGGTACTGTTGCATACAAGCAGGTCGGTACTGTTGCTTACAAGCAGGTCGGTACTGTTGCATACAAGCAGGTCGGTACTGTTGTTTACAAGCAGGTCGGTACTGTTGCATACAAGCAGGTCGGTACTGTTGTTTACAAGCAGGTCGGTACGGTTGCATACAAGCAGGTCGGTACTGTTACATACAAGCAGGTCGGTATTGTTGCTTACAAGCAGGTCGGTACTGTTGCATACAAGCAGGTCGGTACTGCTGTTTACAAGCAGGTCGGTACTGTTGTATACAAGCAGGTCGGTACTGTTGTATACAAGCAGGTCGGTGCTGTTGTTTACAAGCAGGTCGGTACTGTTGCATACAAGCAGGTCGGTACTGTTGTTTACAAGCAGGTCGGTGCTGTTGTTTACAAGCAGGTCGGTGCTGTTGTTTACAAGCAGGTCGGTACTGTTGTTTACAAGTAGATCGGTACTGTTGTTTACAAGCAGGTCGGTACTGTTGCATACAAGCAGGTCGGTTCTGTTGTTTACAAGCAGGTCGGTGCTGTTGTTTGCAAGCAGGTCGGTACTGTTGTTTACAAACAGGTCGGTACTGTTGTTTACAAGCAGGTCGGTACTGTTGTTTACAAGCAAGTCGGTACTGTTGTTTACAAGCAGGTCGGTACTGTTGCATACAAGCAGGTCGGTACTGTTGTTTACAAACAGGTCGGTACTGTTGTTTATAAGCAGGTCGGTACTGTTGTTTACAAGCAGGTCGGTACTATTGTTTACAAGCAGGTCGGTACTGTTGTTTACAAGCAGTTCGGTACTGTTGCATACAAGCAGGTCGGTACTGTTGTTTACAAACAGGTCGGTACTGTTGTTTATAAGCAGGTCGGTACTGTTGTTTACAAGCAGGTCGGTACTATTGTTTACAAGCAGGTCGGTACTGTTGCATACAAGCAGGTCGGTACTGTTGCATACAAGCAGGTCGGTACTGTTGCATACAAGCAGGTCGGTACCGTTGTTTACAAGCAGGTCGGTACTGTTGCATACAAGCAGGTCGGTACTGTTGTTTACAAGCAGGTCGGTACTGTTGCATACAAGCAGGTCGGTACTGTTGTTTACAAGCAGGTCGGTACTGTTGCATACAAGCAGGTCGGTACTGTTGCATACAAGCAGGTCGGTACTGTTGCATACAAGCAGGTCGGTACTGTTGCTTACAAGCAGGTCGGTACTGTTGCATACAAGCAGGTCGGTACTGTTGTTTACAAGCAGGTCGGTACTGTTGCATACAATCAGGTCGGTACTGTTGCATACAAGCAGGTCGGTACTGTTGCATACAAGCAGGTCGGTACTGTTGCTTACAAGCAGGTCGGTACTGTTGCATACAAGCAGGTCGGTACTGTTGTTTACAAGCAGGTCGGTACTGTTGCATACAAGCAGGTCGGTACTGTTGTTTACAAGCTGGTCGGTACTGTTGCATACAAGCAGGTCGGTACTGTTGCATACAAGCAGGTCGGTACTGTTGCATAAAAGCAGGTCGGTACTGTTGCTTACAAGCTGGTCGGTACTGTTGCATACAAGCAGGTCGGTACTGCTGTTTACAAGCAGGTCGGTACTGTTGTATACAAGCAAATCGGTACTGATGTATACAAGCAGGTCGGTACCGTTGTTTACAAGCAGGTGGGTACTGTTGTTTACAAGCAGGTCGGTACTGTTGTTTACAAGCAGGTCGGTACTGTTGTTTACAAGCAGGTCGGTACTGTTGCATACAAGCAGGTCGGTACTGTTGTTTACAAGCAGGTCGGTGCTGTTGTTTGCAAGCAGGTCGGTACTGTTGTTTACAAGCAGATCGGTATTGTTGTTTACAAGCAGATCGGTACTGTTGTTTACAAGCAGGTCGGTACTGTTGCATACAAGCAGGTCGGTACTGTTGTTTACAAGCAGGTCGGTACTGTTGTTTACAAGCAGGTCGGTACTGTTGCATACAAGCAGGTCGGTACTGTTGCATACAAGCAGGTCGGTACTGTTGCTTACAAGCAGGTCGGTACTGTTGCATACAAGCAGGTCGGTACTGTTGTTTACAAGCAGGTCGGTACTGTTGCATACAAGCAGGTCGGTACTGTTGTTTACAAGCAGGTCGGTACTGTTACATACAAGCAGGTCGGTATTGTTGCTTACAAGCAGGTCGGTACTGTTGCATACAAGCAGGTCGGTATTGCTGTTTACAAGCAGGTCGGTACTGTTGTATACAAGCAGGTCGGTACTGTTGTATACAAGCAGGTCGGTACCGTTGTTTACAAGCAGGTGGGTACTGTTGTTTACAAGCAGGTCGGTACTGTTGTTTACAAGCAGGTCGGTACTGTTGTTTACAAGCAGGTCGGTACTGTTGCATACAAGCAGGTCGGTACTGTTGTTTACAAGCAGGTCGGTGCTGTTGTTTACAAGCAGGTCGGTGCTGTTGTTTACAAGCAGGTCGGTACTGTTGTTTACAAGTAGATCGGTACTGTTGTTTACAAGCAGGTCGGTACTGTTGCATACAAGCAGGTCGGTTCTGTTGTTTACAAGCAGGTCGGTGCAGTTGTTTGCAAGCAGGTCGGTACTGTTGTTTACAAACAGGCCTGTACTGTTGTTTACAAGCAGGTCGGTACTGTTGTTTACAAGCAAGTCGGTACTGTTGTTTACAAGCAGGTCGGTACTGTTGCATACAAGCAGGTCGGTACTGTTGTTTACAAACAGGTCGGTACTGTTGTTTATAAGCAGGTCGGTACTGTTGTTTACAAGCAGGTCGGTACTGTTGTTTACAAGCAGGTCGGTACTGTTGTTTACAAGCAGTTCGGTACTGTTGCATACAAGCAGGTCGGTACTGTTGTTTACAAACAGGTCGGTACTGTTGTTTATAAGCAGGTCGGTACTGTTGTTTACAAGCAGGTCGGTACTATTGTTTACAAGCAGGTCGGTACTGTTGCATACAAGCAGGTCGGTACTGTTGCATACAAGCAGGTCGGTACTGTTGCATACAAGCAGGTCGGTACCGTTGTTTACAAGCAGGTCGGTACTGTTGCATACAAGCAGGTCGGTACTGTTGTTTACAAGCAGGTCGGTACTGTTGCATACAAGCAGGTCGGTACTGTTGTTTACAAGCAGGTCGGTACTGTTGCATACAAGCAGGTCGGTACTGTTGCATACAAGCAGGTCGGTACTGTTGCATACAAGCAGGTCGGTACTGTTGCTTACAAGCAGGTCGGTACTGTTGCATACAAGCAGGTCGGTACTGTTGTTTACAAGCAGGTCGGTACTGTTGCATACAATCAGGTCGGTACTGTTGCATACAAGCAGGTCGGTACTGTTGCATACAAGCAGGTCGGTACTGTTGCTTACAAGCAGGTCGGTACTGTTGCATACAAGCAGGTCGGTACTGTTGTTTACAAGCAGGTCGGTACTGTTGCATACAAGCAGGTCGGTACTGTTGTTTACAAGCTGGTCGGTACTGTTGCATACAAGCAGGTCGGTACTGTTGCATACAAGCAGGACGGTACTGTTGCATACAAGCAGGTCGGTACTGTTGCTTATAAGCTGGTCGGTACTGTTGCATACAAGCAGGTCGGTACTGCTGTTTACAAGCAGGTCGGTACTGTTGTATACAAGCAGGTCGGTACTGATGTATACAAGCAGGTCGGTACCGTTGTTTACAAGCAGGTGGGTACTGTTGTTTACAAGCAGGTCGGTACTGTTGTTTACAAGCAGGTCGGTACTGTTGTTTACAAGCAGGTCGGTACTGTTGCATACAAGCAGGTCGGTACTGTTGTTTACAAGCAGGTCGGTGCTGTTGTTTGCAAGCAGGTCGGTACTGTTGTTTACAAGCAGATCGGTATTGTTGTTTACAAGCAGATCGGTACTGTTGTTTACAAGCAGGTCGGTACTGTTGCATACAAGCAGGTCGGTACTGTTGTTTAAAAGCAGGTCGGTGCTGTTGTTTGCAAGCAGGTCGGTACTGTTGTTTACAAGCAGGTCGGTACTGTTGCATACAAGCAGGTCGGTACTGTTGCTTACAAGCGGGTCGGTACTGTTGCATACAAGCAGGTCGGTATTGTTGCTTACAAGCAGGTCGGTACTGTTTCTTACAAGCAGGTCGGTATTGTTGCATGCAAGCAGGTCGGTACTATTGCTTACAAGCGGGTCGGTACTGTTGCTTACAAGCGGGTCGGTACTGTTGCATACAAGCGGGTCGGTACTGTTGCATACAAGCAGGTCGGTACTGTTGCTTACAAGCAGGTCGGTACTGTTGCATACAAGTAGGTCGGTACTGTTGCATACAAGCAGGTCGGTACTGTTGCTTACAAGCGGGTCGGTACTGTTGCATACAAGCAGGTCGGCACTGTTGCATACAAGCAGGTCGGTACTGTTGCTTACATGCAGGTCGGTACTGTTGCATACAAGCAGGTCGGTACTGTTGCTTACAAGCGGGTCGGTACTGTTGCATACAAGCAGGTCGGTACTGTTGCTTACAAGCAGGTCGGTACTGTTGCATACAAGTAGGTCGGTACTGTTGCATACAAGCAGGTCGGTACTGTTGCTTACAAGCGGGTCGGTACTGTTGCATACAAGCAGGTCGGTACTGTTGCATACAAGCAGGTCGGTACTGTTGCTTACAAGCAGGTCGGTACTGTTGCATACAAGCAGGTCGGTACTATTGCTTACAAGCGGGTCGGTACTGTTGCATACAAGCAGGTCGGTATTGTTGCTTACAAGCAGGTCGGTACTGTTTCTTACAAGCAGGTCGGTATTGTTGCATGCAAGCAGGTCGGTACAATTGCTTACAAGCGGGTCGGTACTGTTGCTTACAAGCGGGTCGGTACTGTTGCATACAAGCAGGTCGGTACTGTTGCATACAAGCAGGTCGGTACTGTTGCTTACAAGCAAGTCGGTACTGTTGCATACAAGCAGGTCGGTACTGTTGTTTACAAGCAGGTCGGTACTGTTGCATACAAGCAGGTCGGTACTGTTGCATACAAGCAGGTCGGTACTGTTGTTAACAAGCAGGTCGGTACTGTTGCATACAAGCAGGTCGGTACTGTTGCTTACAAGCGGGTCGGTACTGTTGCATACAAGCAGGTCGGTACTGTTGCATACAAGCAGGTCGGTACTGTTGCTTACAAGCAGGTCAGTACTGTTTCTTACAAGCAGGTCGGGACTGTTGCATACAAGCAGGTCGGTACTATTGCTTACAAGCGGGTCGGTACTGTTGCTTACAAGCAGGTCGGTACTGTTGCATACAAGCATGTTGGTACTGTTGCATACAAGCAGGTCGGTACTGTTGCATACAAGCAGGTCAGTACTGTTGTTTACAAGCAGGTCGGTACTGTTGCATACAAGCAGGTCGGTACTGTTGTTTACAAGCAGGTCGGTACTGTTGCATACAAACAGGTCGGTACTGTTGTTTACAAGCAGGTCGGTACTGTTGCATACAAGCAGGTCGGTACTGTTGCTTACAAGCGGGTCGGTACTGTTGCATACAAGCAGGTCGGTATTGTTGCTTACAAGCAGGTCGGTACTGTTTCTTACAAGCAGGTCGGTATTGTTGCATGCAAGCAGGTCGGTACTATTGCTTACATGCGGGTCGGTACTGTTGCTTACAAGCGGGTCGGTACTGTTGCATACAAGCGGGTCGGTACTGTTGCATACAAGCAGGTCGGTACTGTTGCTTACAAGCAGGTCGGTACTGTTGCATACAAGCAGGTCGGTACTGTTGTTTACAAGCAGGTCGGTACTGTTGCATACAAGCAGGTCGGTACTGTTGTTAACAAGCAGGTCGGTACTGTTGCATACAAGCAGGTCGGTACTGTTGCTTACAAGCAGGTCAGTACTGTTTCTTACAAGCAGGTCGGGACTGTTGTTTATAAGCAGGTCGGTACTGTTGCATACAAGCAGGTCGGTACTGTTGTTTACAAGCAGGTCGGTACTGTTGCATACAAGCAGGTCGGTACTGTTGCATACAAACAGGTCGGTACTGTTGCTTACAAGCAGGTCGGTACTGTTGCATACAAGCAGGTCGGTACTGTTGTTTACAAGCAGGTCGGTACTGTTGCATACAAGCATGTCGGTACTGTTGCTTACAAGCAGGTCGGTACTGTTGCATACAAGCAGGTCGGTACTGTTGTTTACAAGCAGGTCGGTACTGTTGCATACAAGCAGGTCGGTACTGTTGTTTACAAGCAGGTCGGTACTGTTGCATACAAACAGGTCGGTACTGTTGTTTACAAGCAGGTCGGTACTGTTGCATACAAGCAGGTCGGTACTGTTGCATACAAGCAGGTCGGTACTGTTGCTTACAAGCAGGTCGGTACTGTTGCATACAAGCAGGTCGGTAATGTTGTTTACAAGCAGGTCGGTACTGTTGCATACAATCAGGTCGGTACTGTTGCATACAAGCAGGTCGGTACTGTTGCATACAAGCAGGTCGGTACTGTTGCTTACAAGCAGGTCGGTACTGTTGCATACAAGCAGGTCGGTACTGTTGTTTACAAGCAGGTCGGTACTGTTGCATACAAGCAGGTCGGTACTGTTGTTTACAAGCAGGTCGGTACGGTTGCATACAAGCAGGTCGGTACTGTTACATACAAGCAGGTCGGTATTGTTGCTTACAAGCAGGTCGGTACTGTTGCATACAAGCAGGTCGGTACTGCTGTTTACAAGCAGGTCGGTACTGTTGTATACAAGCAGGTCGGTACTGTTGTATACAAGCAGGTCCGTGCTGTTGTTTACAAGCAGGTCGGTACTGTTGCATACAAGCAGGTCGGTACTGTTGTTTACAAGCAGGTCGGTGCTGTTGTTTACAAGCAGGTCGGTGCTGTTGTTTACAAGCAGGTCGGTACTGTTGTTTACAAGTAGATCGGTACTGTTGTTTACAAGCAGGTCGGTACTGTTGCATACAAGCAGGTCGGTTCTGTTGTTTACAAGCAGGTCGGTGCTGTTGTTTGCAAGCAGGTCGGTACTGTTGTTTACAAACAGGTCGGTACTGTTGTTTACAAGCAGGTCGGTACTGTTGTTTACAAGCAAGTCGGTACTGTTGTTTACAAGCAGGTCGGTACTGTTGCATACAAGCAGGTCGGTACTGTTGTTTACAAACAGGTCGGTACTGTTGTTTATAAGCAGGTCGGTACTGTTGTTTACAAGCAGGTCGGTACTGTTGTTTACAAGCAGGTCGGTACTATTGTTTACAAGCAGTTCGGTACTGTTGCATACAAGCAGGTCGGTACTGTTGTTTACAAACAGGTCGGTACTGTTGTTTATAAGCAGGTCGGTACTGTTGTTTACAAGCAGGTCGGTACTATTGTTTACAAGCAGGTCGGTACTGTTGCATACAAGCAGGTCGGTACTGTTGCATACAAGCAGGTCGGTACTGTTGCATACAAGCAGGTCGGTACCGTTGTTTACAAGCAGGTCGGTACTGTTGCATACAAGCAGGTCGGTACTGTTGTTTACAATCAGGTCGGTACTGTTGCATACAAGCAGGTCGGTACTGTTGTTTACAAGCAGGTCGGTACTGTTGCATACAAGCAGGTCGGTACTGTTGCATACAAGCAGGTCGGTACTGTTGCATACAAGCAGGTCGGTACTGTTGCTTACAAGCAGGTCGGTACTGTTGCATACAAGCAGGTCGGTACTGTTGTTTACAAGCAGGTCGGTACTGTTGCATACAATCAGGTCGGTACTGTTGCATACAAGCAGGTCGGTACTGTTGCATACAAGCAGGTCGGTACTGTTGCTTACAAGCAGGTCGGTACTGTTGCATACAAGCAGGTCGGTACTGTTGTTTACAAGCAGGTCGGTACTGTTGCATACAAGCAGGTCGGTACTGTTGTTTACAAGCTGGTCGGTACTGTTGCATACAAGCAGGTCGGTACTGTTGCATACAAGCAGGTCGGTACTGTTGCATACAAGCAGGTCGGTACTGTTGCTTACAAGCTGGTCGGTACTGTTGCATACAAGCAGGTCGGTACTGCTGTTTACAAGCAGGTCGGTACTGTTGTATACAAGCAAATCGGTACTGATGTATACAAGCAGGTCGGTACCGTTGTTTACAAGCAGGTGGGTACTGTTGTTTACAAGCAGGTCGGTACTGTTGTTTACAAGCAGGTCGGTACTGTTGTTTACAAGCAGGTCGGTACTGTTGCATACAAGCAGGTCGGTACTGTTGCTTACAAGCAGGTCGGTGCTGTTGTTTGCAAGCAGGTCGGTACTGTTGTTTACAAGCAGATCGGTATTGTTGTTTACAAGCAGATCGGTACTGTTGTTTACAAGCAGGTCGGTACTGTTGCATACAAGCAGGTCGGTACTGTTGTTTACAAGCAGGTCGGTACTGTTGTTTACAAGCAGGTCGGTACTGTTGCATACAAGCAGGTCGGTACTGTTGCATACAAGCAGGTCGGTACTGTTGCTTACAAGCAGGTCGGTACTGTTGCATACAAGCAGGTCGGTACTGTTGTTTACAAGCAGGTCGGTACTGTTGCATACAAGCAGGTCGGTACTGTTGTTTACAAGCAGGTCGGTACGGTTGCATACAAGCAGGTCGGTACTGTTACATACAAGCAGGTCGGTATTGTTGCTTACAAGCAGGTCGGTACTGTTGCATACAAGCAGGTCGGTACTGCTGTTTACAAGCAGGTCGGTACTGTTGTATACAAGCAGGTCGGTACTGTTGTATACAAGCAGGTCGGTACCGTTGTTTACAAGCAGGTGGGTACTGTTGTTTACAAGCAGGTCGGTACTGTTGTTTACAAGCAGGTCGGTACTGTTGTTTACAAGCAGGTCGGTACTGTTGCGTACAAGCAGGTCGGTACTGTTGTTTACAAGCAGGTCGGTGCTGTTGTTTACAAGCAGGTCGGTGCTGTTGTTTACAAGCAGGTCGGTACTGTTGTTTACAAGTAGATCGGTACTGTTGTTTACAAGCAGGTCGGTACTGTTGCATACAAGCAGGTCGGTTCTGTTGTTTACAAGCAGGTCGGTGCTGTTGTTTGCAAGCAGGTCGGTACTGTTGTTTACAAACAGGCCGGTACTGTTGTTTACAAGCAGGTCGGTACTGTTGTTTACAAGCAAGTCGGTACTGTTGTTTACAAGCAGGTCGGTACTGTTGCATACAAGCAGGTCGGTACTGTTGTTTACAAACAGGTCGGTACTGTTGTTTATAAGCAGGTCGGTACTGTTGTTTACAAGCAGGTCGGTACTGTTGTTTACAAGCAGGTCGGTACTGTTGTTTACAAGCAGTTCGGTACTGTTGCATACAAGCAGGTCGGTACTGTTGTTTACAAACAGGTCGGTACTGTTGTTTATAACCAGGTCGGTACTGTTGTTTACAAGCAGGTCGGTGCTATTGTTTACAAGCAGGTCGGTACTGTTGCATACAAGCAGGTCGGTACTGTTGCATACAAGCAGGTCGGCACTGTTGCATACAAGCAGGTCGGTACCGTTGTTTACAAGCAGGTCGGTACTGTTGCATACAAGCAGGTCGGTACTGTTGTTTACAAGCAGGTCGGTACTGTTGCATACAAGCAGGTCGGTACTGTTGTTTACAAGCAGGTCGGTACTGTTGCATACAAGCAGGTCGGTACTGTTGCATACAAGCAGGTCGGTACTGTTGCATACAAGCAGGTCGGTACTGTTGTTTACAAGCAGGTCGGTACTGTTGCATACAAGCAGGTCGGTACTGTTGTTTACAAGCAGGTCGGTACTGTTGCATACAATCAGGTCGGTACTGTTGCATACAAGCAGGTCGGTACTGTTGCATACAAGCAAGTCGGTACTGTTGCTTACAAGCAGGTCGGTACTGTTGCATACAAGCAGGTCGGTACTGTTGTTTACAAGCAGGTCGGTACTGTTGCATACAAGCAGGTCGGTACTGTTGTTTACAAGCTGGTCGGTACTGTTGCATACAAGCAGGTCGGTACTGTTGCATACAAGCAGGTCGGTACTGTTGCATACAAGCAGGTCGGTACTGTTGCTTATAAGCTGGTCGGTACTGTTGCATACAAGCAGGTCGGTACTGCTGTTTACAAGCAGGTCGGTACTGTTGTATACAAGCAGGTCGGTACTGATGTATACAAGCAGGTCGGTACCGTTGTTTACAAGCAGGTGGGTACTGTTGTTTACAAGCAGGTCGGTACTGTTGTTTACAAGCAGGTCGGTACTGTTGTTTACAAGCAGGTCGGTACTGTTGCATACAAGCAGGTCGGTACTGTTGTTTACAAGCAGGTCGGTGCTGTTGTTTGCAAGCAGGTCGGTACTGTTGTTTACAAGCAGATCGGTATTGTTGTTTACAAGCAGATCGGTACTGTTGTTTACAAGCAGGTCGGTACTGTTGCATACAAGCAGGTCGGTACTGTTGTTTACAAGCAGGTCGGTGCTGTTGTTTGCAAGCAGGTCGGTACTGTTGTTTACAAGCAAGTCGGTACTGTTGTTTTCAAGCAGGTCGGTACTGTTGCATACAAGCAGGTCGGTACTGTTGTTTACAAGCAGGTCGGTACTGTTGCATACAAGCAGGTCGGTACTGTTGTTTACAAGCAGGTCGGTACGGTTGCATACAAGCAGGTCGGTACTGTTGTTTACAAGCAGATCGGTATTGTTGTTTACAAGCAGATCGGTACTGTTGTTTACAAGCAGGTCGGTACTGTTGCATACAAGCAGGTCGGTACTGTTGTTTACAAGCAGGTCGGTACTGTTGTTTACAAGCAGGTCGGTACTGTTGCATACAAGCAGGTCGGTACTGTTGCATACAAGCAGGTCGGTACTGTTGCTTACAAGCAGGTCGGTACTGTTGCATACAAGCAGGTCGGTACTGTTGTTTACAAGCAGGTCGGTACTGTTGCATACAAGCAGGTCGGTACTGTTGTTTACAAGCAGGTCGGTACGGTTGCATACAAGCAGGTCGGTACTGTTACATACAAGCAGGTCGGTATTGTTGCTTACAAGCAGGTCGGTACTGTTGCATACAAGCAGGTCGGTACTGCTGTTTACAAGCAGGTCGGTACTGTTGTATACAAGCAGGTCGGTACTGTTGTATACAAGCAGGTCGGTACCGTTGTTTACAAGCAGGTGGGTACTGTTGTTTACAAGCAGGTCGGTACTGTTGTTTACAAGCAGGTCGGTACTGTTGTTTACAAGCAGGTCGGTACTGTTGCATACAAGCAGGTCGGTACTGTTGTTTACAAGCAGGTCGGTGCTGTTGTTTACAAGCAGGTCGGTGCTGTTGTTTACAAGCAGGTCGGTACTGTTGTTTACAAGTAGATCGGTACTGTTGTTTACAAACAGGTCGGTACTGTTGCATACAAGCAGGTCGGTTCTGTTGTTTACAAGCAGGTCGGTGCTGTTGTTTGCAAGCAGGTCGGTACTGTTGTTTACAAACAGGCCGGTACTGTTGTTTACAAGCAGGTCGGTACTGTTGTTTACAAGCAAGTCGGTACTGTTGTTTACAAGCAGGTCGGTACTGTTGCATACAAGCAGGTCGGTACTGTTGTTTACAAACAGGTCGGTACTGTTGTTTATAAGCAGGTCGGTACTGTTGTTTACAAGCAGGTCGGTACTGTTGTTTACAAGCAGGTCGGTACTGTTGTTTACAAGCAGTTCGGTACTGTTGCATACAAGCAGGTCGGTACTGTTGTTTACAAACAGGTCGGTACTGTTGTTTATAAGCAGGTCGGTACTGTTGTTTACAAGCAGGTCGGTACTATTGTTTACAAGCAGGTCGGTACTGTTGCATACAAGCAGGTCGGTACTGTTGCATACAAGCAGGTCGGTACTGTTGCATACAAGCAGGTCGGTACCGTTGTTTACAAGCAGGTCGGTACTGTTGCATACAAGCAGGTCGGTACTGTTGTTTACAAGCAGGTCGGTACTGTTGCATACAAGCAGGTCGGTACTGTTGTTTACAAGCAGGTCGGTACTGTTGCATACAAGCAGGTCGGTACTGTTGCATACAAGCAGGTCGGTACTGTTGCATACAAGCAGGTCGGTACTGTTGCTTACAAGCAGGTCGGTACTGTTGCATACAAGCAGGTCGGTACTGTTGTTTACAAGCAGGTCGGTACTGTTGCATACAATCAGGTCGGTACTGTTGCATACAAGCAGGTATACAAGCAGGTCGGTACTGTTGCATACAAGCAGGTCGGTACTGTTGCTTACAAGCAGGTCGGTACTGTTGCATACAAGCAGGTCGGTACTGTTGTTTACAAGCAGGTCGGTACTGTTGCATACAAGCAGGTCGGTACTGTTGTTTACAAGCTGGTCGGTACTGTTGCATACAAGCAGGTCGGTACTGTTGCATACAAGCAGGTCGGTACTGTTGCATACAAGCAGGTCGGTACTGTTGCTTATAAGCTGGTCGGTACTGTTGCATACAAGCAGGTCGGTACTGCTGTTTACAAGCAGGTCGGTACTGTTGTATACAAGCAGGTCGGTACTGATGTATACAAGCAGGTCGGTACCGTTGTTTACAAGCAGGTGGGTACTGTTGTTTACAAGCAGGTCGGTACTGTTGTTTACAAGCAGGTCGGTACTGTTGTTTACAAGCAGGTCGGTACTGTTGCATACAAGCAGGTCGGTACTGTTGTTTACAAGCAGGTCGGTGCTGTTGTTTGCAAGCAGGTCGGTACTGTTGTTTACAAGCAGATCGGTATTGTTGTTTACAAGCAGATCGGTACTGTTGTTTACAAGCAGGTCGGTACTGTTGCATACAAGCAGGTCGGTACTGTTGTTTACAAGCAGGTCGGTGCTGTTGTTTGCAAGCAGGTCGGTACTGTTGTTTACAAGCAGGTCGGTACTGTTGTTTACAAGCAGGTCGGTACTGTTGTTTACAAGCAAGTCGGTACTGTTGTTTTCAAGCAGGTCGGTACTGTTGCATACAAGCAGGTCGGTACTGTTGTTTACAAGCAGGTCGGTACTGTTGCATACAAGCAGGTCGGTACTGTTGTTTACAAGCAGGTCGGTGCTGTTGTTTGCAAGCAGGTCGGTACTGTTGTTTACAAGCAGATCGGTATTGTTGTTTACAAGCAGATCGGTACTGTTGTTTACAAGCAGGTCGGTACTGTTGCATACAAGCAGGTCGGTACTGTTGTTTACAAGCAGGTCGGTACTGTTGTTTACAAGCAGGTCGGTACTGTTGCATACAAGCAGGTCGGTACTGTTGCATACAAGCAGGTCGGTACTGTTGTTTACAAGCAGGTCGGTACGGTTGCATACAAGCAGGTCGGTACTGTTACATACAAGCAGGTCGGTATTGTTGCTTACAAGCAGGTCGGTACTGTTGCATACAAGCAGGTCGGTACTGCTGTTTACAAGCAGGTCGGTACTGTTGTATACAAGCAGGTCGGTACTGTTGTATACAAGCAGGTCGGTACCGTTGTTTACAAGCAGGTGGGTACTGTTGTTTACAAGCAGGTCGGTACTGTTGTTTACAAGCAGGTCGGTACTGTTGTTTACAAGCAGGTCGGTACTGTTGCATACAAGCAGGTCGGTACTGTTGTTTACAAGCAGGTCGGTGCTGTTATTTACAAGCAGGTCGGTGCTGTTGTTTACAAGCAGGTCGGTACTGTTGTTTACAAGTAGATCGGTACTGTTGTTTACAAGCAGGTCGGTACTGTTGCATACAAGCAGGTCGGTTCTGTTGTTTACAAGCAGGTCGGTGCTGTTGTTTGCAAGCAGGTCGGTACTGTTGTTTACAAACAGGCCGGTACTGTTGTTTACAAGCAGGTCGGTACTGTTGTTTACAAGCAAGTCGGTACTGTTGTTTACAAGCAGGTCGGTACTGTTGCATACAAGCAGGTCGGTACTGTTGTTTACAAACAGGTCGGTACTGTTGTTTATAAGCAGGTCGGTACTGTTGTTTACAAGCAGGTCGGTACTGTTGTTTACAAGCAGGTCGGTACTGTTGTTTACAAGCAGTTCGGTACTGTTGCATACAAGCAGGTCGGTACTGTTGTTTACAAACAGGTCGGTACTGTTGTTTATAAGCAGGTCGGTACTGTTGTTTGCAAGCAGGTCGGTACTATTGTTTACAAGCAGGTCGGTACTGTTGCATACAAGCAGGTCGGTACTGTTGCATACAAGCAGGTCGGTACTGTTGCATACAAGCAGGTCGGTACCGTTGTTTACAAGCAGGTCGGTACTGTTGCATACAAGCAGGTCGGTACTGTTGTTTACAAGCAGGTCGGTACTGTTGCATACAAGCAGGTCGGTACTGTTGTTTACAAGCAGGTCGGTACTGTTGCATACAAGCAGGTCGGTACTGTTGCATACAAGCAGGTCGGTACTGTTGCATACAAGCAGGTCGGTACTGTTGCTTACAAGCAGGTCGGTACTGTTGCATACAAGCAGGTCGGTACTGTTGTTTACAAGCAGGTCGGTACTGTTGCATACAATCAGGTCGGTACTGTTGCATACAAGCAGGTCGGTACTGTTGCATACAAGCAGGTCGGTACTGTTGCTTACAAGCAGGTCGGTACTGTTGCATACAAGCAGGTCGGTACTGTTGTTTACAAGCAGGTCGGTACTGTTGCATACAAGCAGGTCGGTACTGTTGTTTACAAGCTGGTCGGTACTGTTGCATACAAGCAGGTCGGTACTGTTGCATACAAGCAGGTCGGTACTGTTGCATACAAGCAGGTCGGTACTGTTGCTTACAAGCTGGTCGGTACTGTTGCATACAAGCAGGTCGGTACTGCTGTTTACAAGCAGGTCGGTACTGTTGTATACAAGCAGGTCGGTACTGATGTATACAAGCAGGTCGGTACCGTTGTTTACAAGCAGGTGGGTACTGTTGTTTACAAGCAGGTCGGTACTGTTGTTTACAAGCAGGTCGGTACTGTTGTTTACAAGCAGGTCGGTACTGTTGCATACAAGCAGGTCGGTACTGTTGTTTACAAGCAGGTCGGTGCTGTTGTTTGCAAGCAGGTCGGTACTGTTGTTTACAAGCAGATCTGTATTGTTGTTTACAAGCAGATCGGTACTGTTGTTTACAAGCAGGTCGGTACTGTTGCATACAAGCAGGTCGGTACTGTTGTTTACAAGCAGGTCGGTGCTGTTGTTTGCAAGCAGGTCGGTACTGTTGTTTACAAGCAGGTCGGTACTGTTGTTTACAAGCAGGTCGGTACTGTTGTTTACAAGCAAGTCGGGACTGTTGTTTTCAAGCAGGTCGGTACTGTTGCATACAAGCAGGTCGGTACTGTTGTTTACAAGCAGGTCGGTACTATTGTTTACAAGCAGGTCGGTACTGTTGTTTACAAGCAGGTCGGTACTGTTGCATACAAGCAGGTCGGTACTGTTGTTTACAAACAGGTCGGTACTGTTGTTTATAAGCAGGTCAGTACTGTTGTTTACAAGCAGGTCGGTACTATTGTTTACAAGCAGGTCGGTACTGTTGCATACAAGCAGGTCGGTACTGTTGCATACAAGCAGGTCGGTACTGTTGCATACAAGCAGGTCGGTACTGTTGTTTACAAGCATGTCGGTACTGTTGCATACAAGCAGGTCGGTACTGTTGTTTACAAGCAGGTCGGTACTGTTGCATACAAGCAGGTCGGTACTGTTGTTTACAAGCAGGTCGGTACTGTTGCATACAAGCAGGTCGGTACTGTTGCATACAAGCAGGTCGGTACTGTTGCTTACAAGCAGGTCGGTACTGTTGCATACAAGCAGGTCGGTACTGTTGTTTACAAGCAGGTCAGTACTGTTGCATACAAGCAGGTCGGTACTGTTGCATACAAGCAGGTCGGTGCTGTTGCTTACAAGCAGGTCGGTACTGTTGCATGCAAGCAGGTCGTACTGTTGTTTACAAGCAGGTCGGTACTGTTGCATACAAGCAGGTCGGTACTGCTGTTTACAAGCAGGTCGGTACTGTTGTATACAAGCAGGTCGGTACTGTTGTATACAAGCAGGTCGGTACCGTTGTTTACAAGCAGGTGGGTACTGTTGTTTACAAGCAGGTCGGTACTGTTGTTTACAAGCAGGTCGGTACTGTTTTTTACAAGCAGGTCGGTACTGTTGCATGCAAGCAGGTCGTTACTGTTGTTTACAAGCAGGTCGGTACTGTTGTTTGCAAGCAGGTCGGTACTGTTGTTTGCAAGCAGGTCGGTACTGTTGTTTACAAGCAGGTCGGTACTGTTGTTTACAAGCAAGTCGGTACTGTTGTTTACAAGCAGGTCGGTACTGTTGCATACAAGCAGGTCGGTACTGTTGTTTACAAACAGGTCGGTACTGTTGTTTACAAGCAGGTCGGTACTGTTGTTTACAAGCAGGTCGGTACTGTTGTTTACAAGCAGGTCGGTACTGTTGCATACAAGCAGGTCGGTACTGTTGCATACAAGCAGGTCGGTACTGTTGCATACAAGCAGGTCGGTACTGTTGTTTACAAGCAGGTCGGTACTGTTGCATACAAGCAGGTCGGTACTGTTGCATACAAGCAGGTCGGTACTGTTGCATACAAGCAGGTCGGTACTGTTGCATACAAGCAGGTCGGTACTGTTGCATACAAGCAGGTCGGTACTGTTGCATACAAGCAGGTCGGCACTGTTGCATACAAGCAGGTCGGTACTGTTGCATACAAGCAGGTCGGTACTGTTGCATACAAGCAGGTCGGTACTGTTGCATACAAGCAGGTCGGTACTGTTGCATACAAGCAGGTCGGTACTGTTGCATACAAGCAGGTCGGTACTGTTGCATACAAGCAGGTCGGTACTGTTGCATACAAGCAGGTCGGTACTGTTGCATACAAGCAGGTCGGTACTGTTGCATACAAGCAGGTCGGTACTGTTGTTTACAAGCAGGTCGGTACTGTTGCATACAAGCAGGTCGGTACTGTTGCATACAAGCAGGTCGGTACTGTTGCATACAAGCAGGTCGGTACTGTTGCATACAAGCAGGTCGGTACTGTTGCATACAAGCAGGTCGGTACTGTTGCATACAAGCAGGTCGGCACTGTTGCATACAAGCAGGTCGGTACTGTTGCATACAAGCAGGTCGGTACTGTTGTATACAAGCAGGTCGGTACTGTTGCATACAAGCAGGTCGGTACTGTTGCATACAAGCAGGTCGGTACTGTTGCATACAAGCAGGTCGGTACTGTTGCATACAAGCAGGTCGGTACTGTTGCATACAAGCAGGTCGGTACTGTTGCATACAAGCAGGTCGGTACTGTTGCATACAAGCAGGTCGGTACTGTTGCATACAAGCAGGTCGGTACTGTTGCATACAAGCAGGTCGGTACTGTTGCATACAAGCAGGTCGGTACTGTTGCATACAAGCAGATCGGTACTGTTACATACAAGCAGGTCGGTACTGTTGCATACAAGCAGGTCGGTACTGTTGCATACAAGCAGGTCGGTACTGTTACATACAAGCAGGTCGGTACTGTTACATACAAGCAGGTCGGTACTGTTGCATACAAGCAGGTCGGTACTGTTACATACAAGCAGGTCGGTACTGTTGCATACAAGCAGGTCGGTACTGTTGCATACAAGCAGGTCGGTACTGTTGCATACAAGCATCTGTCACATTAGTCTGGGTAGCAATATCAACAACATCGCATACTACTTCATATGATCTAAATGCGATTCTTTGTACTTATCAGAACTAATTTCTCTAACCTTATACTTATTGCATGTGATATGTTCTACAACTCGATAAGGGCTGACAAACTTTTGATCGAGCTTAGGCATTGCGGATGTTTTGCTGAAATTTGTCAGCATAACTCTTGAACCTACTTTAACTTTTGATGGCTTAGCACGGCTATTAGTTACTCTAGTAAATTCTGCTGTTGATTTATGAAGTGTTTCACGGATTCTTCTAAAAACACTCTGAGCTATGCTGGTACGAGTTGGTATGAAATCATCAGGGTTGTAATTGGGTTTTGGAGTAGAATATAACAACTCATAGGGTAAGCGCTTGTCTACACCATACAATGCATAATGTGGAGTATCACCTATGAAAGCATTGTAAGCAGAATTTATGGCACATTGAACATCTGGAATAACTTCATCCCAAGTTTCACTATTGGGGTTGATAGTGGCTCTCAAGACATCAAGTACTTTCTTATTGGTTCATTCAGCTAACCCATTGCTGGCAGGATGATGAGGAACAATGGTGGATTTAGAGATCTTGTATAAAGTACACAAATTTTCAAGAATCTCATTACAGAATTCACCTCCATTATCTGTTACTAAGGACTTAGGGGTGGTATGCCTGCAGATAATGCGTTCTTTAAATGCTTTAGCTACTGTCTCAGCAGTCTTATCTGCAATAGGAACTAACAATATCTTGTGAAATGGTCTACCATAACACAGATGTTTGTTGCCTTGGAGGGAACATTTAAAATTGGTTAACAAGTCAAGGGCAACTCTTTCCCACGGTTCACTAGTGGTTGGGTACACCTGGATTGGATTAGGACCATTGACATTTCCTTTACGTTGCATACAGACACTACATTTCTTAACATACTCTGAAATGTCCGTTGCCATACGTGGCCAAAAGTATTTAATTCTGGCTTGTTTCACAGAACGATCCATACCAGGGTGTGCAACACCTGGTGCATCATGAACTAGCTGTAGAGCTACGTTCACTAGTGACTGTGGAATTACTAACTGGTAAACTCTTCTGCTTGGAGTACCTAACTCGGCTGTTCGATACAATAATTCTTGGGTCATTACAAAGTCACTAATGGGTGCTGGTGGCTTCACAGTCAGAATAAGATCTTCCTGGAGCAGGAATCGAATCACACCAGACCACATGGGATCTGTTCTTTCTTACTGGAGGAATGAACAAACTCGGTGGAGTGGATGACTTTCCCCGGTTGAAAAAAATTAACGCTATAACACGCAATATGAGCATGGGAGAACGAATCTACTATCTCACTGCAAGCACAGGGGAAAATAAATGAACACGGTCAACAATACTGATATTCAATCTGAGTCGCACACAGTGACACGAGGTATCAACTATAAAGAAACTACACTTACAAAAGTTAACATGTGAAAGTTACTCGAGAAAGAACTTTTTACAATGCACGGATTACTGTCAACGAGGATGGGATCACCATCTGGAACACAAGGGACAACAACAACACTCAAGTGAGTACACTAGCCACAGAAACGTCTTTCTGCAACGGCTTGTGGCATCAGCAAGAGATGGCATAACTCGTTGCAAGTAAAGTTCTTCTCAAAGCGTCCCCTGGGAAGGAACGAGTACTTGAACAAGTCGTCATCCCAAGGATAGTAGTCTCAGCACCCAGGGTTGTCTGAGGTTCCTCTGAAACCCAAGGTAACTGTACACTATCCTGCGTGCACGATATTGTGGCTGGAGTCCAGACAGGAGTGACAGTATTACTAGTGCCTGACCGCTCGGCTACCTTAATAAGTAATGAACGAATCTATAGGAACTTAATCTGAACTTCACATTTCGCAGCACTTTAACAAATCTCAGATAAAAGCTGTGAGAACAAACACATTGCTCAAGGGCTAGGTATTGTCTTTCAGTCAGTAAGGGAATATTGGTACTGTGGACTGATTCATATTGGCTTTGACTGGCATGATACACTAAGTGAACATTCAAAAGTGACTGGGACATCTTCTCAGGGAACTTACTCAAGGACAAAAAGGCAAAAAAAAAAAAAAAAAAAAAGAGAGAATGACACAATAAGCTTAAATGGGAAGAAAATGCTTAACTATTCTGCATAAGTAATTAAAAATTGACAGGTCACACTGTAAGCAAGGAAACTCACACAAGAAAATACTTAACTGAATAAACAACACTCTGAAAATCAAGAGAACTTGTACTTTACTCAAATCTAATTTGCTCAACTTTACTTTAAAATGAGTTAATGGCACAGTGAGTTATCTTTACTCTCAATGCAATAGGGAAATACAACAATAAAATGATGAATCAATCAAAAATGTTGAAATGGACTCAATAAATCTTGTGCAAAATTAAGAAAAACTGGGAAAACAATTCACTAAAAATAAAATAAAATGGCGCACAAAGAATAAAATATTATGCACAGAAAAGAGCATAAGAAACTGCACTGAAATAAACTGTAGCAATATTGCAAATAACAATTGCTAATCAAGAGTACTGCACAACACTACATAAAATTTCTGCAAGAAGAATTTTAATGACAACACAATGTTTGCACAAGAATTATTGCAAAATGAGTCAATGTGCAATAATAAAAAAATTACACACACAAGAAAATACAGTTTACAAGAAAAGAAAATATAGCAAGGAATGAAATGAGTGAACACTTTAACTCTTAATTGCAACTTAAGCAACACTTACTGAACAAACAAAGAATGATTTACTTTAAAGAGTGAATTTGTTCAATGAAATATAAAAAAATAGATGCAAAAACACAGAACAAAAGGGTTGAACACTTACAGTGATGCAGAACACAACACATCAATATAAACACAGTACTAGAATTTTCTTGCTATGAAACTTGATGTGTGAAAAAATTGTAAAAATAATTTTCTTGCTTGCACAAAACAATGGCACTATTGTCTGTGGAAATAAGACAAATTAGACACTGGCTAAATGAAAAGAATTAACACAAAATGTTCAACACACAGAGAGAACAAAACAAGAATACACAAATGCTGGGAGGAAAATATAACAGACAACACTGAGTTGTGATGCAGAATATAAGGTAATAAATTACTGAATTACTTCACTGGAATACTGAGAACACAAGGTGATTCTGAAGTGGAAACACAAGTTCTATACTGCTCATATGTGTTGCACACAACAAGGAAAAAACACTAAGGTATATAAAAACACTAAGGTATATAAAGTATATAAAAAAAAGAAGCACAACACAACAGGCATGAAATTATGCACGAAAATTAACACTGAATTAAGAAGAGAAAAAAAATATTGCAAACAGTATATAATAAACACTGAGTCTAATCAAAAGTTACTGAATGTCACTAAAAAAAATCACTGGAAACACAAAAAGAAATGTCTCAACACTCGCAATTGTCTCTATGAAAAATATTATCACTGTAACGACTTGGTGAAGAATTAGGTAGATGGTGGAAGGTTGGAGGATGGAAGCTATCGTCTCGTGGCTGGCTACTGTGATCGTAGAATGTGCACTTACATCGACGATTGACTCACACAGGAGGCTTTCAACGGTGGCGCTACTGACAAAGACACACTCTAGCTCTTGACCCCCTATGTGGTCCTTAAAATATGGTGCTAGAACCCATAATAAGAGTACCAAATACAGTGGTAGTGGTTGGGTAAGTGGGTGAGTGGCTGAGTGAGGCGGCTGAGGCCGGGCAGTGGTGAGGCACCGCGTGGTGAGTGGGCCTATGGGATGAATGGCGTAAGCCTCACTGGGGACACCCTCACTGGTGCGAAAATATTTCTAAGCCCGGCTGGCTTAAAACAAACCCACGAAATACCACAACACCACAGGGATGAAAAAGCACTCAGAATGGCTTGGAGCATGAAGCACAAAGCGATGAAGGCTGTACCCACGTGGCTTGCTTGAGTACTGGGTTTAGTCACCTCGGTAGTCACCTAGGTTAGTTGCTGGCTGGCTTTGCTTAACCCTTCACACAGAATGGCTCGATAACTTCTAACGATGAGCACAGCAGGGGTGGAAAGCTGGCTTGGCAGGCAAGGCTGGATGATGTTAGGCTAGTCTGGACTGACTCCCTCACCACAGACTGGCTGCTGGCTTATTTTGCAAACTCGGGTCAACCCCTCGGGAGTGATGCAAATAAGCAGATAAACACTAATACAAAGACTGACCAGTGAATAATGTAGAGGCTGGTAGATGCTTGCGGGCTAGGTCGAGCATTAACCTTCTCGGCAGGCCTACTCACAAGATGGCGACCGGCTCAGTAGAAATTTATCTCCAGAAATCGCTGTAATCGTCAGAATTACAGGCCCTCCGTTGCCACCAAATTGTCGTAGGGGTTCGGTAAGGAGATAAGAGGGTTGGATGGCAACGATATATATTGTCAGACTGTGGTAAGGAAGGGATGGGACCAGCCTGACGTGTTACTTCCTGGATGTCTATACGCCGAGTGAGAGCGAGGCAGCTTGTCTCACTGCCTCAAGCTGTACCCCGTGACCCCTCAAGGAAGGCTCCTTAACGCTGGTGAGGGGCTCTTGATCTAGGGAATTGGATCTGTGCTCCAGTTGGATCTGTGCTCCAGTTGGATCTGTGCTCCAGTTCCCTGAATTAAGCCTGAATGCCTTCCATCCCCCCATAGGCGCTGTATAATCCTACGGGTTTAGTGCTTCCCCCTTGATTATAATAATAATAATGTACCCCGTGACGTCATACAGTCACAGGCCTAGGGAGCTTCTATATAAAACACATAGATGGTACTATAATACTCAACTAATCTATGCATACAACACATGTAAATGAGGATCAGCAACTATGCTGACATGTATGGCTGATTATGCATCAATAATATATGGCTGATTACGCATCAATAATGTATGGCTGATTGCGCATCAATAATGTTTGGCTGATTGCGCATCAATAATGTTTGGCTGATTGCACATCAATAATGTTTGGCTGATTGCTCATCAATAATGTATGGCTGATTGCTCATCAATAATGTATGGCTGATTGCGCATCAATAATGTATGGCTGATTGTGCATCAATAATGTTTGGCTGATTGTGCATCAATAATGTTTGGCTGATTGCTCATCAATAATGTTTGGCTGATTGCTCATCAATAATGTTTGGCTGAGTGCGCATCAATAATGTTTGGCTGATTGCTCATCAATAATGTTTGGCTGATTGCTCATCAATAATGTTTGGCTGAGTGCGCATCAATAATGTTTGGCTGATTGCGCATCAATAATGTTTGGCTGATTGCGCATCAATAATGTTTGGCTGATTGCGCATCAATAATGTATGGCTGATTGCGCATCAGTAATGTTTGGCTGATTGCTCATCAATAATGTATGGCTGATTGCGCATCAATAATGTTTGGCTGATTGCGCATCAATAATGTTTGGCTGATTGCGCATCAATAATGTATGGCTGATTGCGCATCAATAATGTTTGGCTGATTGCGCATCAATAATGTTTGGCTGATTGCGCATCAATAATGTATGGCTGATTGCGCATCAATAATGTTTGGCTGATTGCTCATCAATAATATTTGGCTGATTGCTCATCAATAATGTTTGGCTGAGTGCGCATCAATAATGTTTGGCTGATTGCGCATCAATAATGTTTGGCTGATTGCTCATCAATAATGTTTGGCTGATTGCTCATCAATAATGTTTGGCTGAGTGCGCATCAATAATGTTTGGCTGAGTGCGCATCAATAATGTTTGGCTGATTGCGCATCAATAATGTTTGGCTGATTGCTCATCAATAATGTTTGGCTGATTGCACATCAATAATGTTTGGCTGATTGCGCATCAATAATGTTTGGCTGATTGCGCATCAATAATGTTTGGCTGATTGCGCATCAATAATGTTTGGCTGATTGCCCATCAATAATGTATGGCTGATTGCGCATCAATAATGTTTGGCTGATTGCCCATCAATAATGTATGGCTGATTGCGCATCAATAATGTTTGGCTGATTGCGCATCAATAATGTTTGGCTGATTGCCCATCAATAATGTATGGCTGAGTGCTCATCGAAGACCACCATCCACAGTAGTTAATTTCACTACTTTCATTGTTTACCTCTCCCAGGGCTAAAAACTGATGTCTCACACACACAAAATGCCCATGAAAACGGAATAATGACTTAAAAAAAAACTATTCGACTTAATAAAAAAAAAGGCGCAAGATTTGTAAAGTCATCATTTACTAATGAATCAAACTTCGATTTAGAGAAAATGCTGTTCTCCGAACACTGCTTCAGGAACATCCTTGTTATTAAAGTAATATTCGATACCTGGTAAGAACGAATTTGAAATTATGATTAAAAATTAGGAAATAATTTTATACGCTGATAGTCCCTGAGGTTCTTGTCTCTCAAGACTTTGTTAAGATAAGAGAGTTGCTATGTTAGATTCGCGACTCTTGCCAACCTGCAGGTTAGGCAGCAGTGTTCAGAGAGCATCGTTGTGGCTCCCCATGAGAGTTGTGTATATTTTGTAGCTTAGGTGTTGAGGACATTCAAGATTTTAAGCATATCCGCAAGGCGAACCGAAATTTATCTAAATTAAGTGTTGCAATGGCTTCATTCTCTTCCATTTTATTTTTTTTAGCCATTAGACGCCTCCCTTTCTTTTTCCCTCTCTTGCTATTCGTCTTCCATTTCCTCATCTCTAAGTCACCCACCCCCTCTTCTTCCCCTTCTTTTTCTTTCTTATTCTCTTCGTACATTTATTAGATGCCTCCTTCTTCTTCCTCCTCCTCAACTCCCTCTTCCCTCGTCCTCCCCCATTTCCTCTCAGCCGTTTTAACAAAATCCAATCCTAAGTAAGTCAAGAGGAAACACGAACTAATGCAGCTAATCCGGATTTGTCAACATTCAGTGTAGGTGAAATTTGGCTTCAGTCAAAAACTATCTAATCTATCATCGTCTTTCTCTTTAGACTTTTTATTAAAGGGAAAAGGAATTCTGTGTACGTATATTTTGTATATATATATATATATATATATATATATATATATATATATATATATATATATATATATATATATATATATATATATATATAAATATATATATATATATATATATATATATATATATATATATATATATATATATATATATATATATATATATATATATAATATGCATATCACACATATGTGCAGAATAACCCCTGTGAAAAAATGTTGAAATTCCAAGCGTTTTCGTGACTTCTCACATTATCAAGGAACTATAAAAGTAAAACATCAACAGGAAAGCATATATTGGGAAGACTACACCTCAGAGTCACGTCACAACACCCGACTATGTGAAACCCAGCTAATACTCTACCCAAGCATTAAATTTTTTTTACTTGCCTAATGTATCATTAAATTCTTTCCAAATTTTATTAATTATAAATGAATCCAATTTATATAAAACAAAAGAAATATTCATATTATTTTCAAAACTGCTTTTTATGAAACAAGATTCAATTATATTCCTGTCGACCATGGACTTGCTTGATACTACTTTCTCAACTTTTGAAAATCAATTGGATGGTTAAAATCTCTTACATGAATAAATAGAGCATTGGAATCTTGTCCAGTTCTAATGCTATATTTATGTTGTTTTAATCTTAGTTCGAGATTTTTACCAGTTTGACCGTAATAAACTTTATCGCAAATTCTACAAGGAATCTCATAGACACATCCTCTGTCAACATTTTGGAGGGATTTTTTTGTCAAAAGCTTTTTTAAATTTATGAAGATTTTTAAATACAACTTTGATATTAAAAGTCTTAAGAAGAGAAGGCATATCAACGAAGTTTTGATGGTAAGGGAGAACCAACATATTTTTAGTTTAATAAGGCTGGTTGTCCCTTTTTGGATTGTAAAAAGTATTTCTAGCAATTTTAAAAGATTTATCAATTACGCATCTTGGGTATTTTAGATCATTACCTATTTCATAAATATTGGATATTGCTTCATCTATGAACTCTGGACTACAAATACGTAAAACTCTCTAAAACACTGATGGGAAAACAGACAGTTTAACTCTATCTTGAAGTGAAGAATAATGGTGTACATAGGAACAGTTATTTGTAGAGTTTCTGTAAATTTTAAATTTAAAATCATTGTTACCCTTAATAATTAAAGCATCTGGAAAAGACAATGAATTATTTTCTTGGAACTCAACAGTAAAGTTTATAGAATGAGTTGAACTATTGAATTTAGCAAGGAAATGTTTTATATCTATATTTTTAGGCATAAGACACAAAATATCATCAAATATCATTGTTCTGCATATTGTGATATCACCTGTTTATTGTGATCTTATTACACACATACTACATGCATACGTACATGTGCCTTTGCATCTATCCCTGAATGTATAGCTGAAAATGTTAAAACTTGTAAGATTGTCTGTAAACAGACTTCTGGGTCTGACTACGTCCATCTCCTTTCCAACAGAATTAACTGACTCGTTTTGTTCATTCCTCCCTCTCTCTCTCTTTCTCTCTGTTTTTTATCTTCCTGATGCGCTTTTTTCATCCTCCACTTTTTTTTCCAGTCCTCCCTGACGTATATCATCAGCCACTTATATAAATAACCTCGAGAGTTGCATAGCTAGCCACCTCAAAAGGCTTTTCACCCCCAAGGCTCGAGACTCCTCTAGGGAGCTTCCTCCTGCGGCTTTGTGTGAACCTTTAAAAGCCACCGTCAGACTCCACAGTGGGACGAAATCAAGGTACCTTTCATCGCCTCACGCGGCAGTCATGCAGGTCACCAGTGGTTATACAGCAGTCATGCAGGTCACCAGTGGTTATACAGCAGTCATGCAGGTCACCAGTAGTTATACAGCAGTCATGCAGGTCACCAGTAGTTGTATATAAGTTACTTAGTAGTTATATATAGTAGGTATGTTAGCAGGTATGTTCGCACAAACTCTGGTATTCTGGGAAAATATTTCTATTCTTGCAGTCTGGGAAAAACACTTGTCTTCCTCCACTCTGGAAGTTACATCGATCACTAAATTGGGTCTGACAGGTACTAATTGGCTACTTCTCTGTTAGTATTGAGGAATTCCTCAACATCTTTCTCTTTCATATCCCCTAAGACACTCTCACTCTGACTCCCTCCCGTTAAGGCTGGGAAGGGACTCTTCTACTGAGCTATCCTTTTATCTTTATCATCTGGTAATAGATGATGATTTTCCACCGACATAGTAATTATAACTTCTCGGCAGATAGCCTCGGTATCTCTGCCGATAGCCTCGGTGTCTCTGCCGATAGCTTCGGTATCTCTGCCGATAGCCTCGGTGTCTCTGCCGATAGTCTCGGTGTCTCTGCCGATAGCCTCGGTGTCTCTGCCGATAGTCTCGGTGTCTCTGCCGATAGCCTCGGTGTCTCTGCCGATAGCCTCGGTATCTCTGCCGATAGCCTCGGTGTCTCTGCCGATAGTCTCGGTGTCTCTGCCGATAGCCTCGGTGTCTCTGCCGATAGCCTCGGTATCTCTGCCGATAGCCTCAGTCCCTGCAGATAGCCCAGTCCCTGCAGATAGCCTCAGTCCCTGCAGATAGCCTCAGTCTCTCTATAGGCTGTTCAGCTATCTGCCTCACTAATTTTTTCCATTTTCTTCCTCCCATACTCCCATACACTCATTCTCCAATGCTCCGGTTACATTTCTCTCCATTCTTTCCTCCCTCACTCACTCTCTTCTGTACTTACCGACGACGATGAGGAAGACGCCGACGATGAAGTCCTCGTACCACATCAGACGAGAGTCAAACTTGTCGATGTAGCCGGAGTGATCCTCACAGCAGCTGCTGGAGACATTGGCTCCAGGGTCGTTCATGACCTCTTGCAGCTGGACCTCTATCCCAGAAGCAGCAGTACCACCACCACCTGGCGTAGCATCAGCTGACGAAGCACCAGCTGCTGCAGTACTAGCTGCACCAGATTTTCCCATACCTTCCTTTGCACCAGCTGTCGTAGCCTTAGTAAACACGAAGTTTTAAAGCTGGATCTTACGCTATCACTGACTGCTACGAAAAAAAATAACAATGGTTATAAATGACCATAATTTTTAAAGGTAAGCCAGCGGAAGGCCTCGGTCAGATGACCAAAAGCTCCAAAGGCGGGTCATCATCTGACTAAGACCCGCGTCAGGAAACATTTGTCCTGTTTCCTGACGAACCTTACCTAACCTAACCTAACTGACTGCTATAATGACAGCTCCTGCTAAGTGATTAGTATATACTAACGTGGTTAAAAAAAAGGTAATAAATTCATTATAACAGCATTCTGACCACGTGTGAACAGACTTACACTACCACATCAAAAGTCTCACCTCAAAAAATCCTTATTCATACAAATTTTAAGGGACCCCTAAAACGCCTGTCCATTCCCAGCTTGACTCAAAGTGAAGTGACCAGAGAGACTTATTTGTTTGGGCAGCAAGTGACCTCTCTTTCCTAACCACATACTGACCTATATATATATGTCGTGCCCAATAGGCAGAACTTGCGATCTTGGCTTAAATAGCAACGTTCATCTTGCCATATAGGACAAGTGAAAATTTGTGTATGCAGTAATTTCGCCAAAATCATTCTGAACCTAGCGAAAAAAATATATTTCACTATGTTTGTTTAGTATTAAATTACTGTAAACAAATCTAAAATATATTTAGTTGGGTTAGGCTAAAATAAATTGTTCTTGTTATAATAAGGTTAGGTAAGTTTTCTAAGCTCTTTTTGGTGCAAAATTATAAATTTTTACATCAACATTAATGAAAAAAATATATCTTTAAAGGTATAAGAGAAAATTTTAGAAAGGACTTAATTTTAAATGAGTTCTTGCTAATTGAGCAGTTTTACATATTCGGCACGACATATATATATATATATATATATATATATATATATATATATATATATATATATATATATATATATATATATATATATATATATATATATATATATATATATATATATATATATATAGGAAGGTACCATCTCTAGAACTGTCCTGGGGACCCTCATCTACAGAGAAAAGAATAAACTTGCTTCAGGGAAAACTCGAGGTTCTCCCTGAAGCTGTTTGAAAATTTTCTCTTACCACTCCCTATATATTCTACATATGCTTTATTTAAAAACAAGATACATTGACAAAAATACAATATGGAGTAAAACAACAAAGATAACAACTCAGAGCTACATCTCGAATACTTCGTCCAGCTCCCCGGTGGTGGGCCGCGTGCCCAGAATGCTGCAGGCATTTCCTCTTTGGATCGCAACACTGAGTCTCTGAAAGAGGAAGCTGGTCGCCTTGCGGTCCTTGGTTTCTATGATGAGTTTTTCACCCAGCTCTTTGAGGAACTTTAGAGCACACTTGCCCCATGCTCCAAGGGTCTCCGACCCTATTGGGATGAAGTTATAGCAAGGGAGAAGGCCTTCATATTTGCGGGTCTTCTGGGTCTCCCTGTGACTGGTAGCTCCACTCCCTTCAGCTACGGAGTATGACAACTAGGTGTCTGCCAATGTGGCAGCACTGATGTAGTCCCAGGCAATCTGCCTTCCATCCTTTCAGGGTAACATAGTGGCTCCATCAGGACGCTTTTGATTTCCGTCAGACCTCACCACAGCCCGTTGAGCTGGGCAACGGGCTGTGGCGAGGCTTCTCTTTATGATGTCATTGACCTCCTCATATCTGGTATACTTCCCTTCTACTGTGTGACACTCGAAACCATGAAGTCCGAATTAATTAGTCATCGCCCTGCCGCAAATACACTTATGTTCGGTGAGGATGGGGGCGGCTAGGCGAAGAGCAACACCAATCTGAATGGCCTGTGTGTCGAGTTGAGTGCCCAGGGAGGAATTGGGAACAGCTAGAAGGAAATCTCCTGAGTGTGGTGCCTTCACCGCCAGGAGACGAGCTTTGTCTTTTCCCGAAGCGTTGGTGAGCATTGTGTTGGCGATTTTTTCAGTAATCGGTTTGTCCCAGTGGGACTGTCTGTGCTCTTCGGGAGGAGCTGGTCTACTGGAGGAGTCTGTAAGGGTGTCCCATCGCATCGCTGCTTCAGTAAACCTGGGGTCTTGAGCTCTTTCCACGTCTCTCAAGCGTTCGGGGACGATCTTCTTGACTAATGCACTGGAAGCCAAACACGAAGACAGAAAAGCAGGTAAAGCAACATGCGTTGCTTTGCGCACCCCTATACCCCCCGGTTGCACTGGGAGGGTTGCCTGATCCCATTGCTGATCCTCTAGTGACAGGTTCAGTGCCTTCTTAAAGGTTGATCTCAAGTGTGCGTCATATTCGTCGAGTGTTGGGTTTCCAAAAGAGGGTGCACATCTCATGAAGTAAGTGAGTCTTGGCATAGTAAGACACCTTGTGAGGAGATACAGAGCATCATGGGCATCAAGATCGCTTAATCTCTCATCCATTCTCATCAGGCCATTCAATTTGTCCTTGAGGACAGTATCGATGACCTGGTGACCCAGCGGTGCTCCCAAGAGGACGGAGTGGTAGTAGAGACTTCCGGGAGGATTCTTCGCACGGCACTGATTATTTCCTGGTTCGCTGTGACGATTTCACACTTGGAGGGATTGAGGATGAGTCCCAAGTCTTTCCCCTGTGTTTTCACCAGTTGTAGGTCCTCTAACAGGGACTCTTCAGTACCTGCCAGAGTACCATCATCCAGGTACCAGAAGTTGAGCTCGCTGCGTAGGCTGGAAGTTAGTTCTCTTACTGCCAAGCAGAAGAGAAGTGGAGCGAGTGGTTCACCCTGCTGAACACCCTTTGATGAGAGAATTTCATGTTCTCCAAACAAAAGAATTGAGGGTTTGCTGTAGCCTGCTGAAATGAAGGGAAAAAGACTGGGAAACCGATCCCAAACGGCCGGAAAGACAACATCTTTCTTCACCATATTAAAGGCATTTCTAAAATCAAGTTTGACTACGCCCTTGTCTTCTGGTAGGTCCCTGATGTAGGCCCTTGCTGCATGAGCTGCGGCTTCACTGCCTTGAGAGACCCCAAAGCCCAGTTGGTGTGACTGGAGTAAACTGGCAGCTTCTAGGCGAATGTTTCTTGCTGCTGCTTTGACAACGAGACGGCGAAGATTGTTACCAACAGCAATGGGTCTGATTCCCCCATCCTTCTTCATCAAAGCACATAGTGAGGCTCCAAAAAAGAAAGGTTTAATTTCTTCTGGGATTCGCCCAGCCAGACAGTTGTTGACGAAAGTTGTTAACTCGGTGAGAACAATTGATGCAGATGCACCGAGTACTGGATTTACCATATCTCTGAGGTGTTGTGGTCGAATTCCAGTGTAACCTCCTGCAGATCCTGCTGGAAGTGACACAATCGCCTTATAAAATTCTGATTCTGGCAAAATTAATTGTTCAGTGATGGGGTCTTCCCCAGGGTTGTTGTTGAAAGTTAAGACACATGTGCAACATCTGGATATCTTTATTGTAGACTTTTCGCCATCCAGTGGCTTTATCAATACAGATTCTAGGACATAATAGAAGACAGTAGAACTTGGAGTTGGTGTTCACAGCATCGTGGTGGATGCTGTGAACACGATGCTGTGAACACTAACTCCAAGACTGAGGGACTGATTACCTCATCTTTTGTATATAGTTCTACTGTTTTCTGTTATGTCCTAGAATCTGTATTGATAAAGCCACTGGATGGCGAAACGTCTACAATAAAGATATCCAGATGTTGCACATGAGTCTTAACTTTCATATTGTCGGTATTTTATTCCTTTTTTGCACAGGGTTGTTGTTGTTGACAGCTATGGTGTCCCTGGTTGGATGCTTGTCTCATAGTGCTTGGGCTGTGGTCTCATCTTTGGGGGCTACAGTGTCGTCACTTGTAATTATTCTTATTGCTCCCACTGTGTTACCTACTTCGATTTTTTTGCTAACCTGTGAGGAAATTTTCTCGCTTTCAGTGGAACTTTTCTTGGGTCTACCTCTGTAATTCCTGCGATGATGGGACAGAGGGACCCAATTATCCGCTCCTGGGTAGTTGCGCACTGCCTTGATGACTGATGTGGTTAGCAGTTTGCCTCGTCTTTCATGAACTGCGAGGCAGACATTGCCGAACAGGAGTAGGTTGTGCCAAGCTTTAATGGTGCCTCGGGCTTCTAAGTTGTGGAACCTCCATTCACCTGCTTATGAAGGTCTGTGAATTTACCTGCTGCATATATATATATATATATATATATATATATATATATATATATATATATATATATATATATATATATATATATATATATATATATATATATATCATGCCAAGAACAGACCATTCTCATTAATAACTGAACTAATTTCTAATTTTTTAAATATTTTGAACTACCTCACTTTTGTAAATCTAGTTAATCACTGCAGTTGCCTGACTTTAATACCAGTATGATCCATAACCTGTGCCAATATAGAGTAAGAAATTGAATTAGTCTGCCCGAAATGCCTAGGCCTACCTAGGCATACTAGTGGCCTTCTTTGTAATAAATATTTTATTTTATAATTATTTTATAATATGTAAACCACACATTGTAATCTATACAGATAAATAAACATTTGAATTTGAATCTGAGTCGGGAAACACTTGTCCTGTTTCTTGACAAACATTATAACAACCTACCAACCAACGGAGGCAAGCAGGCTTAGGTGTCTATGAAGGTCTTGACACAGTAATGTCTGAGGGGTCAGGTATGTGCTCCTACCTGGTAAATCTTGACGGTGTTCCGTGGGTGGGGGACGGGAGACGAAGGCAGCAGGACGAGTGACGAAGCACCAAGATGCTCAATATATATGTTGTTACTCTGACATTTTCATCACTGAGGAACTCTGCCTGGGGCTGCCAGAGTTCCTTTCAGCACACCATTCACTGTTGGATGTTCACCCCCATTGGTCTGGTGTGTGTGTGAGTGCTGGGAAGTGAACCAGATGTGTGTTCACTCAAGCAAATATGTCCACCTGTTGAACGACGATGTTAAACACACCATTAAAAACACATTTGTTTAATGAAACATTTGTTTTTGCACGTGATGTTTATATCAGGTTGCATCCATCCCTCCTTCACGACGATGAATAAATGTAAACACGTTCGTATGTTCTATATTCTTCTGAACTTTGATGCTTCTATCTTTGTAATGAATTTACCGTCTTCAAAAAAAAAAAAACTTCTTTTGAGTTAGGAGTGTAAAGGCGAGGAGGTTGATCCTTGGTAGTGATGGTGGAGAACCGTGTGTGACCTAACTGCTGCTGTTGCTGTGGATGATGTTTCCTGCTGCTGCTCCCACGACAGACTGTGGCTCCCATGGCTGGCTCCTGCCTAAGTCTCTCTCCCATCCACCCCCTGTCCCACCACTCCTTCCTCTCTCTCTCTCTCTCTCTCTCTCTCTCTCTCTCTCTCTCTCTCTCTCTCTCTCTCTCTCTCTCTCTCTCTCTCTCTCTCTCTCTCTCTCTCTCTCTCTCTCTCTCTCTCTCTTTCTCTCTCTCTCTCTCTCTCTCTCTCTCTCTCTCTCTCTTATAACACAAGATAACTTTCAAAATTTTACTTATAATTTGCGTAGTTGGCTCAGGTGATGTGTGTCAGGTGAGGTAAAGGCCGAACTGCACGAATGACGACACAAACACACGGAGCCGAACCAGCTTGTATGGCGACAACTTTTCGCCCATATGAGAGCGAAACATTACCTCAAGTAAATACTCGTTCTACTACAAGTGTCTCTATCACTGCTGGCGAGGAAGAATTATCTCAGTTTACTGCAGTATCTGTGTTATCATTCCATCAGACACCTTTCGTTGCCTCCTCACTGCACGATGCAAGATTAGCGGACCATAGTACACGAAAAATAAGAATGGAGAAGAGGAAGAGAAAAAGCGCAGGGAAGGAGAGAAAGGTTGAGAGGGAGAGAAAAAATATGAAATAGACAGTAAGAGGGAAAAACAAGAGGACGTTTACCTTAGCAAGCACGTCTCTAAAAAAAAAAACCCGGAAACATAGACAAGAGAGATACATGTAAAAACAGGTGCCAGCGCTTGTCTCCTCACCCTGTACCTCACTCGTGGCGTGTTGCTTATCACTTCCTTCTTAAAGACACACCTTCCTTTCCTCTCCTTCCGTTTTAGGTTGAGTGCTTTGAGCCTTGTCCCTCGTAGGTTTAAAATTCTTAGTGGCTATTTTCATGTTCCGAGAGAGAGAGAGAGAGAGAGAGAGAGAGAGAGAGAGAGAGAGAGAGAGAGAGAGAGAGAGAGAGAGAGAGAGAGAGAGAGAGAGAGAGAGAGAGAGAGAGAGAGAGAGAATACTGGGTCTTATTGTTTTGTCAATTAGAATTAAAAATGTAGTGTTTTCTCAGCTGAAGGTAGAGTCAGAGGCAGGGTCAGAGGTAGAGTCAGAGGTAGAGTCAGAGGTAGAGTCAGAAGTAGAGTCAGAGGTAGAGTCAGAGGTAGAGTCAGAGGAAGAGTCAGAGGCAGAGTCAGAGGTAGAGTCAGAGGTAGAGTCAGAGGTAGAGTCAGAGGTAGAGTCAGAGGTAGAGTCAGAAGTAGAGTCAGAGGTAGAGTCAGAGGTAGAGTCAGAGGTAGAGTCAGAGGTAGAGTCAGAGGTAGAGTTAGAGGTAGAGTCAGAGGTAGAGTCATAGGCAGAGTCAGAGGTAGAGTCAGAGGTAGAGTCAGAGGTAGAGTCAGAGGTAGAGTCAGAGGTAGAGTCAGAGGTAGAGTCAGAGGTAGAGTTAGAGGTAGAGTCAGAGGTAGAGTCATAGGCAGAGTCAGAGGTAGAGTCAGAGGTAGAGTCAGAGGTAGAGTCAGAGGTAGAGTCAGAGGCAGAGTCAGAGGTAGAGTCAGAGGTAGAGTCAGAGGTAGAGTCAGAGGTAGAGTCAGAGGTAGAGTTAGAGGTAGAGTCAGAGGTAGAGTCATAGGCACAGTCAGAGGTAGAGTCATAGGCACAGTCAGAGGTGGTATAAACCTTGGTAATAAATACCGACATGTTGGTTTAGAAAGACACGTAAGCAAACACTATGACATATTTATTAGAAAACGTTTCGGTCCTGGGACCTTGATCACTTCTAACATACAGAGGTAGAAAGACATTATATATATAGGCGGAGAGTGAGGTGTGAGTGACGCACGTGACCTGAGGAATGTCATGTTGGGATGAGGACGGGTAGACGATGAAATCATGTGACTCCTGTGTTGTTGGGTTGGTGCTGCTTAAGTATCATGTATGCCAATGTTTTTGAAATTTTGTAGTTTCCAGTGTTGCGTTCTATAGTGTCGGTGACGGCGATTAGTGAGGCTTCTAGGCACCGTCGGCGTCTGAGGTCTGGTTCGGTGAGAACGAGTTGTGCCTCATTCCAGTTCATCAAATGCCCCGTGGAGTCTCTGTGGAGGACACAGGCGTACCTTACATCGTCTCTGTTAGAGGCATTTCGATGCTCATTCAGGCGGACTGCAAGATCTCTGCCTGTCTCGCCTACATATTTCTTGGGACAGAACCCACAGGGAATAGTGTAGACACCTGCTGTAGAAGTTAGAGGTGTGGGGCTGCGTTTCGTAGTGAGGTCTTTGATAGATGATGTGTTCATGGTGGAAACGTTGATGTTACTCATAGCAAGTGCCCGGCGAGTATTCGTGGCAACATCACCACATGGGAGTACTATGAACTGCTTAGGGGGCTGTTCCATGGGCGGTTTGTTGAGGATAGCTTGTGCCTTGAGTCTGCAAGCTCGGATGAAGAAAGATGGGAACTGAAGACGTGTAAAGGCTTGTGTTATGTAAGTGCATTCTTCTTCTAGAAAACAAGGGCTGGAGATGCGAAGAGCTCTCAAGAAGAAGCCAATGAGGACTCCTCTCTTAGTGCGGGTGTCTTGGTGTGAATAAAAGTGTATAAGATCGTCCTTGTTGGAAGGTTTTCTATACACTTTGAAGAGAAGTTTGTCACTGTCGGGAGATCTGCACAGTAGAACGTCGAGGAAAGGAAGTTTGCCATCATTTTCGAGTTCAAGTGTAAACTTTATTGATGGTTCAACTGCATTGATCTTGTTGAGAAGGGCCTGGATATTGAGACGTCTCGGATAGAAAACCAATATATCATCAACGTATCTTAGCCAGGTAACGGTGTTGGGAATGAGGGTGCTGAATTTCTCTGTCTCCAGGTTTTCCATGAAGAGGTTGGCAAGCACAGCACTGAGCGGGCTGCCCATTGCCATCCCTAAGCACTGTTTGTAACAGTTGTCCTGATACTTGAAGAAGTTGAAATTAACACAAAGTTCCACTAGATTGATGAAATCTAGAAGAGGTAAAGGGAGGTCGTGATTTTCAGTGAGCCTCTGTCTTAGAATGTTGATTGCAGCGTCAGTAGGAACGTTGGTAAAGAGGGCTGTGACATCGAAGGAAGCCATGCTTTTGTTTTTGACATTGAGGTTGGAAATTAGGGAGAGAAGGTCACCTGAGTGTTTGAGGTGGGCTTGACTGATGGTGCCCAGAAGCGCTGAAATTTATTTGATAGAGTCAGAGGTAGAGTCAGAGGTAGTCAGAGGTAGAGTCAGAGGTAGAGTCAGAGGTAGAGTCAGAGGTAGAGTCAGAGGCAGAGTCAGAGGTAGAGTCAGAGGCAGAGTCAGAGGCAGAGTCAGAGGCAGAGTCAGAGGCAGCGTCAGAGGTAGAGTCAGAGGTAGAGTCAGAGGTAGAGTCAGAGGTAGAGTCAGAGGTAGAGTCAGAGGTAGAGTCAGAGGTAGTCAGAGGTAGAGTCAGAGGTAGAGTCAGAGGTAGAGTCAGAGGTAGAGTCAGAGGTAGAGTCAGAGGTAGAGTCAGAGGTAGAGTCAGAGGCAGAGTCAGAGGTAGAGTCAGAGGCAGAGTCAGAGGCAGAGTCAGAGGCAGAGTCAGAGGCAGCGTCAGAGGTAGAGTCAGAGGTAGAGTCAGAGGTAGAGTCAGAGGTAGAGTCAGAGGTAGAGTCAGAGGTAGAGTCAGAGGTAGTCAGAGGTAGAGTCAGAGGTAGAGTCAGAGGTAGAGTCAGAGGTAGAGTCAGAGGTAGAGTCAGAGGTAGAGTCAGAGGTAGAGTCAGAGGCAGAGTCAGAGGCAGAGACAGAGGCAGAGTCAGAGGCAGAGTCAGAGGTAGAGTCAGAGGTAGAGTCAGAGGTAGAGTCAGAGGTAGAGTCACGGGTAGAGTCAGAGGTAGAGTCAGAGGCTCTCCACATAACAGCTCTCCACACAACAGCTCTCCATACAACAGCTCTCCGCACAGCAGCTCTCCACATAACAGCTCTCCACACAACAGCTCTCCACATAACAGCTCTCCACACAACAGCTCTCCACACAACAGCTCTCCACATAACAGCTCTCCACATAATAGCTCTCCACACAACAGCTCTCCACATAACAGCTCTCCACACAACAGCTCTCCACATAACAGCTCTCCACACAACAGCTCTCCACGCCATGGCGTAATAGCGCACAAAATGCGTGCTAAAGGAATAACAGGAAAAGTCGGTCGATGGATCTATAATTTCCTCACTAACAGAACACAGAGAGTAGTCGTCAACAGAATAAAGTCTGAGGCAGCTACGGTGAAAAGCTCTGTTCCACAAGGCACAGTACTCGCTCCCATCTTGTTCCTCATCCTCATATCTGACATAGACATGGATGTCAGCCACAGCACCGTGTCTTCCTTTGCAGATGACACCCGAATCTGCATGACAGTGTCTTCCATTGCAGACACTGCAAGGCTCCAGGCGGACATCAACCAAATCTTTCAGTGGGCTGCAGAAAACAATATGAAGTTCAACGATGAGAAATTTCAATTACTCAGATATGGTAAACACGAGGAAATTAAATCTTCATCAGAGTACAAAACAAATTCTGGCCACAAAATAGAGCGAAACACCAACGTCAAAGACCTGGGAGTGATCATGTCGGAGGATCTCACCTTCAAGGACCATAACATTGTATCGATCGCATCTGCTAGAAAAATGACAGGATGGATAATGAGAACCTTCAAAACGAGGGATGCCAAGCCCATGATGACACTCTTCAGGTCACTTGTTCTATCTAGGCTGGAATATTGCTGCACACTAACAGCACCTTTCAAGGCAGGTGAAATTGCTGACCTAGAAAATGTACAGAGAACCTTCACGGCGCGCATAACGGAGATAAAACACCTCAATTACTGGGAGCGCTTGAGGTTCCTGAACCTGTATTCCCTGGAACGCAGGCGGGAGAGATACATGATTATATACACCTGGAAAATCCTAGAGGGACTAGTACCGAACTTGCACACGAAAATCACTCACTACGAAAGCAAAAGACTTGGCAGACGATGCAACATCCCCCCAATGAAAAGCAGGGGTGTCACTAGCACGTTAAGAGACCATACAATAAGTGTCAGGGGCCCGAGACTGTTCAACTGCCTCCCAGCATACGCAAGGGGGATTACCAACAGACCCCTGGCAGTCTTCAAGCTGACACTGGACAAGCACCTAAAGTCGGTTCCTGATCAGCCGGGCTGTGGCTCGTACGTTCGTTTGCGTGCAGCCAGCAGTAACAGCCTGGTTGATCAGACTCCGATCCACCAGGAGGCCTGGTCACAGACCGGGCCGCGGGGGCGTTGACCCCCGGAACTCTCTCCAGGTAAACTCCAGGTAAAAATAACAACTCTCCACACAACAGCTCTCCACACAACAGCTCTCCACACAACAGCTCTCCACACAACAGCTCTCCAGACAACAGCTCTCCACACAACAGCTCTTCACACAACAGCTCTCCACACAACAGCTCTCCACACAACAGCTCTCCACACAACAGCTCTCCAGACAACAGCTCTCCACACAACAACTCTCCACACAACAGCTCTCCACACAACAGCTCTCCACACAACAGCTCTCCACACAACAGCTCTCCACACAACAGCTCTCCACACAACGGCTCTCCACACAACAGCTCTCCAGACAACAGCTCTCCACACAACAGCTCTCCAGACAACAGCTCTCCACACAACAGCTCTCCACACAACAGCTCTCCACACAACAGCTCTCCACACAACAGCTCTCCACACAACAGCTCTCCACACAACAGCTCTCCACACAACAGCTCTCCACACAACAGCTCTCCACACAACAGCTCTCCACACAACAGCTCTCCACATAACAGCTCTCCACACAACAGCTCTCCACACAACAGCTCTCCACACAACAGCTCTCCAGACAACAGCTCTCCACACAACAGCTCTCCACACAACAGCTCTCCACATAACAGCTCTCCACACAACAGCTCTCCACACAACAGCTCTCCACACAACAGCTCTCCACACAACAGCTCTCCACACAACAGCTCTCCACACAACAGCTCTCCACACAACAGCTCTCCACACAACAGCTCTCCACACAACAGCTCTCCACACAACAGCTCTCCACATAACAGCTCTCCACACAACAGCTCTCCAGACAACAGCTCTCCACACAACAGCTCTCCACACAACAGCTCTCCACACAACAGCTCTCCACACAACAGCTCTCCACACAACAGCTCTCCACATAACAGCTCTCCACACAACAGCTCTCCACACAACAGCTCTCCACACAACAGCTCTCCAGACAACAGCTCTCCAGACAACAGCTCTCCACACAACAACTCTCCACACAACAGCTCTCCACACAACAGCTCTCCACACAACAGCTCTCCACACAACAGCTCTCCAGACAACAGCTCTCCACACAACAGCTCTCCACACAACAGCTCTCCACATAACAGCTCTCCAGACAACAGCTCTCCACACAACAGCTCTCCACACAACAGCTCTCCACACAACAGCTCTCCACACAACAGCTCTCCACACAACAGCTCTCCACACAACAGCTCTCCACACAACAGCTTTCCACACAACAACTCTCCACACAACAGCTCTCCACACAACAGCTCTCCACACAACAGCTCTCCACACAACAGCTCTCCACACAACAGCTCTCCACACAACAGCTCTCCACACAACAGCTCTCCACATAACAGCTCTCCAGACAACAGCTCTCCACACAACAGCTCTCCACACAACAGCTCTCCACACAACAGCTCTCCACACAACAGCTCTCCACACAACAGCTCTCCACACAACAGCTCTCCACACAACAGCTCTCCACACAACAGCTCTCCACACAACAGCTCTCACACAACAGCTCTCCACACAACAGCTCTCCACACAACAGCTCTCCACACAACAGCTCTCCACACAACAGCTCTCCACACAACAGCTCTCCACACAACAGCTCTCCAGACAACAGCTCTCCACATAACAGCTCTCCACACAACAGCTCTCCACACAACAGCTCTCCACACAACAGCTCTCCACACAACAGCTCTCCACACAACAGCTCTCCACACAACAGCTCTCCACACAACAGCTCTCCACACAACAGCTCTCCACACAACAGCTCTCCACACAACAGCTCTTCACACAACAGCTCTCCACATAACAGCTCTCCAGACAACAGCTCTCCACACAACAGCTCTCCACACAACAGCTCTCCACACAACAGCTCTCCACACAACAGCTCTCCACACAACAGCTCTCCACACAACAGCTCTCCACACATCAGCTCTCCACACAACAGCTCTCCACACAACAGCTCTCCACATAACAGCTCTCCACACAACAGCTCTCCACACAACAGCTCTCCACACAACAGCTCTCCACACAACAGCTCTCCACACAACAGCTCTCCACACAACAGCTCTCCACATAACAACTCTCCTCACAACAGCTCTCCACATAACAGCTCTCCAGACAACAGCTCTCCATACAACAGCTCTCCATACATTAGCTCCCCACACAACAGCTCTCCACAAAACAGCTCTCCACACAACAGCTCTCCACATAACAGCTCTCCACATAACAGCTCTCCAGACAACAGCTCTCCACATAACAGCTCTCCAGACAACAGCTCTCCACACAACAGCTCTCCACACAACAGCTCTCCACATAACAACTCTGCACACAACAGCTCTCCACATAACAGCTCTCCACACAACAGCTCTCCATACAACAGCTCTCCATACATTAGCTCCCCACACAACAGCTCTCCACACAACAGCTCTCAACACAATAGCTCTCCACACAACTGCTCTCCATACAACAGCTCTCCACATAACAGCTCTCCACACAACAGCTCTCCACACAACAGCTCTCCACACAACAGCTCTCCACACAACAGCTCTCCAGACAACTCCGCACAACAGCTCTTCACACAACAGCTCTCCACACAACAGCTCTCCACACAACAGCTCTCCACACAACAGTTCTCCACACAACAGCTCTCCACACAACAGCTCTCCACACAACAGCTCTCCACACAACAGCTCTCCACACAACAGCTCTCCACACAATTCCGAACAACAGCTCTTCACACAACAGCTCTCCACACAACAGTTCTCCACACAACAGCTCTCCACACAACAGCTCTCCACACAACAGCTCTCCACACAACAGCTCTCCCCTGCACACTTACAACTCTGAGATACACACTGACGTCAGCTACTACAAAGCCTCATAAACCAAAACAATAACACGAGCTTACTGATATCACAATTCTGCCATTTCATTAACGATTTTCATCCAGTATATTTCCAAATATACTTTCTCTAGTAAAAAACAAAATATACGAACATATATGAGGGGCAGTGATATATAAGTCGTTCTGGTACAGTGGAGTGAGCTGTGTAAGGTTGTCCGTCCCGTTAGTGCTCGACTTTTGATTAAGAAAGGTGGATGTAAATACTGATTTTTTAAGACTTTCTGAGAGAATGTCAGAGATGTGTCAGAGGTTTTTAAGACTTAATTTCTTATGGCTCACGGGAGTCGTATAATCATGAGAGTTAACTCAGAGAAGAGGCAGTATAACTTCAGCTTGATTTATTCCTTTCTTCTGATTCCTCACCCCCTCCCCGTCTATCATTACTTAGTGACGACATGATGGAGCAGTAGACATATAGAACAAGGTTAGATTGTCACGACGTTGTCACACTCAAAGCTTGCTCTTTATTGGTAGTTTTTGCTCAAAGACCCAAACGTCTGCCCGATGCTCCCTTCTTCCTAATCACAGGAACCAAGCACTGCAGCGTACCTGCCTCCCTCACAGCTCCTCCTACAGCAGTCTCTCTACTGCCTTCTCATTTTCACAAAACTTTCAAGAAAAATCATGCTCAATCTTACACACTAGAAGACGGCATCTCCATCAGTCTGGTCCATATTAACAACACAAGAAACAACAATGCTTAAAATACCTGATACAATATTCCCTGAGGGCTGACAGGTATTATGGGAAGAAAGTAATGAAGGGAGATACAAATTGAAAACTTCAGTATTTCAAAGGTTACAGATTAAAGCGTATTAATATCAACAAGAAATGATAGCATGATATGGAAGCACAGATACACTACACAGGTAGCCACGCGACCCACAAATCAATTGGAGAATTCGATCGAAGGTGTTGCTGCTGGGTGCGGGTGTTGGAACTCCCAACTGCTGCTGCAACAATAAACACAATCTCCATGTGTTGACACGGAATTTTAACCCAAGTTACCTGTATATTTGCATATATATATATATATATATATATATATATATATATATATATATATATATATATATATATATATATATATATATATATATATATATATATATATATATATATATATATATATATATATATATATATATATATATATATATATATATATATATATATATATATATATATATATATATATATATATATATATATGCGCCTTGGTGGGAATCGGCCAGTGTACTAAAAATAAAATATATATTATTTCAACCTCCCGATGATGTGCAGTCAGCACATCATCAGGAGGTTGAAAAATTGCAGAAAAGAGGAGGATGTGCAAGCAAGTACGTTGCCAGTGGACATCCTAACATGGAGTGAGTGAGTGAGGGAGAGAGATAGAGAAAGGGATACCGGAAGTGACCCCAGGCACATCAGCGCTCACAGTCAGAAGGATGAATATGATAGCATTAGAAAAATCCCACAAGTATTAATGTTGCAATAGCCTAAACGAAATTAACGTGGCAATAATATAAAATTCGGCCACACCTCGCTATGATATCTTTAATTTTACATACATAAATATACTGTCAGTGATATAGAAGTCAGTGATAATTATGGGGTAGCCACCCACGGGGCAGCGTGTCCATTGACAGGAAGGGGGACAAGAAAACGTAAACATTGAAAGGGGCGACTTCTAAAAGTTATGTAAAGTAAACGGGGGTCATTAAAATAAACTCATTTAAGGAGGGAGGCGTCTGTAATAACAAGACATCCATGGTTATTCAACCAACATAATTCTAAGGTAAACTCTAGTTCAACCTTCAGAAACTGCAGGAAAAATAGGTCCTAATTCCTTGGTGTCGCACTACATTTAAGACAGTTTAATGCATTTGTACAAGAGCCCAATTTTAGACTGTAATATCGAATCAACTAAAAATGCATCAAATCTGAACAACCTGTCATTGATATTGTATAATGACTGCCTATCATGTTTAATAATTGCTGATTCTACAATATTTCCTTCAAGCCAAGAGGAATAAGGGAAGATGGCTCTTGCTTCCTGCCAGTTTGCTGGGTTATTACAAGCTCTAATAAGGTTGAATATCGCGTTCGACCTTTGTGCTATAGGTATCGAGTAACAGTGTTGGGAAATTCTCACCTCTAGTGGTTTTTCCCATTTGTCCCAAATAGGAGAAACTGCAACCGTTGCAACCAGCTCTGTAGACACCGCCAACACGTTGTTGGGGTGAATTCTTTATCTGGATACTTCTAATAGTCCGTGAATTTTAAAATACTCCTTGAATATTAAATCTTCTAAGAGCACTCGGCAGGATAGATAAATTTTCGTTATATGGAGAGGACCAGCACATTCTTGGTCTGAGGTGTTATCCTAGGTTCTGTTCTATAATAAGTTTACTTAGCTGCCAACAAGGCAGATTCCACAAACACTTTAGGATACCGCAATTTCGTGCCAATGTCAAATATTTTCCTAGTTTCTTCATCTAGGAACTCCGGACTGCACATTCTATAGGCTCTCAGAAACTTCGTAAGAAATACACAAATTTTAAATCTAGTCTCATGGTTGGAATAGTAGTGAATGTATGAGCACACAATGTGGCCTTCCTATATACTACAAACTTAAACTTTCTATCAACCCGGTGTATCAGCACATCTAAGAATAGAAGTTTACAGTCCACCTCATTCTCCACGGTGAATTTAATAGACGGGACTAAAGCTTTAAGTCCTGGTAAAAATGTATCAAGGGGCATATCATTTAGCCAAAGACACAAGATGTCATCCACATATCCGAACCATTGAGCTCTACATGGCAGGATATCTTTCAACAGTCTAGTCTCGAAAAATTCTATATACAGATTGCTCAATAAGGGGGACAACGGATTACCCATCGCTATTCCCTGTTTTTGAGCATAGTTTTTCCCTTCAAATTCAAACTTGCAATCACCTACACACAGCTTAATCAACTCAGTATTTTGATTCAAAGGCAAAGAGAACTCATTTAATTCTTCTTCCAAAAAAAGGTTGAAAGTCGGGAACAGGAACATCCCAGTGACATCAAAACTAACAAGTGTAAAATCATTAGATATGTTGATATTTTGCAATTTATTGATGAGATCAACACTTTTTTAAGTGGGCTTCAGATATGTTGCCGAGCAAAGGAGTAAATGTCTAAATGGTTGGTAAAAATATTAATTCCTTTGCTTGGCAACATTTCGGAAGCCCACTTAAAAAACAATATTGATCTCATCTACAGATTACAAAATATCAACATGTCTAATGATTTTACACTTGTTAGTTTTGATGGCACTGGGTTGTTCACGAGAGTCCCTGTGCCCGACTTACCGTCTTTTTTAGAAGAAGAATTAGATGAGTTCTCTTTGCCTTTTGATAAAAATACCATTACTGAATTGATTAAACTGTGTAGTTTATTACAAGTTTGAGTATGAGAGGAAATACACGCACTATTATTCCAACCATGAGACTAGAGTTAAAAGGAGTGTATCTCTTACGATGTTTCTGAGAGCCTATAGAATGTGCAGTCCGGAGTTCCTAGATGAAGAAATTAGGAAAATATTTGACATTGGCATGAAATTGCGGTATCCTAAAGTGTTTGTGGAATCTGCCTTGTTGGCAGCTAAGTAAACTTATTATAGAACAGAACCTAGGATAACACCTCAGACCAAGAATGTGCTGGTCCTCTCCATATAACGAAAATTTATCTACCCTGCCGAGTGGTCTTAGAAGATTTAATATTCAAGGAGTATTTTAAAATTCACGGACTATTAGAAGTATCCAGATAAAGAATTCACCCCAACAACGTGTTGGTGGTGTCTACAGAGTTGGTTGCAACGGTTGCAGTTTCTCCTATTTGGGACAATGGGAAAACCGTTAGAGGTTAGAATTTCCCAACACTGTTACTCGATACGTATAGGAGAAAAGTCGAACGCGATATGTAACCATATTAGAGCTTGTAATAACCTGACAATCTGGCCGGAACCAAGAGTCATCTTCCCGCGTTCCTCTTGGCTTGAAAGGAGCGTGTGTGTGTGTGTGTGTGTGTGTGTGTGTGTGTGTGTGTGTGTGTGTGCACTCACCTATTCGTACTCACCTATTTGTGGTTGCAGGGGTCGATTCATAGCTCCTGGCCCCGCCTCTTCACTGATTGCTACTAGGTCCTCTCTCTCCCTGCTCCATGAGCTCTATCATACCTCGCCTTAAAACTATGTATGGTTCCCGCCTCCACTACTTCACTTTCTAGGCTATTCCACGGCCTGACTACTCTATGACTGAAGAAATACTTCCTAACATCCCTTTGATTCATCTGAGTCTTCAACTTCCAATTGTGACCTCTCGTGTCTGTGTCCCATCTCTGGAACATCCCGTCTTTGTCCACCTCGTCTATTCCGCGCAGTATTTTATATGTCGTTATCATGTCTCCCCTGACCCTCCTGGCGTCCAGTGTCGTCAGGCCGATTTCCCTCAACCTTTCTTCATAGGACAATCCCCGTAGCTCTGGGACTAGTCTTGTTGCAAACCTTTGCACTTTCTCTAATTTCTTGACGTGCTTGACTAGGTGTGGATTCCAAACTGGTGCTGCATACTCCAGTATGGGCCTGACGTAAATGGTATACAGAGTCTTGAACGACTCCTTACTGAGGTATCGGAACGCTATCCGTAGGTTTGCCAGGCGCCCGTATGCTGCAGCAGTTATCTGATTGATGTGCACCTCAGGAGATATGCTCGGTGTTATACTCACCCCCAGATCTTTTTCCTTGAGTGAGGTTTGCAGACTTTGGCCATCTAAACTATATTGTGTCTGCGGTCTTCTTTGCCCTTCCCCAATCTTCATGACTTTGCATTTGGCGGGGTTAAACTCAAGGAGCCAGTTGCTGGACCAGGCTTGTAGCCTGTTCAGGTCTCTTTGTAGTCCTGCCTGATCCTCATCCGATTCGATTCTTCTCATTAACTTCACGTCGTCCGCAAACAAGGACACTTCTGAGTCTATCCCTTCCGTTATGTCATTCACATATACCAAGAACAGCACAGGTCCTAGGACTGCCCCGTGTGGAACCCCGCTTGTCACAGGCGCCCACTTTGACACCTCGTCACGTACCATGACTCGTTGTTGCCTCCCTGTAAGGTATTCTCTGATCCATTGCAGTGCCTTTCCTGTTATGTGTGCCTGATCCTCTAGCTTTTGCAGTAACCTCTTGTGAGGAACTGTGTCGAAAGCCTTCTTGCAGTCCAAAAATACGCAGTCGATCCACCCCTCTCTCTCTTGTTTTACTTCTGTCACCTTGTCATAAAACTCTAGTAGGTTTGTGACACAGGATTTTCCTTCCCTGAAACCGTGCTGGTTGTCAATTATACACTTGTTTCTTTCCAGGTGCCCCACCACTCTCCTCCTGATGATCTTCTCCATGAGCTTGCATACTATACACGTTAGTGATACAGGTCTGTAGTTTAGTGCCTCATGTCTGTCTCCCTTTTTAAAAATTGGGACTACATTTGCCATTTTCCATACCTCAGGGAGTTGCCCAGTTTCAAATGATGTGTTGAAGATCTTTGTTAATGGCTCACACAATATCTCTGCTCCCTCTTTAAGGACCCATGGAGAGATGTTGTCTGGTCCCACCGCCTTTGAGGTGTCAAGTTCGCATAGCAGCTTCTTCACCTCCTCCTTGGTTATATGTACCTCATCCAGCACTTGCTGGTGTGACCCCCTGTTCTGATTTCTTGGAGTCCTACTGGTTTCCACTGTAAATACCTCTTTAAATCTTGTGTTGAGCTCCTGACATACCTCTCGGTCGTTTCTTGTGAATTCCCCATCACCCTTCCTCAGTCTGATTACCTGGTCCTTGACTGTTGTGTGTGTGTGTGTGTGTGTGTGTGTGTGTGTGTGTGTGTGTGTGTGTGTGTGTGTGTGTGTGTGTGATGTGTGTGTGTGTACTCACCTATTTGTACTCACCTATTTGTGGTTGCAGGGGTCGAGTCCTAGCTCCTGGCCCCGCCTCTTCACCGGTTGCTACTAGGCCCTCTCTCTCCCCGCTCCATGAGCTTTATCAAACCTCGTCTTAAAACTGTGTATGGTTCCTGCCTCCACTACGTCATTTTCTAGGCTATTCCACTGCCTTACAACTCTATGACTGAAGAAATACTTCCTACTATCTCTCTGACTCATTTGTGTCTTCAACTTCCAATTGTGGCCTCTTGTTTCTGTGTCCCCTCCCTGGAACATCCTGTCCTTGTCCACCTTGTCTATTCCACGCAGTATTTCATATGTCGTTATCATGTCTCCCCTGACCCTCCTGTCCTCCAGTGTCGTCAGGCCGATTTCCCTTAATCTTTCTTCATAGGATATTCCCCTTAGCTCTGGAACTAACCTTGTTGCAAACCTTTGTACTTTCTCTAGTTTCTTGACGTGCTTTATCAAGTGCGGGTTCCAAACAGGTGCTGCATACTCCAGTATGGGCCTGACATACACGGTGTACAGTGTCTTGAATGATTCCTTACTAAGGTATCGGAATGCTGTTCTCAGGTTTGCCAGGCGCCCATATGCTGCAGCAGTTATCTGATTGATGTGTGCTTCCGGAGACATGCTCGGTGTTATACTCACCCCAAGATCTTTCTCCTTGAGTGAGGTTTGCAGTCTTTGGCCACCTAGCCTATACTCTGTCTGTGGTCTTCTGTGCCCTTCCCCTATCTTCATGACTTTGCATTTGGCAGGATTAAATTCGAGAAGCCATTTGCTGGACCAGGTGTCCAGTCTGTCCAGGTCTCTTTGAAGTCCTGCCTGGTCCTCATCAGATTTAATTCTCCTCATTAACTTCACATCATCTGCAAACAGGGACACTTCTGAGTCTAACCCTTCCGTCATGTCGTTCACATATACCAAAATTAGCACTGGTCCTAGGACCGACCCCTGTGGGACCCCGCTCGTCACAGGTGCCCACTGTGATACATCATTACGTACCATGACTCGTTGTTGCCTCCCTGTCAGGTATTCTCTGATCCATTGCAGTGCCCTTCCTGTTATATGCGCCTGATGCTCTAGCTTCTGCACTAATCTCTTGTGAGGAACTGTGTCAAAGGCCTTCTTGCAGTCCAAGAAGATGCAATCAACCCACCCCTCTCTCTCTTGTCTTACTTCTGTTATTTTATCATAAAACTCCAGAAGGTTTGTGACACAGGATTTGCCTTCCGTGAATCCGTGCTGGTTGGCATTTATACTCCTGTTCCGTTCCAGGTGCTCCACCACTCTCCTCCTGATAATCTTCTCCATAATTTTGCATACTATACACGTGTGTGTGTGTGTGTGTGTGTGTGTGTGTGTGTGTGTGTGTGTGTGTGTGTGTGTGTGTGTGTGTGTGTGTGTGTGTGTGTGTGTGTGTGTGTGTGTGTGTGTGTGGGTGTGTGTGGGTGTGTGTGGGTGTGTGGGTGTGTGTGGGTGTGTGTGGGTGTGTGTGGGTGTGTGTGTGTGTGTGTGTGTGTGTGTGTGTGTGTGTGTGTGTGTGTGTGTGTGTGTGTGTGTGTGTGTGTGTGTGTGTGTGTGTGTGGATGTGTGTGGATGTGTGTGGGTGTGTGGGTGTGTGTGGGTGTGTGGGTGTGTGTGGGTGTGTGTGGGTGTGTGTGGGTGCGTGGGTGTGTGTGTGGGTGTGTGTGGGTGGGTGTATGTGGATGTGTGGGTGTGTGTGGGTGTGTGTGTGTGTGTGTGTGTGTGTATGTGTGTGTGTGTGTGTGTGCGTGTGTGTGTGTGTGTGTACTCACCTATATGTACTCACCTATATGTGGTTGCAGGGGTCGATTCATAGCTCCTGACCCCGCCTCTTCACTGGTCGCTACTGTATGTGTGTGTGTGTGTGTGTGTGTGTGTGTGTGTGTGTGTGTGTGTGTGCAGGTAAAATGCAGGAAAGAAAATTCACTTGCAAACTTCCACCTCTAAGTGAGGTCTTCTTCAGCAGATCTGTTAAAGACTTCCGGTATGTTAGTAAATGCTAAATAATGTTGGTGACATACCTGTTGTTAGGTCCAGGTTGTGTTATGGTCGTGTAAAGACACACTGACTGGGTCAGGTTGTGTTATAGTGATGTAGAGACAGTGTTAGGTTCAGGCAGCAGGGGACGGGAAGGTATTGCGTGTACAGGAGGTAGACGTGTTTACCCTTGGTGGTGTGGGAGTGGGAAAGGGAGAGGGGGGAAGTAGAGCGTGAGGGAAGGGGAGAAAGGGAGTGGGGAAGGGAGGGAGAAATTGAGTGGGGGAGGGAGGGAGAAAGGGAGGAGTCACGAGGTCTGTGATTCGCACACACATACACACACACAAACACACACACACACACACACACACTCACACAAGGTGGACAAGGTGGACAAAGACAGGATGTTCCAGGGAGGGGACACAGAAACAAGAGGCCACAATTGGAAGTTGAAGACACAAATGAGTCAGAGAGATATTAGGAAGTATTTCTTCAGTCATAGAGTTGTCAGGCAGTGGAATAGCCTAGAAAATGACGTAGTGGAGGCAGGAACCATACACAGTTTTAAGACGAGGTTTGATAAAGCTCATGGAGCGGGGAGAGAGAGGGTCCAGTAACAACCGGTGACGAGGCGGGGCGAGGAGCTAAGACTCGACCCCTGCAACCACAAATAAGTGAGTACACACACACACACGCACACACACGCACACACACACACACACATACACACACACACTCACACCTGACTCATCCACTGGTGATCTTTTTTAGTCATAAATTAATGGAGCGAAGCAATGTGGGTTGGGGTGGGTTGTGGTGGGTTATGGTGTGTTGTAGCGAGTTGTGGTGGGTTATAATGTGTTGTGGTGGGCTCGGGTGGGCTGAGGTGGGTTGTGGCAGAGTCATTGTAAATTGCATCATGTTTTCATTATATATTAACTGACGTCACTCAAACTTTTGACAAAAATCAATACACCATCATTAAGCACTTTTATATTGCATAATTCTTAGCTTCTGTCTCTCTCCTGTCTCTCTCCTGTCTGTGTTCTCTTCCCAGCCCTTCTTCTTCTTCAATGGAGTTGACAAATAAGACAGCCATAGGAACACAGTGAGATATATCGTGGTTGACGGCCTCTGTTGGAATGGTGTTAATACATGTTTACGTCGATTCAAGCATTTTGAACTCACTACCAGTCATAACGAAAACTTGAACAGACTGAACACAGGATAATATTCAGTAGATAATATATCCCAAAGAGCAGCCAAGTTAGGTGTGACGAGAGTACAAGGTGGAGTCCAGTACAAATCATTCCTTGGCCAGGTTACGAGGACGGAAGTGACTGGAGGGAGATTCATGTATACATTCAAGAGTATATATGTCTGTGTGTATATATATTTCTCAGTGCTCAATAATAACCCAAATGAAGATTGAAACTCAGGAGATTAATTTATCTGTATATTTCGACCCCTTTCTGGGATCCTCTTCAGCTGAAGAGGATCCTAGAAGGAGGTCGAAATACACAGATCAATCAACCTTCTGAGTTTCTCTCTCATGTGGGTTATTACTGAGCACTGACAAGTGCTCACTACACTTTAGTCATTCACATTTCTCAGTATATATACACAGAGTTCCCTTCACAGGAATCAGTCACTCTTGTCTGGTGGTGAACATGTTAAATGTAGCCTTAATGGCCCTCAGACACTCGGTAGGATCAAAACCCAATTAAGCAAACCAACAGAGAAAATGGAATCTGCAGGTGACCAGGTGACTCACCCCAAAGAGGTGAAGAACCTACCAGTGCTAGGTGACCCACACATACGACTTCAACCATAGCAATGGTAAGTTAACCAGAGCAGACAACCTTCATAACCACACACACTACTTTCTACATATATTCACATATACTCACATATATTCACATATACCCACATATATTCACATATACTCGCATATATTCACATATACCCACATATATTCACATATACTCGCATATATTCACATATACCCACATATATTCACATATACTCACATATATTCACATATACCCACATATATTCACATATACTCGCATATATTCACATATACTCACATATATTCACATATACTCACATATATTCACATATACCCACATATATTCACATATACTCACATATATTCACATATACTCACATATATTCACGTATACTCACATATATTCACGTATACTCCCATATATTCACATATACTCACATATATTCACGTATACTCACATATATTCACATATACTCCCATATGTTCACATATACTCACATATATTCACGTATACTCACTTATATTCACATATACTCACATATATTTATATATACTCATATATATTCATATATACTCACATATATTCACGTATACTCACATATATTCATATATACTCATATATATTCATATATACTCACATATATTCACATATACTCCCATATGTTCACATATACTCACATATATTCACGTATACTCACATATATTCACATATACTCACATATATTTATATATACTCACATATATTCATATATACTCACATATATTCACGTATATTCATCGCACACTAGAAATAACCTTTTTTGCAATTATTAGCAAAGTTAGATACATCAGCAGTGTGCTGCTAACTTATTCTCCATAACAGTTACATAGATGGGAACAAAAGTTAGCTATTTCTCACCTTACATACGAGACGAGTCTTACGGTGATAACAGTAACAAAATTAGCTACTCAGGTCTCGGTATGACTCAATTTTTAGCGAACGGCTAACCAAAATTTTATTTTCTGGAACGCAGACGGGAGAGTTACATGATTATACTATATACTTGGAAAATCCTAGAGGGATTAGTAGCAAATTTGCACACGAAAATCACTCCCTATGAAAGCAAAAGACCGGACAGACGATGCAACATCCCCGTAATGTACAGCAGGGGTGTCACTAGCACGATAAGAGACAACACAATAAGTGTCGCGGGCCCAAGACTGCTCAACTGCCTCCCAGCATACATAAGGGGGATTACCAATAGACCCCTTATGTATGCTGGACAGGCACCTAAAGTCAGTACCTGAATAACCGGTCTGTGGTTCGTACGTCGGGTTGTGTGAAGCCAACAGTAACAGCCTGGTTGATCAGGCCCTGATCCACCATGAGGATTGGTCACAAACCGAGCCGCGGGGGCGTTGACCCCCGAAACCCACTCCAGGTATCCATGTATACGGAGAGGGAAGGAGTGGGGGAACAAGTGGTGGGGATGAGAGACCACGAAGAGAGGGGAGAGGTGGGAGACTAAGAAGGGGGGAAGAGAGGGGAGAAAGGGATGGAGAGGGGGGGGGTCGGTCAATGTCCAATAGCAGCGAGTAGAGTAAGCAGGACCCACTACCCCCACACCCACACCCACACGCCCACGCCCACACACAAACACACGTTGTCTGCCTCTAAGTCAGTCTACTGCCTGCTCACTGGCCTGCCTACCTGCCTGCTCACTGGCCTGCCTACCTGCCTGCTCACTGGCCTGCCTACCTGCCTGCTCACTGGCCTGCCTACCTGCCTGCTCACTGGCCTGCCTACCTGCCTGCGCACTGGCCTGCCTACCTGCCTGCTCACTGGCCTGCCTACCTGCCTGCTCACTGGCCAGTCTACCTGCCTGCTCACTGGCCAGCCTACCTGCCTGCTCACTGGCCAGTCTACCTGCCTGCTCACTGGCCAGTCTACCTGCCTGCTCACTGGCCAGTCTACCTGCCTGCTCACTGGCCAGCCTACCTGCCTGCTCACTGGCCAGTCTACCTGCCTGCTCACTGGCCAGTCTACCTGCCTGCTCACTGGCCAGTCTACCTGCCTGCTCACTGGCTTGCCTACCTGCCTGCTCACTGGCCTGCCTACCTGCCTGCTCACTGGCCTGCCTTCCTGCCTGCTCACTGGCCTGCCTACCTGCCTGCTCACTGGCCTGCCTACCTGCCTGCTCACTGGCCTGCCTACCTGCCTGCTCACTGGCCTGCCTACCTGCCTGCTCACTGGCCTGCCTACCTGCCTGCTCACTGGCCTGCCTACCTGCCTGCTCACTGGCCTGCCTACCTGCCTGCTCACTGGCCTGCCTACCTGCCTGCTCACTGGCCTGCCTACCTGCCTGCTCACTGGCCTGCCTACCTGCCTGCTCACTGGCCTGCCTACCTGCCTGCTCACTGGCCTGCCTACCTGCCTGCTCACTGGCCTGCCTACCTGCCTGCTCACTGGCCTGCCTACCTGCCTGCTCACTGGCCTGCCTACCTGCCTGCTCACTGGCCTGCCTACCTGCCTGCTCACTGGCCTGCCTACCTGCCTGCTCACTGGCCTGCCTACCTGCCTGCTCACTGGCCTGCCTACCTGCCTGTTCACTGGCCTGCCTACCTGCTTACTACCACCATTCCCAGCACTACAACTATTCCACTACCACTATCACTAAAACTACCTGCAGGTAATGTGATAATAATAATAATAATAATAATAATAATAATAATAATAATAATAATAATAATAAATTATTATTATTATTATTATTATTATTATTATTATTATTATTATTATTATTATTATTATTATTATTATTATTATTATTATTATTATTATTATAATTATTATTATTATTATAATTATTGACTGTAAGGATGTTATTTATGTGTTATAATTGCCGTTATCTTAGTGTTATCATCTACCGTTATAGTGTTATCTCAGTGTTATCACAGTGTTACTGTTGGCTCTAAAGGGACTCTCAGTGTTATCGTCTTGTGTGATGTAGTTATCATGTTATCACTGGGGCCGAGGTGTTATCTTCATGGCGTCAGCACCTGTATGACCCCCCCCCCATCACCTCACGTGATAATAACATGATAATAACATGATAACGTGATAATAACATGATAACTACATCACACAAGACGATAACAATGACAGTCCCTTTAGAGCCAACAGTAACACTGTGATAACACTAAGATAACGGTAATTATAACATGTATATATAACATACATACAGTCAATAATTATTAGCTATTATTATTATTATTATTATTATTATTATTATTATTATTATTATTATTATTATTATTATCATGCGTTATTATAATGCGTTATCTCGTCGATGTGTTATCTTACTGATGTGTTATCTTGCCACTGTGTTATATTGCCGATGTGTTATCATGTCGGTGTGCTATCAATCCAATGTGGTATCTTACCGATGTGTTATCTTACTGATGAGTTATCTTACCAATATGTTATCTTACTGTGTTATGTCACCGATGTGCTATCTTGTTGGTGTGTTATTCTACCAGTGTGTTATCTTACCAATGTGTCACCTCACCAGTGTGATATCTTACGAAAGTGTTATTCTACCGATGTGTTATCTTACTGATATGTTATCTCACCCATGTGTTATCTTACCGATGTGTTATCTTACCAATGTCTTATCTTACCAAAATCTTGTCTTGTCGATGTGTTATCTTGTCGACATATTATCTTACAGATAGGTTATTTTTCCGATGGGATATCTTATCGACAGGCAACGGCAGACAGACATGAAGGGTGACAGATAGCTGGACAAACACACACATACACACACGCACACACATAAGCACAAGAGCGAGCGCACACACACACACACACACGCACACACACACGCACACACACACATACATACATACACACAAACACACACACACACACACACACACACACACACACACACACACACACACACACACACACACACACACACACACACACACACACACACACACACACACACACACACACACACACAGGGAACAGAGGGGGCGGAGGAGTGGCACTGCTGATCAAAAACCGATGGGATTTTGATGAGCTAGAAAGAGGAGACAGTGGAGAAGCAAGAGATTACGTAGTACTAACGTAGGAGGTCCCAAGGTGGTAATTGCAGTGATGTATAACCCACCACAGAACAGCAGGAGGCCAAGGCAAGAGTATGATAAGAGTAATAGAGCGATGGTTGACACACTGGCTGAGGTGGCCAGAAGGGCCCAAGGGCAATGCTATTGATCATGGGTGACTTCAACCACAAGGAAATCGATTGGGAGAACATGGAGCCACATGGGGGCCAAGATACGTGGAGGGCTAAGATAATGGAGGTGGTACTGGAAAACCTTATGTACCAACACGTAAGGGACACTACCAGAGAGAGAGGAGAGGATGAACCAGCAAGTCTGGATCTACTATTCACCTTGAGTAGTGCAGATATTGAGGACATCACATACGAAAGACTTCTGGGGGGCCAGTGATCATGTGGTTTTAAGCTTCGAATACACAGTAGAGTTAGAAGTGGAGGGGGAAGCAGGAAGGGCCGGATGAGCAAAGCCAAACAACAAGAAAAGGGACTACTCAAGCTTGAAGAACTTCCTGAACGGGGTTCAGTGAGACAGAGAACTGGCAGGGACGTCAATGGGCGAGATGATGGAATATGTGACAACAATATACAAGGAAGTTGAGGAGAGGTTTGTACCCAAGGGTAACAGGAGTAATGAAAAAGCCAGGATGAGCCCGTGGTTCACCCGGTGCAGAGAGGCCAAAACCAAGTGTGCTAGGAAATGGAAGAAGTATAGAAGGCAAAGGACCCAGGAGAATAAGGAGACCAGTCGTAGAGCCAGAAACGAATATTAACAGGTAAGACAGGAGGCTCAAAGTCAATATGAAAATGACATAGAAGTGAAAACCAAATCTGGCCCAAAGCTGTTGTACAGCCACGTCAGGAGGAAAACAACAGTCAAGGACCAGTTAATCAGGCTGAGGAAGGAAGGAGGGGAGGTCACAAAAAATGACCGCGAAGTATGTGAGGAGCTCAACATGAGATTAAAAGAAGTGTTCACAGAGGAGACAGAAGGGCCTCTAGAAAGGCAGAGAGGTGGGGTACACCATCAAGTGTTGGACACAATACATACAACCGAGGAAAAAGTGAAGAGGCTGTTAAGCGAGCTAGACACCTCAAGGGTGATAGGGTAGGATAACATCTCTCCATGGGTCCTGAGAGAGGGAGCAGACGCGCTTTGTGTACCACTAACAACTATCTTCAACACATCTATCGAAACAAGACGACTACCGGAAGTATGGAAAGCAGCAAATGTAGTCCCAATTTTTAAAAAAGGAGACAGACATGAGGCACTATACTACAGACCAGTGTCACTGACGTGTATAGTATGCAAGGTTATGGAGAAAATTATCAGAAGAGTGGTGGAGCACCTAGAAAGGAATGATCATATCAATGACAGCCAGCAAGGTTTCAGGGACGGGAAATACTGCGTCACAAACCTACTGGAGTTCTATGACAGGGTGATGGCAGTAAGACAAGAGAGATAGGGGTGGGTAGACTGCATTTTCTTGGACTGTAAGAAAGCGTTTGACACAGTTCAACACAAGAGATTAGTGTGGAAGCTGGAGGACCAGGCAGGGATAATAGGGAAGGCACTACAGTGGATCAGGAAGACAAAAGCGAGCCATGGTACGTGGAGAGGTGTCAGAGTGGGCTCCTGCAACGAGCGGGGTGCCACAGGGATCAGTCCTAGGACCGGTGTTGTTTCTGGTATTTGTGAACGACATGACGGAAGGAAGAGACTCAGAAGCGTCCCTGTTTTCAGATGGTGTGAAGTTCATGAGAAGAATTCAATCGGACGAGGACCAAGCAGACCTACAAAGGGATCTGGACAAACTGCAGGCCTGGTCCAGCAACTGGCTCCTAGAGTTCAACCCCACCAAGTGTAAAGTCATAAAGATTGGGGAAGGGCAAAGAAGACCACAAACGGAGTACAGTCTCGGGGGCCAGAGCCTACAAACCTCACTCAAGGAAAAGGATCTTGGTATGTGTATAACACCGGACACATCTCCTGAGGTGAACATCAACCAAATAACTGCTGCAGCATACGGGCGCCTAGCAAACCTAAGAACAGCATTCCGACATCTAAATAAGAAATCGTTCAGGATCTTGTACACCGTGTACGTTAGGCCTATATTGGAGTATGCAGCAACAGTTTGGAACCCACACCTAGCCAAGCACGTAAGGAAATTAGAGTAAGTGTAAAGGCTTGCAACTAGTCCCGGTGCTAAGGGGTATGTCCTACCAGGAGAGGTTAAGGGAAATCGATCTGACGACACTGGAGGACAGGAGAGATAGGGGGATATGAAAACGACATATAAAATACTGAGAGGAATCGACAAGGTGGACAGAGACAGGATGTTCCAGGGATGGGACACAGCAACAATGGGACACAGTTGGAAGTTGAAGGCTCAGATAAATCACAGGGATGTTAGGAAGTATTTTTTCAGTCATAGAGTAGTCAGGAAGTGGAATAGTCTGGGAAGTGATGTAGTAGAGGAAGGATCCATACATATCTTTAAGAAGAGGTATGATTAAGCTCTTGGAGTAGGAAGAGTGACCTAGTAGCGACCAGTAAAGAAGCGGGGCCAGGAGCTGTAAATCGACCCCTGCAGCCTCAACTAGGTGAGTACAACTAGGTGAGTAAAACACACATACACACATTCAGAGACACATGTGTACTGAAACATGAGAATGAGAGTGAGAGAGAGAGAGAGAGAGAGAGAGAGAGAGAGAGAGAGAGAGAGAGAGAGAGAGAGAGAGAGAGAGAGACGATTCGTTTGTTAGAATACAGACAAACTTAGGTATAATCTCTCTCTCTCTTCATGCAGAATTCCTCTCGGTGTCCCTAAAGTCTTTAGTATTCCCTCAAATGCCGAAATAACATTACAGTGATGATGGTGGAGTGATTGAATGTAACCGAGATCTTGAAGGATGATCTAGCTGGTGGATGATAGTTCTGAAGGAAGGTTGGCAGTCTTTGTTGTGGTTGTGGTGGATGATAGTTCTGAAGGAAGGTTGGCAGTCTTTGTTGTGGTTGTGGTGGATGATAGTTCTGAAGGAAGGCTGGTGGTCTTTGTTGTGCTTTTGTATCACAGTTCCTTATATGTATCTTCCTGACTTAGCTTCGTAATGTATTTTCCTTTAATATGAAGAAGCATGACACATTTACTCTAGATACATAGATTCTAGACCAAATATAAACATCACTCTCATTATGTTTATGCTGTAACATTAACGTAAGTATAAATATGATTTGTAAAAAATTATGTTAAATATTTGGTAAATGATGTGAATGTCGATCCCATATTGCTCCAAGATTTTCCTTTGATGTAACGATATTGTCTGTATTTGCCTGGGAGTTACTCAGTTCTCTATCAATACATTCTCAAGCGCATGCAGTGAGGCTCATATCAGGACTCCAAGAGACTTACTCAAGGAAATAGAATCCATTTGACTTCTTCCATAGTGAAGTAACTGTGGAAGCGTCCGCCTGTTGCCTTGGGTTACCAAAACATTTATATACAGGTCTATAACGCTATCTGAGTGACAAAAATACATTACAACTACTCCTTTACGCTGGCCCTTATACTCTGTGGTGCCTGTTAATGCCAGGTGAACAAGAGGATTCGGAGAACAGATAATTTTTTACACAATTCTGTTCGTTTGTGTGCACAAACTCCTTTGAAGATAACTCCTGGTGAAGGGCTCTTAGTCAAGAAACTATGGCAATCCTTCCCTTCTTCCTGAATATTATATATAATACTATTTGTTAAATCCAAGACAGTGAAAAAATGACATTTTTGACGTAACTTAATATTGCAGATAAATGATGTCTGGCAGGAAATGTTCCTCCCCCATCACGACCCTTGCCGCCACCGACCACAAGAACGTTCCACCGGGAGGAGGTGGCCTCTTCAGCGTCCCTGTAGAAGGAGGTGACTCCTTCAGCGCCTTACAAGCAAAAGCGACCGCCTTCGGTGTTTCCCCATCAGAAGGCGGCCTCACACTACCCTCATGGGTGCTGGAGGAGAAGGAAGCAGCGAGGATCGCTCACCGGCGTCGCCTTCTACAGGAGCGAGCTGCCAGGATACACCAGCCAAGAGCCACCTCCATAGCGGTGAGTCTCCATAGCTAATATAGAAACAAATCGTGAAATGCAGAAGCATTTCGTGCAGTGGAGGACACAAACATCACACCCGCCACACTAGTACTAGGCATCCTGTGAAAAACGAAGAGCATTTTAAATATACCCTATGTCGACTTCGGTAGCATTTTTTTTTTTTTGATTAGGTGCCAGTTGCATTCTGTATCATAGTACGGAATAGCTAACAGTATAAAATTGATTTAATAATGTTATACATACGTTGTGTGAGTCCAGAGTCTTCCTTTCCTCACTCCGAGGGTCTTCGGTCCCTTCATTTGTTGATCTTCTGGGTCTTCCTGAAGCTGGCGACACCACCCACTCCAGCGTCGGAGTATCGTAGCTGGGTTTCGGCCATTGTAGACGCACAGTTGTAGCATTAACATGTAAACTGCTTGTGTAACTGGCATTCCAAACGAGAGGAGAATGAAATTAGTCCTTAGCTTGCCACAGCCACGTATGTGTCCGTATCAGGAGTGACATGTCCTATGTTACTGGGCAACTGATGTACGTGGCACTGATGGTGGTTAAGTGGTTTAGGGCGTCTCGAAATATTGAAAAACTATGAGGGTGGCTTATTAAAGTATCGAGGGTTCGATTCCTAGCCATTGTAGTTTGATATATATATATATATATATATATATATATATATATATATATATATATATATATATATATATATATATATATATATATATATATATATATATATATATATATATATATATATATATATATATATATATATATATATATATATATATATATATATATATATATATATATATATATATATATATATATATATATATATATGTCGTGCCGAATAGGCAGAACTTGCGATCTTGGCTTAAATAGCAACGCTCATCTTGCCATATAGGACAAGTGTAAATTTGTGTATGCAATAATTTCGCCAAAATCATTCTGAACCTAACGAAAATAATATACTTCACTGTGTTTGTTTAGTATTAAATTACTGTAAACAAATCTAAAATATATTTAGTTTGGTTAGGCTAAAATAAATTGTTCTTGTTGTAATAAGGTTAGGAAAGTTTTCTAGGATTCTTTTGGTGCAAAATTAAAAATGTTTACATTAACATCAATGAAAAAAGTATATCTTTAAACGTATAAAAGAAAATTTCAGAAAGGACTTAATTTTAAATGAGTTCTTGCTAATTGACCAGTTTTACATATTCGGCACGATATATATATATATATATATATATATATATATATAGATAGATAGATAGATATACATACAGTGGTCCCTCGACAATCGTAGTTCTCGGGAATCGTAGATTTCGGAAATCATAGGGATATTTTCGTATAAACATCGGCTCGCTAATCGTAGGTTGACTCGCGAATAGTAGGTCGTCCGGGATGCATACACACGGTGTGAACCGGGGCGGCCTCACTACCCAGCCAGTGTGGCATTGTTTACCAGTGAGCGAAGGTCCCCTCACGTGCTCCTACGAAATATTTCATAATATTCCACTCATTTTAGTGCTTGCAAGTACTAAATAAGCTACCATGGCTCCAAAGAAAGCTCCTAGTGCCAAGCCTGTGGTAAAGAAGGTGGGAAATACGATTGAATTTAAGAAAAAACATCATTGAACAATATGAAAGTGGCACAAATGCGGCCGAACTGGCCAGGATGTATAAGAAACCCTACACAACCATATGTTCCATCGTGGCCAAGAAAAAGGAAATCAAGGACGCTGTTGTTGCAAAGGAGGTAAATATGCTGACAAAAATGAGATCACCAGTACTCGAAGATGTTGAGAAGTTATTATTGGTGTGGATAAACGAGAAACAATTAGCAGGAGATACCCTTATGACTTCGATTATTTTTGAAAAGGCTAGGCAGTTCCACAACAATCTGGTAAAGAAATTGCTTGCACCGAGTACTGATATTTGTGAATTTAAGGCCAGCAAAGGTTGGTTTGAGAGATTTAAGAACCATAGTGGCATACACAGTGTGGTAAGGCATGGTGAGGCTGCCAGTTTGGACCACAAGGCGGCTGAAAAATATGTGCATGAATTCAAGGAGCACATAGAGGCTGAAGGACTGAAACCTGAACAAGTGTTCAATTGTGACTAAACAGGCCTCTTTTGGAAGAAAATGCCAAAGAAGACCTTCATTACACAAGAGGAAAAGGCAATGCCAGGACACAAGCCTATGAAAGACAGGCTGACACTCATGTTCTGTGCTAATGCTAGTGGGGATTTCAAAGTGAAGCCATTACTAGTGTACCATTCTGAAAATCCCAGAGTATTCAGGAAAAACAATATTATGAAGAGTAAATTGTGTGTGTTTTGGAAATGTAATAGTAAGGCATGGGTCACGAGGGAAATTTTCGTTGAGTGGTTCAATAAAGTGTTTGGCCCTAGTGTGAAGAATTACCTCCTGGAAAAGAAATTGGATCTCAAGTGCCTGCTAGTAATGGACAATGCACCTGCTCATCTTCCAAATTTGGATGACCTAATTTTTTCGAGGAGTTTTGGTTCATCACAGTAAAGTTCTTGCCCCCGAATACCACTCCTCTCCTCCAGCCCATGGACCAGCAGGTCATTGCAAACTTTAAAAAACTCTACACCAAAGCAATGTTTCAAAGGTGCTTGATTGTGACCACAGACACTCACTTGACCCTAAGAGAATTTTGGAGAGAACACTTCAGCATCGTCCATTGCATCACCCTTATAGGTATGGCTTGGGAGGGAGTGACTACCAGGACTTTCAACTCTGCCTGGAGAAAATTGTGGCCAGATTGTGTCGACAAGAGGGATTTTGAAGGGTTTGGGACTGACCCTGATGAGCCTATGTCTGTTGTTAAATCATCTGTGGCACTGGGGAGTTCCATGGGGTTGGATGTGAGTTTGGAGGATGTGGAAGAGTTGGTCGAAGACCACAACGAAGAGCTCACCGCTGATGAGCTGCAATAGCTTCAGCAGGAACAGCAACATATCGCAGCTCAGAATCTTTCTGCAGAGGAGGAGGAAGAGAGATGGAAGAAGGTGCCTTCTTCAGAAATTAAAGAGATTTTTGCTATGTGGGGTAAGATGGAAAGATTTATAGAGAAACATCACCCTGACAAGGCTGTTGCAAGCCATGTTGGCAACATGTACAGTGACAAAGTCTTCGGCCATTTTAGGGAAGTGTTAAAGAGACGCCAGAAACAGAGCTCTCCACAGTTATTTTGCGAGACAGGACTCCAGTGACTCTCAAGGTGGTCCTAGTGGCATTAAGAAACAGAGAAGAGAAGCAACCCCAGAAAAGCAATTGGTACCTGAGGTGTTGATGGAAGGGGATTCCCCTTCCAAACTGTAAACAATCCAATCTCTCTCCTCCTCCAGTCTCCCATACACTAAGAAGAATCTCCAATAAAGGTAAGTGTTATGCTGTTAATGTTTCATTCATCATTTCCCATTGTATTGTTTATGTGCTACATCTATATTTCATGTAAAAAATTTTTTTTGTTTTAATACTTGTGGGTGTCAGGAACGGATTAATTGTATTTACATTATTTCTTATGGGGAAAATTGATTCGAAAATCGTAGATTTCGATAATAGTGGCAACTCCAGCAACGGATTAACTACGAAAAACCAGGGACAACTGTATATACATATATATATATATATATATACATACATATATATATATACATGTATATATATATACATATATATATATACATATATATATACATGTATATATATATATATATATATATATATATATACATACATATATATATACATACATATATATATATATATATATACATACATATATATAATATATATATACATACATATATATATATATACATACATATATATATATATATACATATATATATATATATATATATATATACATATATATATATATATATATACATATATATATATATATATATATATATATATATATATATACATACATATATATATATATATAAATACATATATATATATATATATATATATATACATATATAGATATATATATATATATGTCGTGCCGAATATGTAAAACTGGTCAATTAGCAAGAACTCATTTAAAATTAAGTCCTTTCTAAAAATTTCTCTTATACTTTTAAAGATATATTTTTTTTCATTAATGTTAATGTAAAAATTTTTAATTTTGCACGATAAGAATCTTAGAAAACTTACCTAACCTTATTATAACAAGAACAATTTATTTTAGCCTAACCCAACTATATATATTTTAGATTTGTTTACAATAATTTAAGACTAAACAAATACATTGAAATATATATTTTTCGTTAGGTTCAGAATGATTTTGGCGAAATTATTGCATACACAAATTTTCACTTGTCCTATATGGCAAGGTGAGCGTTGCTATTTAAGCCAAGATCGCAAGTTCTGCCTATTCGGCACGACATATATATATATATATATATATATATATATATATATATATATATATATAATATAGGGAGGTACCACCTCTAGAACTGTTATAGGGACCCTCATCCTCAGAGAAAAAAATAAACTTGCTTCAGGGAAAACTCAATATTCTCCCTGAAGCTGTTTGAGAATTTTCTCCTACCACCCCCTATATTATATATATATATATATATTTTTTATTTAAAGACAAAATACATTGACAGAACATTCACAAAACTACGATACAAAGTAAAACAACATAGGTAACTCAGAGCTACATCTCGAATACTTCGTCCAGCTCCCCGGCGGTGGGCCGCGTGCCCAGAATGCTGCAGGCATTTCCTCTCTGGATCGCAACACTGAGTCTCTGGAAGAGGAAGCTGGTCGCCCTGTGGTCCTTTGTTTCTATGATGAGCTTTTCACCCAGCTCTATTAGGAACTTTAGAGCACACTTGGCCCATGCTCCAAGGGTCTCTGACCCTATTGGGATGAAGTTATAGCAAGGGGGAAGGTCTTCATATTTGCGGATCTTCTGAGTCTCCCTGTGGCTGGCAGCTCCACCCCCTTCCACTACGGAGTATGGCAAGTAGGTGTCTGCCAATGTGGCGGCACATGTGTAGTCCCAGGCAATCTGCTTTCCATCCTTCCAAGGTAGCATAGTGGCTCCATCAGGACGCTTTAGACTTCCGTCAGACCTCTGCACTTGGGGTTCCCGTTGAGCTGGGCAACGGGCTGTGGCAAGGCTTCTCTTTATGATATCATTGACCTCCTCATGCCTGGCATACTTCCCTTCTGCTGTGTGACACACGAGACCATGAAGTCCGAATTGATCAGCTGTCGCCCTGCCGCAAATACACCTATCCGAATGGCCTGTAGGTCTAGTCGAGTGCCCAAGGAGGAATTGGGAACAGCAAACAGGAAATCTCCAGAGTGTGGTGCCTTCACTGCCAGGAGACGAGCTTTGTCCTTTCCTGAGGCGTTGGAGAGCATTGTGTTGGCGATTTTTTCCATGATCGGTTTGTCCCAGTGGGACTGTTTGTGTTCTTTGGGACGAGCTGGTCTACTGGAGGAATCTGTAAAGGTGTCCCACCGAATCGCTGCTTCAGTAAACCTGGGGTCTTGAGCTCCTACCATATATATATATATATATATATATATATATATATATATATATATATATATATATATATATATATATATATATATATATATATATATATATATATATATATATATATATATATATATATATATATATATATAGATATAGAGAGAGAGAGAGAGAGAGAGAGAGAGAGAGAGAGAGAGAGAGAGAGAGACAGAGACAGAGACAGAGACAGACAGACAGACAGACAGACAGACAGACAGACAGAGACAGACAGACAGAGAGAAAGAGAGAGAGTGTGTATTCAATCTTTCCCTCGAAGATGGACAGTGGTTGCAAGCCTCACTTCAAGCCTCACTAGCAGCCAACAATACTCACAACCCAGCAAACCGCCCCGATGGGATCACCATTTATCCTTGGAAGAATGGCAACCTCTTAGCATGGACTATACCTGTGTGTCCACGCTGGCTGACACGTACATCCATCAGTGTCGGGCAACAGGGAGGAGCTCCAGCTCCTGCACCCAACATCTTGCTCCTGGGGGATTTCAACTTAAGGCACCTAAAATGGAGGAATATAGCAAATAATATTGTTTGCAGTAATAACACCAGGAGGCAGCTCTGATGAAAACTCACACTCACACGAGCTTTTAAATCTCTGCACAAAATTCAATTTAAATCAGCAAATAATAGAGCCTACTAGACTGGAGAATACACTAGACCTCATCTTCACTAACAATGATGATCTGATAAGAAATGTCACCATATCAAAAACAATATACTCAGATCACAACATAATTGAGGTTCAGACATGTATGCGTGGAGCCCCAGACCGACATAATGAGACTAGTCACGAGGGAGCATTCACCAAATTCAACTTCAATAACAAAAACATAAAGTGGGACCAAGTAAACCAAGTCCTAACCGATATAAGCTGGGAAGATTTACTAAGCAACGCAGACCCCAACGTATGCCTAGAACAGATTAACTTGGTGGCACTCGATGTATGCACAAGGCTTATTCCTCTAAGAAAAAGGAGGAGTAGATGTAAAATAGAAAGAGACAGGCGCTCCCTTTACAGGCGACGGAAAAGAATAACAGAGCGGCTAAAAGAGGTCAATATATCTGAAATGCGTAGGGAGACACTGGTCAGAGAAATAGCAAGCATCGAACTCAAGCTAAAGGAATCTTATAGGAGTCAGTAATCGTGGGAAGAACTAAAAGCCATTAATGAAAGTATTTCTTCTCCTATGCCAAATCAAGGTCGAGAACAACATCCAGTATTGGGCCCCTACTTAAACAAGATGGGTCCTACACAGATGACAGCAAGGAAATAAGTGAGCTACTCAAGTCCCAATGTGACTCAGTTTTTAGCAAGCCGCTAACCAGACTGAGAGTCGAAGATCAAAACGAATTTTTTATGAGAGCCACAAAATTTGGTTAACACAAGCCTATCCGATGTTATCCTGACGCCAAATGACTTCGAACAGGCGATAAATGACATGCCCATGCACTCTGCCCCAGGGCCAGACTCATGGAACTCCGTGTTCATCAAGAACTGCAAGAAGCCCCTATCACGAGCCTTTTCCATCCTATGGAGAGGGAGCATGGACACGGGGGTCGTCCCACAGTTACTAAAAACAACAGACATAGCCCCACTCCACAAAGGGGGCAGTAAAGCAACAGCAAAGAACTACAGACCGATAGCACTAACATCCCATATCATAAAAACTTTGAAAGGGTCCTAAGAAGCAAGATCACCACCCATCTAGAAACCCATCAGTTACACAACCCAGGGCAACATGGGTTTAGAACAGGTCGCTCCTGTCTGTCTCAACTATTGAATCACTACGACAAGGTCCTAAATGCACTAGAAGATAAAAAGAATGCAGATGTAATATATACAGACTTTGCAAAAGCCTTCGACAAGTGTGACCATGGCGTAATAGCGCACAAAATGCGTGCTAAAGGGATAACAGGAAAAGTCGGTCGATGGATCTATAATTTCCTCACTAACAGAACACAGAGAGTAGTCGTCAACAGAGTAAAGTCCGAGGCAGCTACGGTGAAAAGCTCTGTTCCACAAGGCACAGTACTCGCTCCCATCTTGTTCCTCATCCTCATATCCGACATAGACAAGGATGTCAGCCACAGCACCGTGTCTTCCTTTGCAGATGACACCCGAATCTGCATGACAGTGTCTTCCATTGCAGACACTGCAAGGCTCCAGGCGGACATCAACCGAATCTTTCAGTGGGCTGCAGTTCAACGATGAGAAATTTCAATTACTCAGATATGGTAAACACGAGGAAATTAAATCTTCATCAGAGTACAAAACAAATTCTGGCCACAAAATAGAGCGAAACACCAACGTCAAAGACCTGGGAGTGATCATGTCGGAGGATCTCACCTTCAAGGACCATAATATGTAAAACTGATCAATTAGCAAGAGCCCATTTAAAATTAAGTCCTTTCTAAAATTTTCTCTTGTAAGTTTAAAGATATATTTTTTTCATTAATGTCAATGTAAAAATTTATAATTTTGCACCAAAAGAATCTTAGAAAACTTACCTAACCTTATTATAACAAGAACAATTTATTTTAGCCTAACCCAACTAAATATATTTTAGATTTGTTTACAGTAATTTAATACTAAACAAACACAGTGAAATATATTTTTCTCGTTAGGTTCAGAATGATTTTGGCGAAATTATTGCATACACAAATTTTTACTTATCCTATATGGCAAGATGAGCGTTGCTATTTAAGCCAAGATCGCAAATTCTGCCTATTCGGCACGACATATATATGTATATATATATATATATATATATATATATATATATATATATATATATATATATATATATATATATATATATATATATATATATATATATATATATATATATATATATAGAGAGAGAGAGAGAGAGAGAGAGAGAGAGAGAGAACAACAGAAGATATATTAAATAGCAAGAAGTTTATAGCTGACTACCTGGCATCTGTTGTTAGGAAGGTAACAATTTATGAGTATTATGCTGTGTCCACCACCATACCTCAGTGGTGCCTTACTATACCTCAGTGGTGCCTCACTATACCTCAGTGGTGCCTCACCATACCTCAGTGGTGCCTCACTATACCTCAGTGGTGCCTCACCATACCTCAGTGGTGCCTCACCATACCTCAGTGGTGCCTCACTATACCTCAGTGGTGCCTTACTATACCTCAGTGGTGCCTCACTATACCTCAGTGGTGCCTCACCATACCTCAGTGGTGCCTCACTATACCTCAGTGGTGCCTCACCATACCTCAGTGGTGCCTCACCATACCTCAGTGGTGCCTCACTATACCTCAGTGGTGCCTCACCATACCTCAGTGGTGCCTCACTATACCTCAGTGGTGCCTCACCATACCTCAGTGGTGCCTCACTATACCTCAGTGGTGCCTCACCATACCTCAGTGGTGCCTCACCATACCTCAGTGGTGCCTCACTATACCTCAGTGGTGCCTCACCATACCTCAGTGGTGCCTCACTATACCTCAGTGGTGCCTCACCATACCTCAGTGGTGCCTCACTATACCTCAGTGGTGCCTCACCATACCTCAGTGGTGCCTCAACATACCTCAGTGGTGCCTCACCATACCTCAGTGGTGCCTCACTATACCTCAGTGGTGCCTCACCATACCTCAGTGGTGCCTCACTATACCTCAGTGGTGCCTCACTATACCTCAGTGGTGCCTCACTATACCTCAGTGGTGCCTCACTATACCTCAGTGGTGCCTCACCATACCTCAGTGGTGCCTCACTATACCTCAGTGGTGCCTCACCATACCTCAGTGGTGCCTCACTATACCTCAGTGGTGCCTCACCATACCTCAGTGGTGCCTCACCATACCTAAGTGTTGCCTCACCATACCTCAGTGGTGCCTCACCATACCTCAGTGGTGCCTCACCATACCTCAGTGGTGCCTCACCATACCTCAGTGGTGCCTCACCATACCTCAGTGGTGCCTCACCATACCTCAGTGGTGCCTCACCATATCTCAGTGGTGCCTCACTATACCTCAGTGGTGCCTCACCATACCTCCGTGGTGCCTCACCATACCTCAGTGGTGCCTCACCATACCTCAGTGGTGCCTCACCATACCTCAGTGGTGCCTCACCATACCTCAGTGGTGCCTCACCATATCTCAGTGGTGCCTCACCATATCTTAATGGTGCCTCACTATACCTCAGTGATGCCTCACTATACTTCAGTGGTGCCTCACCATACCTCAGTGGTGCCTCATTATATTTCATTGTTGCCTCACCATACCTCAGAGTTGCCTCACCATACCTCAGAGTTGCCTCACCATACCTCAGCGGTGCCTCATCATATCTCAGTAGTGCCTCACCATATCTCGGTGGTGCCTCACCATACATCAATGGTGTCTAACCATATCTCAGTGGTTCCTCACCATACCTTAGTGGTGCCTCATCCCCATTACTCACCATATCTCAGTGGTGTCTCACCACACCTCAGTGACTCACCATATCTTAATAGTGCCTCACCATACCTCAGAAGTGCCTCACCATACCTCAGTAGTGCCTCACCATACCTCAGTAGTGCCTCACCATACCTCAGTAGTGCCTCACCATACCTCAGTAGTGCCTCACCATACCTCAGTAGTGCCTCACCATACCTCAGTAGTGCCTCACCATACCTCAGTAGTGCCTCACCATACCTCAGTAGTGCCTCACCATACCTCAGTAGTGCCTCACCATACCTCAGTAGTGCCTCACCATACCTCAGTAGTGCCTCACCATACCTCAGTAGTGCCTCACCATACCTCAGTAGTGCCTCACCATACCTCAGTAGTGCCTCACCATATCTCATATAATGAAATTCTGTCGCTGTTGTGAAGAGAGAGAAAACAATCAGGTGGATTCATAACTAACAATGCATTTGTCTCTCATAGCTGCTTGATTTATTGTATACTCACCTACTTGTGGTTGTAGGGGTCGAGTCACAGCTCCTGGCCCCACCTCTTCACTGGTGTGTGTATGTGTGTGGCCAGTGTCCAACTTACCTCTTATTATTATTATTGTTATTATTATTATTATTATTATTATTATTATTATTATTATTATTATTATTATTATTATTATTATTATTATTATTATTATTATTATTATTATAACTGCCAGTTCTATACATGGAGAAGTATATACGCTAAGATGTTTATAGACACAGAGGTGTATATGAATAGAGATGGTTGTAAATGACCGTATGTATGCACAGGTGTATACACACACTTTATTAGGTACAGCCTTCTAGTACTGATTAGGTCTCCCCTGTGCCACCAGAACATCCTGAATTCTTGGTGACATGGATTCAACAAGGTGCTGGAAACAGTCCTTAGAGATCCTGGGTCATGTTGACATGATAGCAATACGTGGTTGCTGCTGATCTGTCGGCCGCACATCCATGTTGCAAATCTCCCATTCCACCACATCCCGAAAGTTTACGCCAAATCCATATACGTACATGTCACAGCAGAAACCACGATTCGTCAGACCAAGCGATGTTTTTCCTGCTCATTCAACTGCCCAGTTATGGTGAGCCAGTGCCCACTGTAGCCTCAGAATCTTGTTCTTAGCTGACAATAGTGGAAGCCGGTGTGGTTCTTTGCTGCTGGGCCCATGCACTTTAACGTTTGACGTGTTGTGCGTCCATATATGCTCTTTTGCATACCACCGTTGTAACACGTGGATATTTGAGTTACTGTCGTCTTCCTGTCAACTTCAACCAGTCTGACCATTCCTTCATGGCCTCTCTCATTAAAAAGGCATTTTTTCCTCACAGAACTACCTCTGTAGTTCCAGAGATTGTTGTGCGTGAAAATCCCAGGAGATCAGCAGATTCTGGGATACTCAGACCAACCCTTCTGACACCAACAATCATACCACGGTCAAAGTCACTTAGACCATGTTTCTTCTTAATTCTGACGTTTAGTCTAAACAAATAAACCTCTTACCCATGTCTGCTTTTAGTCGTAGGTCCTGCCAACGTAATTGGCCGATTAGATATTTAAATTAGAGAACAGGTGTACAGATATATCTAACAAAGTGGCTACTGAGTGTATGTAGTAACGCACACAGAGTGGTGTATGTACGTGGAGATGTGTATATGCAAATGCATAAACACTGACATGTGCATATATGATGGCGTTTATACACTATAGCGCCTTATATATAGGCTGGACTCAAAGTAATGATACCAGAAGCGGACAGACACGAGACGAGGTGATGGTAACGTCAGCCACTAATATCTCAAGAACTAATGTAGTCGTGGAAGAAGTGTAATAATATAATAATAATAATAATAATAATAATAATAATAATAATAATAATAATAATAATAATAATAATAATAATAATAATAATAATAATAATAATAATAATAATGAAGATTGAGACACTTGTGCAACATATGGGAATCTTTATTCAGGAAACGTTTCGCCACACAGTGGCTTCATCAGTCCAATACAAAGCAGAAAGGTGTAAGGAGAGGAGGAGTTTGAGGTAATCAGTCCCTCAGCCTAGAGTCGATGTGTTCAGTCCATCAGTCTTGTAGAATGTACAGCATAGGGCCGTACCTAGGTAGTACCAGGTATACAGGCCTAGCTGACATCAATGACATACTACGATACAGAAAGCCCCTGGTTATGCAGAGCATTTCTCGCAAATTACTGATAGGTAAACATGGACAGCAGGTGTGTTAAAGAAACACGTCCAAATGTTTCCACCCGTACCACAGATCGAGCCACGGACCTTAGTGTGTGTGAGCTGAGTGCGCAAGCAATCGAGCTACGGGCTTCAAGTCAAGAATTGTGGGAGGACCTCAAGTCAAGGATTTTGGGAGTATTTCAAGTCAAGAATTGTGGAAACTCGACCAGAACTGTCGAACTTAAGGTCAAGAGCTGTGAGAGAACTGCACTTCAGGAACTGCAGAATTTCGTGTCAAACCTATGAGGCTACTTCAAGCCAAGTGCTGCAGAACTTCAACATTAAGAACTATGACATTACCTCAGGTGTACAACAGTGGGAGAACGTTCGGTAAATAACTGGAAGAAATTCTAGTGAAGACTACCAGTGTCTGTGGGGGAACAATAGCTAGTGACCTGAAACAATAGTTGGTGACCTGGAACAGTAGCTGGTGACCTGGAACAATAGCTGGTGGCCAGGAACAATAGCTTGTGACCTGAAACAATAAATGATGACCTGGGACAAATAGCTGGTGACCTGAAACAATAGCTGGTGACCTGGAACAATAACTGGTAACTTGCAATAATAGCTGGTGACCTAAAATAATAGCTGGTGACCTGGAACAATAGCTGGTGACCTGGAACAATGGCTGGTGACCTGGAACAATTGCTGGTAACCTGGAATGTAGCTGATGACACTGGGTAAGTGAGAGACGGAAGAGTTTGTACCGTGGAATAATTTCAGGAGAAAGGAAATGTTTAGTGTGAGAAATCACCTCACCGGTGGTGGTGGTGGTGGAGGTCCTCTCCTCTGGTAATTGTGGTGGTAGAACCTCCCTCCCTCACCAGTGGTGGTGGTGGTAGTGGTGGAGGTCCTCTCCTCTGGTAGTAGTGGTAGCAGAAGCTCCCTCCTTCACCAGTGATGTGGAGGAGGACCTCTCCTCGAATAAAGTGGAGGTATTAGCCTCTCCTCCACTAGCAGTGGTGGTGCTGACTTTCTTTCCCACTGGTATTGGTTGTGAGGTAATGAGGGGAACGAGTCACTCTCAGGGTATATTATCCACCACTTGAGTCCCAACACAAGAAGGTTTTGCCGAGATTGATTAGTGTAATTTTTTAACTTCTCCCGCCTAAGATGATCACCTTTGTGAACCGGGCACTCTAACCTTTCCGTCTGGCTAAGGATGTCCGGCTTAAGCTGGTTACCTGAGAGAACCTGCTGCTTGTATTGATGAATTGGCGTCAGTGAACTGAGTGGTTAAAGAATTTACTTAGGTTAGCTATCTTATTATAGCTATTATCCTCATTATCCTTTGTGGAAGTTCAAGTGCATTCAGAGTCAGACCTCTGATCTTCAGACGAAGAACTGAAGCCGCTGGAAATAAAAATTTCTGTGCGTTTTAAGCTTTAGTTCACTTTGGCAGAGAAATCACCTCGCCTTTCAACAGTGAAGGGGGCAAGAGAGTTCACTTGTGGTAATCCTGTTGTACACTGAACCTTGGTTTCGACTTGATCACTCCATATCTGTGCCACGACTACAGTGTACGTGCTGGTGATCTGCTCTCACCTGGGCTAAAGTTTAGAATAAGGTCTCCTCGCGAACAGCTGCATCAGGAATAATGTAAGGACTTGGTGCAAAGTTCACAACTGGGCCAAGTCTAGCGCTAGGGGTGGCAACTAGTCCTCACCTGAGACCCGACTACAGGACTCAGGTTCCCCTCAAAGTGCTGTTGGTACTACAAGGACCTCAGACAGTTCCGTGTATACATCAGTCAGTTGCCGCTGAAGCTTGAAGCGCTTCCTTGTAAGCTTCGCTGATCTAGTAGGATATGAGAGAATATGAAAGTTATCTTCTGAGTCAGAATATTTTCACTTTTCTCCAAGAATCTCATTCCTCCCAATTCCCGTGATTCTGCTAGTGAACTGCCTTGATACCTTAAAAACTCTTGATAAAAGTATTAAAACACTCCTTTTTCTTCCTTAAATCGAACATGATTGCCATGTTTTGTATGACCCATAAGGGTTGAGCAGTTGTTCATATATATCACAATTCCACCATCACAAAGAATTTATTTACGTAGTAACGAGGATGACGCAGAGCGCCATCGCCAGCAGGGAAGGACTTTGTCTCCAAGGTTACCCTGGCGTCAGCCAGCCCAGTCAGTTGGTTAATTGAGGTTAAAACCTATCGACTACACGAAGGTCATTAAGACTGTATGTCGCTTGTTCACCCACCAATCAAGAATATTTTAATCCCTTACACATTGTGGTATTTGATGACGACACAGAAGCGCAGCTGGAAACTACGTTTACGACAATGTTTTTGCTGTTCATCAGACTTTATTAAGACTTGCTAAAGTTGTTTTCTTTTTACCTCTTGAGCCTTAACCCTCATTTAACGAACTATCTTGATACCTTATATAATAAAGAATTTAATATTTCGTACAATAAAATATTTTGATAAATAATACAAATACATATCTTAACATCTCATATTATGATGCATCCTGATACATCATGAAATCATCGTACACTGATGGTGGTCGACCTGTTCTTTCTGCATCTGGTGGTGGTCGACCTGTTCTTTATGCCTCTGGTGGTGGTCGACCTGTTCTTTCTACATCTGGTGGTGGTCGACCTGTTCTTTATGCCTCTGGTGGTGGTCGACCTGTTTTTTATGCATCTGGTGGTGGTCGACCTGTTCTTTCTACATCTGGTGGTGGTCGACCTGTTCTTTCTGCATCTGGTGGTGGTCGACCTGTTCTTTATGCATCTGGTGGTGGTCGACCTGTTCTTTCTACATCTGGTGGTGGTCGACCTGTTCTTTCTGCATCTGGTGGTGGTCGACCTATTCTTTCTGCATCTGGTGGTGGTCGACCTGTTCTTTCTACATCTGGTGGTGGTCGACCTGTTCTTTATGCCTCTGGTTGTGGTCGACCTGTTCTTTATGCCTCTGGTGGTGGTCGACCTGTTTTTTATGCATCTGGTGGTGGTCGACCTGTTCTTTCTACATCTGGTGGTGGTCGACCTGTTCTTTCTGCATCTGGTGGTGGTCGACCTGTTCTTTATGCCTCTGGTGGTGGTCGACGTGTTCTTTATGCCTCAGGTGGTGGTGTTTTATTCTTCAGGAAACAGCACAAGTATCTTCTAACACGGGTTTCTATAAAATATTGAGACGTAACTGGTTCAGCGTCCGCTAGGCTACCGCAGCCTAGGTTTCTCATGTCCTTTAAGAGAAGATGTTTAGAACTCGTGTAGTAAAATATGGTACCCTACCCAAAATACATTATTTTATTTTTATTCCACTCCCTCGTGCTCCTTACTTTCAGAGTACATTGTTCACTCCCCCATGCTCCTTTCAGAGTACATTGTTCACTCCCCCATGCTCCTTTCAGAGTACATTGTTCACATCTCAGAACCTGCCGAAATCTGGGTAATATTTCTTCCCCAAACAAAGAGAGGCTATTATTAACGTTATTACATTCATGAGCGAAACACTAAATCCGGGATCACACAGCGCCGTAATGGGAGGCAATCAGGTTCAATCCATGGAAAGGGAGGATCACTGGGTCATGAGCTGCTCACTGGCATCCAGTAAGCTTTCCTGAGGGAGGGCTCTGGGTCACCATCTGGAAAAGACCTGGACCGGGACAGAACCGGCGAACCTACAACAACTGAGGGAGGAGGAGGCAGGTTTAAAGCGTCAGCTGTGGCGGCCTTGTTAGGTAAGACACATATGCAACAGTTAGGTATCTTTATTTCGAAACGTTTCGCCTATTGTGTAGGCGAAACGTTTCGAAATAAAGATACCTAACTGTTGCATATGTGTCTTACCTAACAACTTGTCGGTATTTTATACCATTTCGATGTTCACTGTGACGGCCTTATTAGCCAGCAGGGGAGATATCGCTGTGATGCATAACACTCATCCATGACATAAGGAAATACTGTGTTGCAGGTTGACGTTGCTGGGCTGAAGCAGCAAGTTGAAGAGCGTCGTCGGCAACAGGAAGATGACGCACGCACACACGAACACTTCGCACGTTTGGCAGCAACGCAAGATAGAGCCGCACTTCTCTTACAGCATAAAGAAGTTAAGGTAGGAAGTTAACGTACACAATAAATTAATAAGGAAAGGAATAAATAAATATATAATTAAACTGGCCACCTTCCACCAAGGTGGGGTGCTCCGAAAATGAGGAAACACTTTCTTCGTCACTCATTCAACTACTGTCTTTATAGAAGTATGCACATATTATAGCTCAGTTGCCCTTCCAACCCACTATATTCCCCCCCCCCCTTCCTTCAGAGTGCAGGTCCTGCACCACCACCTCCAGGACTCAAGTCCAGGTGACTGGTTTCCTCGCTCCTTCACAATGTTACCTTGCTCACACTCCAACAACACGTCATGTCATTAAAAAATCATTTGCCTCCACTCCTAACACGCTCACACAAGCCTGTTAGATGCTTAAGTTCTTAGCACTCAAAACCTCCTTTATCTCCTCCCACCAACCTTTCCTAGGACGACCCTTACCCTTCCTTCCTTCACCCAAGATTTATAAACCGTCTTCTCTAAATGTCCAAACCACCTCAACAACTCCTCAGCTCTCTGAATAATACTTTTTGTGACCCCACATTTTTTTTTAATCTACAGACTCCAAATTCTCTGCATAATATTCACACCACATATTACCCTTAAACGCATCTCCACTGTCTTCAGCCTCCAGTGATGACATTTTCCTTGTCCCCCATCTACCTCTTACTCTTACTGTAGCTGCACTTAATAATGACATGATAAAAACATCCAGAAGTCTACCCATCAACCTTTTAACTATTAAAACAATTTGGAAACTGTTGTCAATACGCCCTAAATCATGTTTTGTACTTATAGATTCTCTTTTTTTCTGAAAATATATTTACCGAGCTATATAGAGTTTCTATACATGAAAGTATATAAACTATGTATAGACTAAGAATCAAACTGTGGCACTCACATACAGGAGTCCAACACCATGCCACTGAGCCACGAAATTTTTACTGAGGAAAATTTTTACAGAGAGCCCTTCTGTGTGTCTGTGTCAGAGGCATCAACTCTACAACCCCGGAAGCTTCCATGGTACATGTATTTTCGTACCCCCTCAATGCCTTATAGTCCATAAACTCCAGAAAAGTCGTAATGATAGACTACCACTGAATAAACACAATTCTGAATGGGTACTCGAACCAAGGTCCAATAATAATAATAATAATTTTATTAAAATATCATAGTCTCCCCTAGTGTCACTATCTGGGTGGACTCATAATTTATAATGATAAAAAATAAAAAGCAAATTAAAATAAAATTTGTATGAGGGTTGTACCGGATATATATTTATAAAAACAATGATGTATATAGTTAATGATTTGTGTCGAGTTCATAATTAATCACATTGATGTAAGTTATTTATTATTGTACGAGAGTAAAGAAGAGTTTTGATATATTAATCAGTGTTAACATTAAAATTAAAACATTGTATTTTAAGACATGTAACCACTGACGTTATTATAACATTCATGGAGAGGACCGCTAAACCCGGAGGAGTCATACAACACTTTAGGAATATCAGACAATCAAATTCGAGCAGAAGAGAAAATGCAGCTTTTATTCACTGGATAAAAACTCTTCACCGGCACCTTAAGAGTTAAACAAACAATACCACGGGCGGGGATTGAACCCGCGATCAGAGAGTCTCAAAACTGATCGCGGGTTCAAACCCCGCCCGTGGTATGGTTTGTTTACAATCATGTCATTACGATTTCGTGAGTCATCGTAAGAGTCGTTGACTCGGACCAGAAACTTTGTTTTATCGACGTTAACAAATACGAATTATATAATAAAATTAAATTAAATTTTGTAAGATTTTATTACGAAAAACAAAAATATTCGTTAAAAATTATTGTAGTTTAAGAATTTATAAGATTTTGCGAAGTGATTTTGTTTTATTTTCTCTGTATTTTTTTTTCATATATAAAAAATAAATACTTACTAACCATAATTTTAAAGGGGTGGACCTGTAAGCCAGTGGAAGGCCTCAGCCAGATGACCAAAAGTACTTTTTTTTATATAAAAACATTTTAAATAATTAAAATAAAACCTAAAAGTTATATGTGAAATTTTGGTGAATTATAAAATCTAAATAAATGTATTCTGAGAATTTTTATTGTAATTTCGTCTTATATGTTGTAATAATATAAATTTTATTTATATTACATAAGATGTTTGTAATTTTTGTTAATAGTCCAAAGATTTATTTGCCATGATGCAGGTGAAGCGCTCTTGATCCAAGCATTTTGAGCTACCTTTCTTTTATTGACTTTTATACTAATAGTTTTCCTAACCTAACATAACTTAACCTAACCTAACCTAACCTAACCTAACCTAACTTAACCTTGAAAGAGTGCTAAGAAGCAGGATTGCAAATCACCTGGATTCCCAAAATCTGCACAATCCAGGGCAACATGGGTTCAGGGCAGGTCGCTCCTGCCTCTCACAACTACTGGATCACTATGACATGGCCTTGGATGCACTGGAAGAAAATCAGAGTGCAGATGTAATATACACAGACTTTGCAAAAGCATTTGACAAATGCGATCATGGCGTAATAGCCCATAAAATACGTGCTAAAGGAATAACTGGGAAAGTGGGGAGATGGACCTTCAACTTCCTAACAAATCGAACACAAAGAGTAGTGGTCAACAGAGTTAAATCGGAGGCTGCCATAGTGAAGAGCTCTGTTCCACAAGGCACAGTACTCGCCCCCATCTTATTCCTTATCCTCATATCAGACATAGACAGAGATATACACCACAGCACCGTATCATCCTTTGCGGATGATACTAGGATCTGCATGAGGCTGTCATCTGCTGAGGACGCGGTTAACCTCCAAGAAGATATAAACAAAGTTTTCCAGTGGGCAACGGTAAACAATATGATGTTCAATGCGGACAAATTCCAACTACTCCGTTATGGAAAACTGGAGGAGATAATAACTAGAACAGAGTATACTACAGACTCCGGCCATACAATAGAGCGGAAAAATAATGTAAGGGACCTGGGAGTAGTAATGTCTGAGGATCTCACTTTCAAGGATCACAACAGTGCCACGATCGCACGTGCAAAGAAAATGATAGGATGGATAATGAGAACTTTCAAAATGAGAGATGCCAAGCCAATGATGATCCTTTTCAAATCACTTGTTCTCTCTAGGCTGGAATACTGCTGTACATTAACATCTCCATTCAAAGCAGGTGAAATCGCAGTTCTAGAGAGTGTACAGAGATCCTTTACTGCACGTATAAGTTCTGTCAAGCACCTTAACTACTGGGAACGCTTGGAAGCACTTGACTTGTACTCGTTGGAACGCAGGAGGGAGAGATATATCATAATCTACACTTGGAAAATCTTGGAAGGAATGGTCCCAAATCTGCACACAGAAATCACTCCCTACGAAAGTAAAAGACTGGACAGGCGATGCAAAATACCCCCAATAAAAAGTAGGGGCGCCATTGGTACACTAAGGGAAAACACCATAAGTGTCCGGGGCCCAAAACTGTTCAACAGCCTCCCATCAAGCATTAGGGGAATTGCCAATAAGCCCCTGGCTGCCTTCAAGAGAGAGCTGGACAGATACCTAAAGTCAGTGCCGGATCAGCCGGGCTGTGGCTCGTACGTTGGACTGCGTGCGGCCAGCAGTAACAGCCTAGTTGATCAGGCCCTGATCCATCGGGAGGCTTGGTCATGGACCGGGCCGCGGGGGCGTTGATCCCCGGAATAACCTCCAGGTAACCTCCAGGTAACCAGGTAACCTAACATGACTTAACCTAACTTAACCTAACCTAACCTAACCTAACATAACTTAACCTAACTTAACCTAACCTAACCTAACCTAACCTAACCTAACCTAACCTAACCTAACTTAACCTAACTTAACCTAACCTAACCTAACCTAACCTAACCTAACATAACCTAACCTAACCTAACCTAACCTAACCTAACCTAACTTAACCTATCCTAACGTAACCTAACCTAACCTAACCTAACTTAACCTAACCTAACCTAACCTAACCTAACGTAACCTAACCTAACCTAACCTAACCTAACCTAACTTAACCTATCCTAACGTAACCTAACCTAACCTAACCTAACCTAACCTAACCTAACCTAACCTAACCTAACCTAACCTAACCTAACCTAACGTAACCTAACCTAACCTAACCTAACCTAACCTAACCTAACCTAACCTAACCTAACCTAACCTAACGTAACCTAACCTAACCTAACGTAACGTAACGTAACCTAACCTAACCTAACCTAACCTAACCTAACCTAACTTAACCTAACCTAACGTAACCTAACCTAACC
>NC_091299.1:6770089-6852589 GCF_038502225.1 Cherax quadricarinatus
AGGTTCAGACACCATTAGTTTCAGACACCACTAGGTTCAGACACCACTAGGTTCAGACGCCACTAGGTTCAGACACCACTAGGTTCAGACACCACTAGGTTCAGACACAACTAGGTTCAGACACCATTAGGTTCAGAAACCACTAGGTTCAGACACCACTAGGTTCAGACACCATTAGGTTCAGACACCACTAGGTTCAGACACCACTAGGTTCAGACACCACTAGGTTCAGACACCACTAGGTTCAGACACCACTAGGTTCAGACACCACTAGGTTCAGACACCACTAGGTTCAGACGCCACTAGGTTCAGACACCACTAGGTTCAGACACCACTAGGTTCAGACACCACTAGGTTCAGACACCACTAGGTTCAGACACCACTAGGTTCAGACACCACTAGGTTCAGACACCACTAGGTTCAGACACCACTAGGTTCAGACACCACTAGGTTCAGACACCACTAGGTTCAGACACCACTAGGTTCAGACACCACTAGGTTCAGACACCACTAGGTTCAGACACCACTAGGTTCAGACACCACTAGGTTCAGACACCACTAGGTTCAGACACCACTAGGTTCAGACACAACTAGGTTCAGACACAACTAGGTTCAGACCACTAGGTTCAGACACCACTAGGTTCAGACACCACTAGGTTCAGACACCACTAGGTTCAGACACCACTAGGTTCAGACACACTAGGTTCAGACACCACTACACACCACTAGGTTCAGACACCACTAGGTTCAGACACCACTAGGTTCAGACACAACTAGGTTCAGACACCACTAGGTTCAGACACCACTAGGTTCAGACACCACTAGGTTCAGACACCACTAGGTTCAGACACCACTAGGTTCAGACACCACTAGGTTCAGACACCACTAGGTTCAGACACCACTAGGTTCAGACACCACTAGGTTCAGACACCACTAGGTTCAGACACAACTAGGTTCTAGGTTCAGACACCACTTGGTTCAGACACCACAAGGTTCAGACACCACTATTTTCAGACACCACTAGGTTCAGACACCACTAGGTTCAGACGCCACTAGGTTCAGACACCACTAGGTTCAGACACCACTAGGTTCAGACACCACTAGGTTCAGACACCACTAGGTTCAGACACCACTAGGTTCAGACACCACTAGGTTCAGACACCACTAGGTTCAGACACAACTAGGTTCAGACACCACTAGGTTCAGACACCACTAGGTTCAGACACCACTAGGTTCAGACACCACTAGGTTCAGACTAGGTTCAGACACCTAGGTTCAGACACCACTAGGTTCAGACACCACTAGGTTCAGACACCACTAGGTTCAGACACCACTAGGTTCAGACACAACTAGGTTCAGACACCACTAGGTTCAGACACCACTAGGTTCAGACACCACTAGGTTCAGACACCACTAGGTTCAAACACCACTAGGTTCACACAACTAGGTTCAGGTTCAGACACCACTAGGTTCAGACACCACTAGGTTCAGACACCACTAGGTTCAGACACCACTAGGTTCAGACACCATTAGGTTCAGACACCACTAGGTTCAGACACCACTAGGTTCAGACACCACTAGGTTCAGACACCACTAGGTTCAGTCACAACTAGGTTCAGACACCACTAGGTTCAGACCACTAGGTTCAGACACCACTAGGTTCAGACACCACTAGGTTCAGACACCACTAGGTTCAGACCACTAGGTTCAGACACCACTAGGTTCAGACACCACTAGGTTCAGACACCACTAGGTTCAGACCACTAGGTTCAGACACCACTTGCTTCAGACACCACTAGGTTCAGACACCACTAGGTTCAGACACGACTAGGTTCAGACACCACTAGGTTCAGACGCCACTAGGTTCAGACACCACTAGGTTCAGACACCACTAGGTTCAGACACCACTAGGTTCAGACACAACTAGGTTCAGACACCACTAGGTTCAGGTTCAGACACCACTAGGTTCAGACGCCACTAGGTTCAGACACCACTAGGTTCAGACACCACTAGGTTCAGACACCACTAGGTTCAGACACCACTAGGTTCAGACAGACACCACTAGGTTCAGACACCACTAGGTTCAGACACCACTAGGTTCAGACACCACTAGGTTCAGACACCACTAGGTTCAGACACCACTAGGTTCAGACACCACTAGGTTCAGACACCACTAGGTTCAGACACCACTAGGTTCAGACACCACTAGGTTCAGACACCACTAGGTTCAGACACCACTAGGTTCAGACACCACTAGGTTCAGACACCACTAGGTTCAGACACCACTAGGTTCAGACACCACTACACCACTAGGTTCAGACACCACTAGGTTCAGACACCACTAGGTTCAGACACCACTAGGTTCAGACACCACTAGGTTCAGACACCACTAGGTTCAGACACCACTAGGTTCAGACACCACTAGGTTCAGACACCACTAGGTTCAGACACCACTAGGTTCAGACACCACTAGGTTCAGACACCACTAGGTTCAGACACCACTAGGTTCAGGTTCAGACACCACTAGGTTCAGACACACTAGGTTCAGACACCACTAGGTTCAGACACCACTAGGTTCAGACACCACTAGGTTCAGACACCACTATGTTCAGACAACACTAGGTTCAGACACCACTAGGTTCAGACACCACTAGGTTCAGGTTCAGACACCACTAGGTTCAGACACCACTAGGTTCAGACACCACTAGGTTCAGACACCACTAGGTTCAGACACATTAGCTTCAGACACCACTAGGTTCAGACACCACTAGGTTCAGACACCACTAGGTTCAGACACCACTAGGTTCAGACACCACTAGGTTCAGACTAGGTTCCACTAGGTTCAGACACCACTAGGTTCAGACACCACTAGGTTCAGACACCACTAGGTTCAGACACCACTAGGTTCAGACACCACTAGGTTCAGACCATTAGGTTCAGACACCACTAGGTTCAGACACCACTAGGTTCAGACACCACTAGGTTCAGACACCACTAGGTTCAGACACCACTAGGTTCAGACACCACTAGGTTCAGACACAACTAGGTTCAGACACCACTAGGTTCAGACACCACTAGGTTCAGACACCACTAGGTTCAGACACCACTAGGTTCAGACACCACTAGGTTCAGACACCACTAGGTTCAGACACCACTAGGTTCAGACACCACTAGGTTCAGACACCACTAGGTTCAGACACCACTAGGTTCAGACACCACTAGGTTCAGACACCACTAGGTTCAGACACCACTAGGTTCAGACACCACTAGGTTCAGACACCACTAGGTTCAGACACCACTAGGTTCAGACACCACTAGGTTCAGACACCTAGGTTCAGACACCACTAGGTTCAGACACCACTAGGTTCAGACACCACTAGGTTCAGACACCACTAGGTTCAGACACCACTAGGTTCAGACACCACTAGGTTCAGACACCACTAGGTTCAGACACCACTAGGTTCAGACACCACTAGGTTCAGACACCACTAGGTTCAGACACCACTAGGTTCAGACACCACTAGGTTCAGACACCACTAGGTTCAGACACCACTAGGTTCAGACACCACTAGGTTCAGACACCACTAGGTTCAGACACCACTAGGTTCTAGGTTCAGACACCACTAGGTTCAGACACCACTAGGTTCAGACACCACTAGGTTCAGACACCACTAGGTTCAGACACCACTAGGTTCAGACACCACTAGGTTCAGACACCACTAGGTTCAGACACCACTAGGTTCAGACACCACTAGGTTCAGACACCACTAGGTTCAGACACCACTAGGTTCAGACACCACTAGGTTCAGACACTAGGTTCAGACACCACTAGGTTCAGACACCACTAGGTTCAGACACCACTAGGTTCAGACACCACTAGGTTCAGACACCACTAGGTTCAGACACAACTAGGTTCAGACACAACTAGGTTCAGACACCACTAGGTTCAGACACCACTAGGTTCAGACACCACTAGGTTCAGACACCACTAGGTTCAGACGCCACTAGGTTCAGACGCCACTAGGTTCAGACACCACTAGGTTCAGACACCACTAGGTTCAGACACAACTAGGTTCAGACACCACTAGGTTCAGACACCACTAGGTTCTAACACCACTAGGTTCAGACGCCACTAGGTTCAGACACCACTAGGTTCAGACACCACTAGGTTCAGACACCACTAGGTTCAGACACCACTAGGTTCAGACGCCACTAGGTTCAGACACCACTAGGTTCAGACACCACTAGGTTCAGACACCACTAGGTTCAGACACCACTAGGTTCAGACACCACTAGGTTCAGACACCACTAGGTTCAGACACCACTAGGTTCAGACACCACTAGGTTCAGACACCACTAGGTTCAGACACCACTAGGTTCAGACACCACTAGGTTCAGACACCACTAGGTTCAGACACCACTAGGTTCAGACACCACTAGGTTCAGACGCCACTAGGTTCAGACACCACTAGGTTCAGACACCACTAGGTTCAGACACCACTAGGTTCAGACACCACTAGGTTCAGACGCCACTAGGTTCAGACACCACTAGGTTCAGACACCACTAGGTTCAGACACCACTAGGTTCAGACACCACTAGGTTCAGACACCACTAGGTTCAGACACCACTAGGTTCAGACACCACTAGGTTCAGACACCACTAGGTTCAGACACCACTAGGTTCAGACACCATTAGGTTCAGACACCACTAGGTTCAGACACCACTAGGTTCAGACACACCACTAGGTTCAGACACCACTAGGTTCAGACACCACTAGGTTCAGACACCACTAGGTTCAGACACCACTAGGTTCAGACACCACTAGGTTCAGACACCACTAGGTTCAGACACCACTAGGTTCAGACACCACTAGGTTCAGACACCACTAGGTTCAGACACCACTAGGTTCAGACACCACTAGGTTCAGACACCACTAGGTTCAGACACCACTAGGTTCAGACACCACTAGGTTCAGACACCACTAGGTTCAGACACCACTAGGTTCAGACACCACTAGGTTCAGACACCACTAGGTTCAGACACCACTAGGTTCAGACACCACTAGGTTCAGACACCACTAGGTTCAGACACCATTAGGTTCAGACACCACTAGGTTCAGACACCACTAGGTTCAGACACCATTAGGTTCAGACACCACGAGGTTCAGACACCACTAGGTTCAGACACCACTAGGTTCAGACACAACTAGGTTCAGACACCACTAGGTTCAGACACAACTAGGTTCAGACACCACTAGGTTCAGACACCACTAGGTTCAGACACCACTAGGTTCAGACACAACTAGGTTCAGACACAACTAGGTTCAGACACAACTAGGTTCAGACACCACTAGGTTCAGACACAACTAGGTTCAGACACCACTAGGTTCAGACACAACTAGGTTCAGACACCACTAGGTTCAGACACCACTAGGTTCAGACACCACTAGGTTCAGACACCACTAGGTTCAGACACCACTAGGTTCAGACACCACTAGGTTCAGACACCACTAGGTTCAGACACCACTAGGTTCAGACACCACTAGGTTCAGACACCACTAGGTTCAGACACACTAGGTTCAGACACCACTAGGTTCAGACACCACTAGGTTCAGACACAACTAGGTTCAGACACCACTAGGTTCAGACACCACTAGGTTCAGACACCACTAGGTTCAGACACCACTATGTTCAGACACCACTAGGTTCAGACACCACTAGGTTCAGACACCACTAGGTTCAGACACCACTAGGTTCAGACACCACTAGGTTCAGACACCACTAGGTTCAGACGCCACTAGGTTCAGACGCCACTAGGTTCAGACACCACAAGGTTCAGACACCACTTGGTTCAGACACCACTAGGTTCAGACACCACTAGGTTCAGACACGACTAGGTTCAGACACCACTAGGTTCAGACGCCACTAGGTTCAGACCACTAGGTTCAGACACCACTAGGTTCAGACACCACTAGGTTCAGACACCACTAGGTTCAGACGCCACTAGGTTCACCACTAGGTTCAGACACGACTAGGTTCAGACACCACTAGGTTCAGACGCCACTAGGTTCAGACACCACTAGGTTCAGACACCACTAGGTTCAGACACCACTAGGTTCAGACACAACTAGGTTCAGACACCACTAGGTTCAGACACCACTAGGTTCAGACACCACTACACCACTAGGTTCAGACACCACTAGGTTCAGACACCACTAGGTTCAGACACCACTAGGTTCAGACACCACTAGGTTCAGACACCACTAGGTTCAGACACCACTAGGTTCAGACACCACTCAGGTTCAGACACCACTAGGTTCAGACACCACTAGGTTCAGACACCACTAGGTTCAGACACCACTAGGTTCAGACACCACTAGGTTCAGACACCACTAGGTTCAGACACCACTAGGTTCAGACACCACTAGGTTCAGACACCACTAGGTTCAGACACCACTAGGTTCAGACACCACTAGGTTCAGACACCACTAGGTTCAGACACCACTAGGTTCAGACACCACTAGGTTCAGACACCATTAGGTTCAGACACCACTAGGTTCAGACACCACTAGGTTCAGACACCACTAGGTTCAGACACCACTAGGTTCAGACACCACTAGGTTCAGACACCACTAGGTTCAGACACCACTAGGTTCAGACACCACTAGGTTCAGACACCACTAGGTTCAGACACCACTAGGTTCAGACACCACTAGGTTCAGACACCACTAGGTTCAGACACCACTAGGTTCAGACACCACTAGGTTCAGACACCACTAGGTTCAGACACCACTAGGTTCAGACACCACTAGGTTCAGACACAACTAGGTTCAGACACCACTAGGTTCAGACACCACTAGGTTCAGACACCACTAGGTTCAGACACCACTAGGTTCAGACACAACTAGGTTCAGACACAACTAGGTTCAGACACCACTAGGTTCAGACACAACTAGGTTCAGACACCACTAGGTTCAGACACAACTAGGTTCAGACACCACTATGTTCAGACACCACTAGGTTCAGACACCACTAGGTTCAGACACCACTAGGTTCAGACACCACTAGGTTCAGACACCACTAGGTTCAGACACCACTAGGTTCAGACACCACTAGGTTCAGACACCACTAGGTTCAGACACAACTAGGTTCAGACACCACTAGGTTCAGACACAACTAGGTTCAGACACAACTAGGTTCAGACACCACTAGGTTCAGACACCACTAGGTTCAGACACCACTAGGTTCAGACACCACTAGGTTCAGACACAACTAGGTTCAGACACAACTAGGTTCAGACACCACTAGGTTCAGACACCACTAGGTTCAGACACCACTAGGTTCAGACACCACTAGGTTCAGACACCACTAGGTTCAGACACCACTAGGTTCAGACACAACTAGGTTCAGACACCACTAGGTTCAGACACCACTAGGTTCAGACACCACTAGGTTCAGACACCACTAGGTTCAGACACCACTAGGTTCAGACACCACTAGGTTCAGACACCACTAGGTTCAGACACAACTAGGTTCAGACACCACTAGGTTCAGACACCACTAGGTTCAGACACAACTAGGTTCAGACACCACTAGGTTCAGACACCACTAGGTTCAGACACCACTATGTTCAGACACCACTAGGTTCAGACACCACTAGGTTCAGACACCACTAGGTTCAGACACAACTAGGTTCAGACACCACTAGGTTCAGACACCACTAGGTTCAGACACCACTAGGTTCAGACACCATTAGTTTCAGACACCACTAGGTTCAGACACAACTAGGTTCAGACACCATTAGGTTCAGACACCACTAGGTTCAGACACCACTAGGTTCAGACACCACTAGGTTCAGACACCACTAGGTTCAGACGCCACTAGGTTCAGACGCCACTAGGTTCAGACACCACTAGGTTCAGACACCACTAGGTTCAGACACAACTAGGTTCAGACACCACTAGGTTCAGACACCACTAGGTTCTAACACCACTAGGTTCAGACGCCACTAGGTTCAGACACCACTAGGTTCAGACACCACTAGGTTCAGACACCACTAGGTTCAGACACCACTAGGTTCAGACGCCACTAGGTTCAGACGCCACTAGGTTCAGACACCACTAGGTTCAGACACCACTTGGTTCAGACACCACTAGGTTAGGTTCAGACACCACTAGGTTCAGACACCACTAGGTTCAGACACCACTAGGTTCAGACACCACTAGGTTCAGACACCACTAGGTTCAGACGCCACTAGGTTCAGACACCACTAGGTTCAGACACCACTAGGTTCAGACACCACTAGGTTCAGACACCACTAGGTTCAGACACCACTAGGTTCAGACACCACTAGGTTCAGACACCACTAGGTTCAGACACCACTAGGTTCAGACACCACTAGGTTCAGACACCACTAGGTTCAGACACCACTAGGTTCAGACACCACTAGGTTCAGACACCACTAGGTTCAGACACCACTACACCACTAGGTTCAGACACCACTAGGTTCAGACACCACTAGGTTCAGACACCACTAGGTTCAGACACCACTAGGTTCAGACACCACTAGGTTCAGACACCACTAGGTTCAGACACCACTAGGTTCAGACACCACTAGGTTCAGACACCACTAGGTTCAGACACCACTAGGTTCAGACACCACTAGGTTCAGACACCACTAGGTTCAGACACCACTAGGTTCAGACACCACTAGGTTCAGACACCACTAGGTTCAGACACCACTAGGTTCAGACACCACTAGGTTCAGACACCACTAGGTTCAGACACCACTAGGTTCAGACACCACTAGGTTCAGACACCACTAGGTTCAGACACCACTAGGTTCAGACACCACTAGGTTCAGACACCTAGGTTCAGACACCACTAGGTTCAGACACCACTAGGTTCAGACACCACTAGGTTCAGACACCACTAGGTTCAGACACCACTAGGTTCAGACACCACTAGGTTCAGACACCACTAGTTCAGTCACTAGGTTAGGTTCAGACACCACTAGGTTCAGACACCACTAGGTTCAGACACCACTAGGTTCAGACACCACTAGGTTCAGACACCACTAGGTTCAGCCACTAGGTTCACCACTAGGTTCAGACACCACAAGGTTCAGACACCACTTGGTTCACACTAGGTTCAGACTAGGTTCAGACACCACACAGACGCCACTATGTTCAGACACCACTAGGTTCAGACACCACTAGGTTCAGACACCACTAGGTTCAGACACAACTAGGTTCAGACACCACTAGGTTCAGACACCACTAGGTTCAGACACCACTAGGTTCAGACACCACTAGGTTCAGACACCACTAGGTTCAGACACAACTAGGTTCAGACACCACTAGGTTCAGACACCACTAGGTTCAGACACCACTAGGTTCAGACACCACTAGGTTCAGACACCACTAGGTTCAGACACCACTAGGTTCAGACACCACTAGGTTCAGACACCACTAGGTTCAGACACCACTAGGTTCAGCCACTAGGTTCACACTAGGTTCAGACACCACTAGGTTCAGACACCACTAGGTTCAGACACCACTAGGTTCAGACACCACTAGGTTCAGACACCAGTAGGTTCAGACACCACTAGGTTCAGACACCACTAGGTTCAGACACCACTAGGTTCAGACACCACTAGGTTCAGACACCACTAGGTTCAGACACCACTAGGTTCAGACACCACTAGGTTCAGACACCACTAGGTTCAGACGCCACTAGGTTCAGACACCACTAGGTTCAGACACCACTAGGTTCAGACACCACTAGGTTCAGACTAGGTTCAGACACCACTAGGTTCAGACACCACTAGGTTCAGACACCATTAGGTTCAGACACCACTAGGTTCAGACACCACTAGGTTCAGACACCACTAGGTTCAGACACCACTAGGTTCAGACGCCACTAGGTTCAGACAACACTAGGTTCAGACACCACTAGGTTCAGACACCACTAGGTTCAGACACCACTAGGTTCAGACACCACTAGGTTCAGACACCACTAGGTTCAGACACCACTAGGTTCAGACACCACTAGGTTCAGACACCACTAGGTTCAGACACCACTAGGTTCAGACACCACTAGGTTCAGACACACTAGGTTCAGACACCACTAGGTTCAGACACCACTAGGTTCAGACACCACTAGGTTCAGACACCACTAGGTTCAGACACCACTAGGTTCAGACACCACTAGGTTCAGACACCACTAGGTTCAGACACATTAGGTTAGGTTCAGACACCACTAGGTTCAGACACCACTAGGTTCAGACCACTAGGTTCAGACACCACTAGGTTCACACACTAGGTTCAGACACCACTAGGTTCAGACACCACTAGACACACTAGTTCAGACACCACTAGGTTCAGACCACTAGGTTCAGACACCACTAGGTTCAGACACCACTAGGTTCAGACACCACTAGGTTCAGACACCACTAGGTTCAGACACCACTAGGTTCAGACACCACTAGGTTCAGACACCACTAGGTTCAGACACCACTAGGTTCAGACACCACTACACACCACTAGGTTCAGAGGTTCAGACACAACTAGGTTCAGGTTCAGACACCACTAGGTTCAGACACCACTAGGTTCAGACACCACTAGGTTCACCACTAGGTTCAGACACACACTAGGTTCAGACACCACTAGGTTCAGACACCACTAGGTTCAGACACCACTAGGTTCAGACACCACTAGGTTCAGACCACTAGGTTCAGACACCACTAGGTTCAGACCACTAGGTTCAGACACCACTAGGTTCAGACACCACTAGGTTCAGACACCACTAGGTTCAGACACCACTAGGTTCAGACACCACTAGGTTCAGACACCACTAGGTTCACTAGGTTCAGACACCACTAGGTTCAGACACCACTAGGTTCAGACACCACTAGGTTCAGAGGTTCACCACTAGGTTCAGACACCACTAGGTTCAGACACCACTAGGTTCAGACACCACTAGGTTCAGACACCACTAGGTTCAGACACCACTAGGTTCAGACACCACTAGGTTCAGACACCACTAGGTTCAGACACCACTAGGTTCAGACACCACTAGGTTCAGACACCACTAGGTTCAGACACCACTAGGTTCAGACACCACTAGGTTCAGACACCACTAGGTTCAGACACCACTAGGTTCAGACACCACTAGGTTCAGACACCACTAGGTTCAGACACCACTAGGTTCAGACACCACTAGGTTCAGACACCACTAGTTTCAGACACCACTAGGTTCAGACACCACTATGTTCAGACACCACTAGGTTCAGACACCACTAGGTTCAGACACCACTAGGTTCAGACACCACTAGGTTCAGACACCACTAGGTTCAGACACCACTAGGTTCAGACACCACTAGGTTCAGACACCACTAGGTTCAGACACCACTAGGTTCAGACACCACTAGGTTCAGACACCACTAGGTTCAGACACCACTAGGTTCAGACACCACTAGGTTCAGACACCACTAGGTTCAGACACCACTAGGTTCAGACACCACTAGGTTCAGACACCACTAGGTTCAGACACCACTAGGTTCAGACACCACTAGGTTCAGACACCACTAGGTTCAGACACCACTAGGTTCAGACACCACTAGGTTCAGACACCACTAGGTTCAGACACCACTAGGTTCAGACACCACTAGGTTCAGACACCACTAGGTTCAGACACCACTAGGTTCAGACACCACTAGGTTCAGACACCACTAGGTTCAGACACCACTAGGTTCAGACACCACTAGGTTCAGACACCACTAGGTTCAGACACCACTAGGTTCAGACACCACTAGGTTCAGACACCACTAGGTTCAGACCACTAGGTTCAGACACCACTAGGTTCAGACACCACTAGGTTCAGACACCACTAGGTTCAGACACCACTAGGTTCAGACACCACTAGGTTCAGACACCACTAGGTTCAGACACCACTAGGTTCAGACACCACTAGGTTCAGACACCACTAGGTTCAGACACCACTAGGTTCAGACACCACTAGGTTCAGACACCACTAGGTTCAGACACCACTAGGTTCAGACACCACTAGGTTCAGACACCACTAGGTTCAGACACCACTAGGTTCAGACACCACTAGGTTCAGACACCACTAGGTTCAGACACCACTAGGTTCAGACACCACTAGGTTCAGACACCACTAGGTTCAGACACCACTAGGTTCAGACACCACTAGGTTCAGACACCACTAGGTTCAGACACCACTAGGTTCAGACACCACTAGGTTCAGACACCACTAGGTTCAGACACCACTAGGTTCAGACACCACTAGGTTCAGACACCACTCAGACACCACTAGGTTCAGACACCACTAGGTTCAGACACCACTAGGTTCAGACACCACTAGGTTCAGACACAGACACTAGGTTCAGACACCACTAGGTTCAGACACGACTAGGTTCAGACACCACTAGGTTCAGACGCCACTAGGTTCAGACACCACTAGGTTCAGACACCACTAGGTTCAGACACCACTAGGTTCAGACACAACTAGGTTCAGACACCACTAGGTTCAGACACCACTAGGTTCAGACACCACTAGGTTCAGACGCCACTAGGTTCAGACACCACTAGGTTCAGACACCACTAGGTTCAGACACCACTAGGTTCAGACACCACTAGGTTCAGACACCACTAGGTTCAGACACCACTAGGTTCAGACACCACTAGGTTCAGACACCACTAGGTTCAGACACCACTAGGTTCAGACACCACTAGGTTCAGACACCACTAGGTTCAGACACCACTAGGTTCAGACACCACTAGGTTCAGACACCACTAGGTTCAGACTCCACTAGGTTCAGACACCACTAGGTTCAGACACCACTAGGTTCAGACACCACTAGGTTCAGACACCACTAGGTTCAGACACCACTAGGTTCAGACACCACTAGGTTCAGACACCATTAGGTTCAGACACCACTAGGTTCACCACTAGGTTCAGACACCACTAGGTTCAGACACCACTAGGTTCAGACACCACTAGGTTCAGACACCACTAGGTTCAGACACCACTAGGTTCAGACACTAGGTTCAGACACCACTAGGTTCAGACACCACTAGGTTCAGACACCACTAGGTTCAGACACCACTAGGTTCAGACACCACTAGGTTCAGACACCACTAGGTTCAGACACTAGGTTCAGACACCACTAGGTTCAGACACCACTAGGTTCAGACACCACTAGGTTCAGACACCACTAGGTTCAGACACCACTAGGTTCAGACACCACTAGGTTCAGACACCACTAGGTTCAGACACCACTAGGTTCAGACACCACTAGGTTCAGACACACTAGGTTCAGACACCACTAGGTTCAGACACCACTAGGTTCAGACACCACTAGGTTCAGCCACTAGGTTCAGACACCACTAGGTTCAGACACCACTAGGTTCACACACTAGGTTCAGACACCACTAGGTTCAGACACCACTAGGTTCAGACACCACTAGGTTCAGACACCACTAGGTTCAGACCACTAGGTTCAGACACCACTAGGTTCAGACCACTAGGTTCAGACACCACTAGGTTCAGACACACTAGGTTCAGACACCACTAGGTTCACCACTAGGTTCAGGTTCAGACACCACTAGGTTCAGACACCACTAGGTTCAGACACCACTAGGTTCAGACACCACTAGGTTCAGACACCACTAGGTTCAGACACCACTAGGTTCAGACACCACTACAGACACCACTAGGTTCAGACACCACTAGGTTCACCACTAGGTTCAGACACCACTAGGTTCAGACACCACTAGGTTCAGACACCACTAGGTTCAGACACAACTAGGTTCAGACACCACTAGGTTCAGACACCACTAGGTTCACACCACTACACAGACACTAGGTTCAGACACCACTAGGTTCAGACACCACTAGGTTCAGACACCACTAGGTTCAGACACAGACACTAGGTTCAGACACAGACACCACTAGGTTCAGACACCACTAGGTTCAGACACCACTAGGTTCAGACACCACTAGGTTCAGACACCACTAGGTTCAGACACCACTAGGTTCAGACACCACTAGGTTCAGACACCACTAGGTTCAGACACCACTAGGTTCAGACACCACTAGGTTCAGACACCACTAGGTTCAGACACCACTAGGTTCAGACACCACTAGGTTCAGACACCACTAGGTTCAGACACCACTAGGTTCAGACACCACTAGGTTCAGACACCACTAGGTTCAGACACCACTAGGTTCAGACACCACTAGGTTCAGACTAGGTTCAGACACTAGGTTCAGACACCACTAGGTTCAGACACCACTAGGTTCAGACACCACTAGGTTCAGACACCACTAGGTTCAGACACCACTAGGTTCAGACACCACTAGGTTCAGACACCACTAGGTTCAGACACCACTAGGTTCAGACACCACTAGGTTCAGACACCACTAGGTTCAGACACCACTAGGTTCAGACACCACTAGGTTCAGACACCACTAGGATCAGACACCACTAGGATCAGACACCACTAGGTTCACCACTAGGTTCACGCCACTCGGTTCAGACACCACTAGGTTCAGACACCACTAGGTTCAGACACCACTAGGTTCAGACGCCACTAGGTTCAGACACCACTAGGTTCAGACACCACTAGGTTCAGACACCACTAGGTTCAGACACCACTAGGTTCAGACGCCACTAGGTTCAGACGCCACTACAGACACCACTAGGTTCAGACACCACTAGGTTCAGACACCACTAGGTTCAGACACCACTAGGTTCAGACACCACTAGGTTCAGACACCACTAGGTTCAGACGCCACTAGGTTCAGACACCACTAGGTTCAGACACCACTAGGTTCAGACACCACTAGGTTCAGACACCACTAGGTTCAGACACCACTAGGTTCAGACACCACTAGGTTCAGACACCACTAGGTTCAGACGCCACTAGGTTCAGACACCACTAGGTTCAGACACCACTAGGTTCAGACACCACTAGGTTCAGACACCACTAGGTTCAGACACCACTAGGTTCAGACACCACTAGGTTCAGACACAACTAGGTTCAGACACCACTACAGACACCACTACAGACACTAGGTTCAGACACCACTAGGTTCAGACACCACTAGGTTCAGACACCACTAGGTTCAGACACCACTACAGGTTCAGACACCACTAGGTTCAGACACCACTAGGTTCAGACACCACTAGGTTCAGACACCACTAGGTTCAGACACCACTAGGTTCAGACACCACTAGGTTCAGACACCACTAGGTTCAGACACCACTAGGTTCAGACACCATTAGGTTCAGACACCACTAGGTTCAGACACCACTAGGTTCAGACACCACTAGGTTCAGACACCACTAGGTTCAGACACCACTAGGTTCAGACACCACTAGGTTCAGACACCACTAGGTTCAGACACCACTAGGTTCAGACACCACTAGGTTCAGACACCACTAGGTTCAGACACCACTAGGTTCAGACACCACTAGGTTCAGACACCTCTAGGTTCAGACCCCACTAGGTTCAGACACCACTAGGTTCAGACACCACTAGGTTCAGACACCACTAGGTTCAGACACCACTAGGTTCAGACACAACTAGGTTCAGACACCACTAGGTTCAGACACCACTAGGTTCAGACACCACTAGGTTCAGACACCACTAGGTTCAGACACCACTAGGTTCAGACACCACTAGGTTCAGACACCACTAGGTTCAGACACCACTAGGTTCAGACACCACTAGGTTCAGACACCAGACACTAGGTTCAGACACCACTAGGTTCAGACACCACTAGGTTCAGACACCACTAGGTTCAGACACCACTAGGTTCAGACACCACTAGGTTCAGACACCACTAGGTTCAGACACCACTAGGTTCAGACACCACTAGGTTCAGACACCACTAGGTTCAGACACCACTAGGTTCACCACTAGGTTCAGACACCACTAGGTTCAGACACCACTAGGTTCAGACACACTAGGTTCAGACACCACTAGGTTCAGACACCACTAGGTTCAGACACCACTAGGTTCAGACACCACTAGGTTCAGACACCACTAGGTTCAGACACCACTAGGTTCAGACACCACTAGGTTCAGACACCACTAGGTTCAGACACCACTAGGTTCAGACACCACTAGGTTCAGACACCACTAGGTTCAGTCACCACTAGGTTCAGACACCACTAGGTGCAGGCACCACTAGGTTCACCACTAGGTTCAGACACCACTAGGTTCAGACACCACTAGGTTCAGACACCACTAGGTTCAGACACCACTAGGTTCAGACACCACTAGGTTCAGACACCACTAGGTTCAGACACCACTAGGTTCAGACACCACTAGGTTCAGACACAACTAGGTTCACACCACTAGGTTCAGACACCACTAGGTTCAGACACCACTACACCACTAGGTTCAGACACCACTAGGTTCAGACACCACTAGGTTCAGACACAACTAGGTTCACCACTAGGTTCAGACACCACTAGGTTCAGACACCACTAGGTTCAGACACAACTAGGTTCAGACCACTAGGTTCAGACACAACTAGGTTCAGACACCACTAGGTTCAAACACCACTAGGTTCAGACACCACTAGGTTCAGACACCACTAGGTTCAGACACCACTAGGTTCAGACACCATTAGGTTCAGACACCACTAGGTTCAGACACCACTAGGTTCAGACACCACTAGGTTCAGACCACTAGGTTCAGACACCACTAGGTTCAGACACCACTAGGTTCAGACACCACTAGGTTCAGACACCACTAGGTTCAGACACCACTAGGTTCAGACACCACTAGGTTCAGACCACTAGGCTCAGACACCACTAGGTTCAGACACCACTAGGTTCAGACACCACTAGGTTCAGACACCACTAGGTTCAGACACCACTAGGTTCAGACACCACTAGGTTCAGACACCACTAGGTTCAGACACCACTAGGTTCAGACACCACTAGGTTCAGACACCACTAGGTTCAGACACCACTAGGTTCAGACACCACTAGGTTCAGACACCACTAGGTTCAGACACCACTAGGTTCAGACACCACTAGGTTCAGACACCACTAGGTTCAGACCCCACTAGGTTCAGACACCGCTAGGGTCAGACACCACTAGGTTCAGACACCACTAGGTTCAGTTCAGACACCACTACACCACTAGGTTCAGACACCACTAGGTTCAGACACCACTAGGTTCAGACACCACTAGGTTCAGACACCACTAGGTTCAGACACCACTAGGTTCAGACACCACTAGGTTCAGACACCACTAGGTTCAGACACCACTAGGTTCAGACGCCACTAGGTTCAGACACCACTAGGTTCAGACACCACTAGGTTCAGACACCACTAGGTTCAGACACCACTAGGTTCAGACAGCACTAGGTTCAGACACCACTAGGTTCAGACGCCACTAGGTTCAGACACCACTAGGTTCAGACACCACTAGGTTCAGACACCACTAGGTTCAGACACCACTAGGTTCAGACACCACTAGGTTCAGACAGCACTAGGTTCAGACACCACTAGGTTCAGACACCACTAGGTTCAGACACCACTAGGTTCAGACACCACTAGGTTCAGACACCACTAGGTTCAGACACCACTAGGTTCAGACACCACTAGGTTCAGACACCACTAGGTTCAGACACCACTAGGTTCAGACACCACTAGGTTCAGACACCACTAGGTTCAGACACCACTAGGTTCAGACACCACTAGGTTCAGACACCACTAGGTTCAGACACCACTAGGTTCAGACACCACTAGGTTCAGACACCACTAGGTTCAGACACCACTAGGTTCAGACACCACTAGGTTCAGACACCACTAGGTTCAGACACCACTAGGTTCAGACACCACTAGGTTCAGACACCACTAGGTTCAGACACCACTAGGTTCAGACACCACTAGGTTCAGACACCACTAGGTTCAGACACCACTAGGTTCAGACACCACTAGGTTCAGACACCACTAGGTTCAGACACCACTAGGTTCAGACACCACTAGGTTCAGACACCACTAGGTTCAGACACCACTAGGTTCAGACACCACTAGGTTCAGACACCACTAGGTTCAGACACCACTAGGTTCAGACACCACTAGGTTCAGACACCACTAGGTTCAGACACCACTAGGTTCAGACACCACTAGGTTCAGACACCACTAGGTTCAGACACCACTAGGTTCAGACACCACTAGGTTCAGACACCACTAGGTTCAGACACCACTAGGTTCAGACACCACTAGGTTCAGACACCACTAGGTTCAGACACCACTAGGTTCAGACCCCACTAGGTTCAGACACCACTAGGTTCAGAGGTTCAGACCACTAGGTTCAGACACCACTAGGTTCAGACACCACTAGGTTCAGACACCACTAGGTTCAGACACCACTAGGTTCAGACACCACTAGGTTCAGACACCACTAGGTTCAGACAACACTAGGTACAGACAGGTTCAGACACCACTAGGTTCAGACACCACTAGGTTCAGACACACTAGGTTCAGACACCACTAGGTTCAGACACCACTAGGTTCAGACACAACTAGGTTCAGACACCACTAGGTTCAGACACCACTAGGTTCAGACACCACTAGGTTCAGACACCACTAGGTTCAGACACCACTAGGTTCAGACACCACTAGGTTCAGACACCACTAGGTTCAGACACCACTAGGTTCAGACACCACTAGGTTCAGACACCACTAGGTTCAGACACCACTAGGTTCAGACACCACTAGGTTCAGACACACTAGGTTCAGACACCACTAGGTTAGGTTCAGACACCACTAGGTTCAGACACCACTAGGTTCAGACACCACTAGGTTCAGACACCACTAGGTTCAGACACCACTAGGTTCAGACACCACTAGGTTCAGACACAACTAGGTTCAGACACCACTAGGTTCAGACACAACTAGGTTCAGACACCACTAGGTTCAGACACAACTAGGTTCAGACACCACTAGGTTCAGACACAACTAGGTTCAGACACCACTAGGTTCAGACACCACTAGGTTCAGACACCACTACACACACTAGGTTCAGACACCACTAGGTTCAGACACCACTAGGTTCAGACACAACTAGGTTCAGACACCACTACACCACTAGGTTCAGACACCACTAGGTTCAGACACAACTAGGTTCAGACACCACTAGGTTCAGACACCACTAGGTTCAGACACAACTAGGTTCAGACACCACTAGGTTCAGACACCACTAGGTTCAGACACCACTAGGTTCAGACACAACTAGGTTCAGACACCACTAGGTTCAGACAACTAGGTTCAGACACCACTAGGTTCAGACACCACTAGGTTCAGACACCACTAGGTTCAGACACAACTAGGTTCAGACACCACTAGGTTCAGACACCACTAGGTTCAGACACAACTAGGTTCAGACACCACTAGGTTCAGACACACAACTAGGTTCAGACACCACTAGGTTCAGACACCACTAGGTTCAGACACAACTAGGTTCAGACACCACTAGGTTCAGACACCACTAGGTTCAGACACCACTAGGTTCAGACGCCACTAGGTTCAGACACCACTAGGTTCAGACACCACTAGGTTCAGACACCACTAGGTTCAGACACCACTACACACACTAGGTTCAGACACCACTAGGTTCAGACACCACTAGGTTCAGACACCACTAGGTTCAGACACAACTAGGTTCAGACCACTAGGTTCAGACACCACTAGGTTCAGACACCACTAGGTTCAGACACCACTAGGTTCAGACACCACTAGGTTCAGACACCACTAGGTTCAGACACCACTAGGTTCAGACACCACTAGGTTCAGACACCACTAGGTTCAGACGCCACTAGGTTCAGACACCACTAGGTTCAGACACAACTAGGTTCAGACACAACTAGGTTCAGACACCACTAGGTTCAGACACCACTAGGTTCAGACACCACTAGGTTCAGACACAACTAGGTTCAGACACAACTAGGTTCAGACACAACTAGGTTCAGACACCACTAGGTTCAGACACCACTAGGTTCAGACACCACTAGGTTCAGACACAACTAGGTTCAGACACAACTTCTACTTCTTAAAATAAGGTAAGAATTCTTTTAGTTTTATTACAGAAACTTATCCACTGTTGTCATGGTTTTTAATTTTTTTTCTAACCAGAACTCCAGAACCTTTTTTCATTCACTTTCAAAACGATCTTCATTATTTAAGCTGTAAATGTTATTTGATTTGTACTCCAGGATTTGTTTGATTTTTTTTTACACCGATTTGTACGTCTTGGATCTTGCACTCTGAATGCTACTTTGAACCATTCTGTGTGACCCAGGCAAGTATAGTGCTATTTTTGTTTAATATAAATGAACGTCTTCTCGGACAGGATCGGGAGGCCAAAGGAGAGGAACTGGTGAGGTTCTGGAGGGAGGAACAGAGGCCAGAGAGGCGCAGAGAGTACGACCTCAACTCACATCAACACATCACCTCTGCACTCTACCATCTAACGTCAGTACCACCTGTCTGTGCTATCTACCGTCAGTACCACCTGTTTCTGTCATCTACCGTCAGTTCCACCTGTCTCTGTCATCTACCGTCAGTACCACCTGTTTCTGTCATCTACCGTCAGTTCCACCTGTCTCTGTCATCTACCGTCAGTTCCACCTGTCTCTGTCATCTACCGTCAGTACCACCTGTCTCTGTCATCTACCGTCAGTATCACCTGCCTCTGTCATCTACCGTCAGTTCTACCTGTCTCTGTCATCTACCGTCAGTACCACCTGTCTGTCATTTACCGTCAGTACCACCTGTCTCCGTCATCTACCGTCAGTACCACCTGTCTCTGTCATCTACCGTCAGTACCACCTGTCTCCGTCATCTACCGTCAGTACCACCTGTCTCTGTCATCTACCGTCAGTACCACCTGTCTGTCATTTACCGTCAGTACCACCTGTCTCTGTCATCTACCGTCAGTACCACCTGTCTCTGTCATCTACAGTCAGTACCACCTGTCTCTGTCATTTACCGTCAGTACCACCTGTCTCTGTCATCTACCGTCAGTACCACCTGTCTCTGTCATCTACCGTCAGTACCACCTGTCTCTGTCATCTACCGTCAGTACCACCTGTCTGTCATTTACCGTCAGTACCACCTGTCTCTGTCATCTACCGCCAGTACCACCTGTCTCTGTCATCTACCGTCAGTACCACCTGTCTCTGTCATCTACCGTCAGTACCACCTGTCTGTCATTTACCGTCAGTACCACCTGTCTCTGTCATCTACCGTCAGTACCACCTGTCTCTGTCATCTACAGTCAGTACCACCTGTCTCTGTCATCTACCGTCAGTACCACCTGTCTCTGTCATCTACCGTCAGTACCACCTGTCTCCGTCATCTACCGTCAGTACCACCTGTCTCTGTCATTTACTGTCAGTACCACCTGTCTCTGTCATCTACCGTCAGTACCACCTGTCTCTGTCATCTACCGTCAGTACCACCTGTCTCTCATCTACCGTCAGTACCACCTGTCTCTGTCATCTACCGTCAGTACCAGCTGTCTCTGTCATGTACCGTCAGTACCACCTGTCTCTGTCATGTACCGTCAGTACCAGCTGTCTCTCATCTACCGTCAGTACCACCTGTCTCTGTCATCTACCGTCAGTACCAGCTGTCTCTGTCATCTACCGTCAGTACCACCTGTCTCTGTCATGTACCGTCAGTACCAGCTGTCTCTGTCATCTACCGTCAGTACCACCTGTCTCTGTCATCTACTGTTAGTTCCACCTTTTTCTTTAAACTCTCAGACAGTGCTTGTAAGTGGAATGAAACGTCTTCATTTGTAACTTGACAACAGTCCAAGAAGGACCGAAACGTCGTCTGAAGTATCCTCTCCAAAGCATTCGGTTAGTTGCGAATTGTTCCAACCAAGGTATTGTTGGTTATTTGTAGTTCCAACCACGGTATTGTGGATTATTTGTAGTTCCAACCACGGTATTGTGGGTTATTTGTAGTTCCAACCACGGTATTGTGGGCTATTTGTAGTTCCAACCACGGTATTGTGGGTTATTTTTGAGTTGTTCCAACCATGGTATTGTGTTTTTTTTGAGTTGTTCCAACCATGGTATAGTGGGCAAGTTGTGAATTGTTCCAGCGACGGTACTGTCGGATATTAGTGAACTGTGCCATCCACGATATTTTGAGTTACACTACACAAATAACCCGCACATAAGAGAGAGGAGATTACGACGACGTTCCGGTCCGACTTGAACCATTTACAGTCACACTAACAAAAAGAAGAGAAGGAGGGGGTATATATATGCCAGCAGACAGGGACGAGACAAGAGAGGTAGCAGGAAAGGAAGTAGAGAGGTAGTGGTAGTGGTGGTGGTGGTGGTAGTAGTAGTAGTAGTAGTAGTAGTAGTAGTAGTAGTAGTAGTAGTTGTTGTTGTTGTTGTTGTTGTTTTGGTAGTAGTAATAGTAGTAGTAGTAGCAGTAGTAGTAGTAGTAGTAGTTGTTGTTGTTGTTGTTGTTGTAGTAGTGGTAGTAGTAATAGTAGTAGTAGTAGTAGTGTTCCAGTCACGGTATTGTGCCTTTTGTTATTTATTTTGGGTTAGTTGGAAATTGCTCAAGCCATGTTATTGTAGGATTTTTGTAAATTGTTGCAACCAGGATATTGTGTTTTTATTGTTCCAACTACGCTTCTGTGAGTAGTATGTGAATTGTGGGTAAATTGTAATGTGTTACAGCCACGGTATTGTGGGTAACTTCTGAACTGTTACAGCCACGGTATTGTGGGTAACTTCTGAAATGTTACAGCCACGGTATTGTGGGTAACTTCTCAAATATTACAGCCACGGTATTGTGGGTAACTTCTCAAATATTACAGCCACGGTATTGTGGGTAACTTCTCAAATATTACAGCCACGGTATTGTGGGTAACTTCTCAAATATTACAGCCACGGTATTGTGGGTAACTTCTCAAATATTACAGCCACGGTATTGTGGGTAACTTCTCAAATATTACAGCCACGGTATTGTGGGTAACTTCTCAAATGTTACAGCCACGGTGTTGTGGGTAACTTCTGAAATGTTACAGCCACGGTATTGTGGGTAACTTCTGAAATGTTACAGCCACGGTATTGTGTGGAACTTCTGAATTATTACAGCCACGGTATTGTAGCTTAATTGTGAATTGTTACTGAATGTTATTTCGTGAGTAACCACCAGCACAACATGTGCGGTGTTCCATTTCTCTGGCGCTGGCGTTGACCCCTATAACACCTGCAGGTATTGAATACCCATCTTCACACACCCTTCAGGTTCGACGGTGAGGACGAAGGTATGAGGGAGAGGCTGAAGGCGCAGAAGGAGCAGACGAGGACTTGGCTTCAACAGCAGCAACAGGAGCAGCGGCGGCGACACCTGCAGGAGAGAGAGAGAGACAGGTTGGTATAGGAGCCGAGATGGGGATAGGGTGGGACAGCTAGGCCTGGTAACTGAGAAATAAGTTGACCTGGGAGTGTAGCTGAGAGGGATGTATGAGCCTGGGGTACTGAGAGGGACAAGAGAGAGGAAGTTGTGGGCGTGTAACTTGAGAAAGGAGATAAAACAGTTAACAGTGGAAGTCTAAGAATGTTAACAGAGATATAAAGAATAAGACAGCGCCCGAGAACACCACAGAACAAGAAACCTAACACTCTCTATATTCCCTGTGTCTAGTGAAATATTACAACTGTATCGCGTATCGGGTGAAGCCTTCCAACTGTACCCTGTGTTTAGTGAAGCTCTCCAACTGTACCCTGTGTCTAGTGAAGCCTTCCAATTGTACCCAGTGTCAAGTGAAGCCTTCCAACTGTACCCTGTGTCTAGTGAAGCCTTCCAACTGTACCCTGTGTCCAGTGAAGCCTTCCAACTGCACCCTGTGTTTAGCAAAACCTTCCAACGGAACCCTGTATCTAGCGAAGCCTTTCAGCAGAAGCTTCTGTAGAGAAGACACCGAAGAGATGAAGTGAGTGAGGAAGATAACTGACGAAACTCTCCACTCAGTTCCTCGCGAGTGTTTTTGCCACCTGACAAATAACTATTATAGTTTATCCTCCTTACCTTCCCAGCTACCATAGTTCATTTCACGTCCCACTTCCCTTTTCCCCATGAACTGGTGAAGATGCTGGGGATAATTTCTAAAATCATCGAGTGAAAGTCACCAGAAAATATTGAAGTTGTAACTTCAGGCTGCTGCCGCAACCGCTTCTGATGATCATTTGGGTGGTTACAAGGTATTGGAAAATTGATACGATCTCGATTAACAAGAGTCCATTGGGCATTAAAGAAGGTAGTTTTGTATTGGGGATTTATTAATTAAGGAGGGGAAGCAATAGAAGTAGCGGATTTGAAGAAGGTTGGACAGTATGCCAATATTTTTCCCTCAGTGAGATAGATTTGGTTAGGTAAGATACATCAGGAAAGAAGACATGTGTTTCCTGACGCGCGTCTTAGTTATATGATGGCCCACCACTGGAGATTGTGGTCATCTGACCGAGGCCTTACACTGGCTTACCCCTCCACCCCTTAAAAACTGATATTTAAATTTGTTATGCCCTTTTAAATATTCAAAAATATTGTGCGCTTTATTGCAGTAAGACAAACTGCGGTGTATGGCAGTTTTTTTGAGAAAATTATAAATTTAAAGAATTAATAAAATATTTGATAGGCTAAATGTCGTTTCAATAAAATGTCATAAACCGTATTTTATTTTAATATATTTGTCAGTATATAATATCATTGGCATACACATTGCTCTTCACCTTAACCATGCAAGAGTGGATAATTAAGTCTCCCCCCTTGATCCTTAACTTCCAAGACTGGATAAACTTAAGTCGTCCAGAAGGACTACGCATGATTTCAAAGTCTTATTATAGTCTTTTTATGAGCAAAGTTAATAAAATGTGACAGGTGGATCATGTGCAGTCCTGCAGACACACAGAGGGATTTGACTGATTGCATTCTGTTTTCCCCCTCTTGTCTCTCTTTCCCTCCAATCTTTCTCGCCCCCTGTCTTTCTTCTTCTTTGCCTCGCTTTCCTTTACCTCCCTTCCTCTCTTCTGGTGACTAGACTGGAGGAACTGGAGTCACTAGGAGCGTGTGAGCGAGCCAGGCAGCTGGCAGAGGCGGAGGAACTGTGTCGCAGAGCAGAGCAACTTGCTATCAGGAAGTACAACCAGGCACTGGTGAGTATTGCAGACTCTCTCTGTTCTTCACGTGTTGTTTGACCACTAAGAGTTTAGTCCTTTCCTGTTAATTAAAGTAACAGCAATAATAATAATAATAATAATAATAATAATAATAATAATAATGACTCTGGGTGGGCAGAGTCGGGCGAAGGAGAGCATCGAGGCAGCTCAACGTGAGGCAGACCTGAAGACAGAGCAACAGGAGCTCAGGAAAGCTGTGATGGGATCCTTCCTGACGGAAGACCCCACCGTCGCCCGCAGCGCTCTGGGACCCCACCGTGTCATTACTGACAGGTACTGTAGATGGTCCCTCTGGGTCTCCCAGCGGGGATGTCATCGAACACTCACGATGTCAGGAATATGGATGATCCACCATTCATTGCTAAATTTGTCAAAGCCACTTCAAACAGGCATCTCCTAAACAAGAATATTACTAACGAAAGATACCTCAGATGTAAAATTAGGTTAGGTAAGATCAGTGGCGTGCAGAGGGGAAGGGGACGAAGGGGCGGTGGCCCCGGGCATCCAAATGGGTGGGGGGCATCCAGTTAGAGAGGGAAATAAGATAATGATTTGGGGCATACAATCAAGGAGTCTTTGGGGCATACAATCAAGGAGTCTTTGGGGCATACAATCAAGGAGTTGGCCCCGGGGATCATCAGATCTCTGCACGCCACTGGGTAAGATTCGTCAGGAAACAGGACAAGTGTTTCCTGACGCGGGTCTTAGTGATATGATGACCCGCCACTGGACTTGTTGGTCATCTGACAGAAGCCTTCTGCTAGCTTACCGGTACACCCCTTTAAAAATAATAATTATAATGCAATGTAATGTGTTCATTCCACAGGTGGAAGGGCATGTCACCTGAGCAAAAGAAGGAAATAGAAGCCGTCCGTGCACAGCAAGTAGCTGAGAGGAAGGTTGGGTTTATCTCCTCTTTATTCTTGATATATTTAATCATGGTTTATCATGTCGTCTTGGTTTTCTCCTCGGTTTATTCTCTCTTTTTTTTTCCTCTTGATTTATTCCCGCTTGGTTTTTTCCCCTTAGTGTATTCCTTCTTGGTTTATGCCTTATCTAGACGCCTCACATCTTGAATATTAAAATGGTATAAAATACCGACAGGTTGTTAGGTAAGACACACATGCAACAGTTAGCTAACTTTATTCCGAAAAGTTTCGCCTACACAGTAGGCTTCTTTAGGAGACTGAAGAAGCCTCTTGTGTAGGCGAAACATTTGTCAAAGATAGCTAACTGTAGCATATGTGTCTTCCTAACAACGTTACATCTTGTATCTCCTCCCTCACAGCCTCTGTGGATAGTTATGTACCTTAGATAAAAATTGAACCTTAATAACGCCTTATAAATTCAACGGTGCAGATTTAACTTTTAAAAACTAACTAATTTAACAGCCTGTACAAAAAGTTATTACGAATCGTAATAACACGACTGCAAACAATTCACAGAACGGGAGGAGCTGGAACCCATGGCAAGCAACTCGCATGCCATGGGTTCCAGCTCCTCCCGTTCTGTGATTTATATAATTGTTGTATAATCCATAACGACTAACATTTACGCCAGAGCTGTAATGTCGCACTATCAATTATAACCTCCCCCTTCTCCTCTCTTTACCAGTAATTAATATAAGTTTATGTGTGCCAGCATCGGGAGGAGCAGGAGGCCAGGGAGGCCAGCAGGTGGGAGGACCTCGTCGCCCGTGCTGACAGAACCGCCCTACTCGCCACCCACACTGAACATATCACCCGCAGGTGAGTTTCCCTACATCCTCCCTTCCTCCAGCTCCCTTCACTTCCTTAGGTAAAGAGCCCTGGGTAACGCATTTGGGATTGCCATCCTGGTAATATAAGAGCCAAGGTGTTTACTATGCAAATGAGCTGCTGCTGTTGCTTGCATCCTACTAGCGTGTCATGAGACTAATACTTGAAATGGATGAGTAATGTGAGACTCAACTCAATGTACCATTTACTTCAGCCTTCGACTCTAACCCAGCCTTTGCTTCCCCTTTTCTGCACAAGCTGACTTCCACCTTTACACCTCGATAGACCCAACAACCCAATTAGTGAGACAAAGATAAATGACTCCGTTCCCCATGCAAACCTCTCCAACCCTCGACGTCCCACCCACCACCACTCCTGGCCCAGTAAACTTACTTGTTCCGTCCCTATTTATCGAACTCCAGACCTGGTGAAATTCTATTGTGTAAGAAAACTCTAATTCTGCTGGAAGTGTATTAACATGAGATGGATCCTGTCAGACAGGTGGTACTTGAGTAACAGCGGGACTTACATTCTTACCATGGAGGGAGACACAGCAACAATCTTCAAGAAACTAGACAACAATATGGCGATGCTGGAAAGTAGCAGCAGTTCAAGTACAGGTCTTGTATCATAACAAAGACCTAATGTCAAGTATGAGTCAATTTAAGGTTATGAGATAGAGCCTAGAGCTGACGCTTAACATCACACAGGCACAGTGAAGATAATTACACACACATAAGAGCATAATGGACGAATACTGCAGTAGACCAATTAGATTATGCTAAGCTGTACCTTCTCTCATCCTATCTATCATTAACATATTTGTCTAACCTATTGTTAAAATAACATTAACTAAAATGTATTAGCCTCAGTGATGTTACTTGGCAGTTTGTTGCATTCATCAACAAAACTATTCCTAGACCAGAATGTTCATATATCCCATGCATAGACACACACATACATACATTCAGTGAAGGTAGCAAATCCACTCTCATCCCTTCACAAACTGTGTTAAGTGAGGCGCTCGTGCGGATCACAACTCATTTACGAGTCTGTGATGTGGGATCACATCACCGTTTTCCCACTTCCTCCTTCTCTTGCTCCTCTCATCTCTTACTCCTCCCATTTCTTATTACTCGTCCTATCTTCTCTTACTTTTCCCATTTCCTTCTCTTACTCCTTCCATCTTCTCTATCACTATTTCTCTTTCTTTTCTTCTTTCTCCTCCCCCTTCCTAATTATCTTCTCGTCTACGTAAATAAAACATGTATCTAGTACTAGGACATTTATCAAAGAAACATATCGATCATAGTTAAAACTCTTGTATTATATACCAACGTTAGTTTATGAACGCTCTAAGTCACATACTTATTTAAAGATATTTTAGAACAAAGTTAATCTTAGCTCAAAGTAAACAGCCAATAAGAACAGCGCATAAAAAGGGGAGGATAACGTCTGGCAGAGCGCATGTACCGCCGGTCCTTCATTCGTTGGAAACAATGTATATACATATATACATATATAAGAAAATCCCCAAAAAGAAAATACTTTCATCATTCAACACTTTCACCACACTCACACATAATCACTGTTTTTGCAGAGGTGCTCAGAATACAACAGTTTAGAAGCATATACGTATAAAGATACACAATATATCCCTCCAAACTGCCAATATCCCAAACCCCTCCTTTAAAGTGCAGGCATTGTACTTCCCATTTCCAGGACTCAAGTCCGGCTATATAAAAATAACCGGTTTCCCTGAATCCCTTCATTAAATATTACTCTGCTCACACTCCAACAGCTCGTCAGGTCCCAAATATCATTCGTCTCCATTCACTCCTATCGAACACGCTCACGCACGCTTGCTGGAAGTCCAAGCCCCTCGCCCACAAAACCTCCTTTACCCCTTCCTTCCAACCTTTTCGGGGACGACCCCTACCCCGCCTTCCTTTCCCTACAGATTTAAACGCTATCTATGTCATTCTATTTTGATCCATTCTCTCTAAATGACCAAACCACCTCAAGAACCCATCTTCAGCCCTATGACTAATATTTTTATTAACTCCACACCTTCTAATTTCCACACTCCGAATTTTCTGCACACTATTTACACCACACATTGCCCTTAGACAGGACATCACTGCCTCCAACCGCCTCCTCGCTGCAGCATATACAACCCAAGCTTCACACCCATATAAGAGTGTTGATACTACTATACTTTCATACATTCCCTTCTTTGCCTCCATAGATAACATTTTTTTGACTCCACATATACCTCAACGCACCACTCGCCTTTTTTTCCTCATCAATTCTATGATTAACCTCATTCTTCATAAATCCATCCGCTGACACGTCAACTCCCAAATTTCTGAAAACATTGACTTCTTCCATACTCCTCCTCCCCAATTTGATATCCAATTTTTCTTTATCTAAATCATTTGATGACCTCATCACCTTACTCTTTTCTATGTTCACTTTCAACTTTCTACCTTTACACTCACATATATATATATATATATATATATATATATATATATATATATATATATATATATATATATATATATATATATATATATATATATATATATATATATATATATATATATATATATATATATATATATATATATATATATATATATGCATATATATATTTAACCTACAAAGTAAAAAATATACAACATTAGGTTAGGTAAAATTTGTCAGGAAACAAGACAAATGTTTCCTGACGTGGGTCTTAGTCATATGATGACCCACAGTTGGAGCTTTTGATCATCTGACCGAGGCCTTCCGCTGGCTTACCGGTCCACCTCTTTAGGAATCAGAGTTATGATTATAACCATTAGGCTATAAGCACCGCATGTTACTACACTATTCTAAGTGATTTGCCTTAATAGTGTTATTTCACTTAAACAGTAGGCTCGCCGGTAATATCTCAGCCCGAGTACTTTTCTATTCTTCTATTCTAGGTGATTTGCCTGTATGGATCCTGGCCCGGGTCTCTTCCAATCTGGTGACCCGGCACTGGCTCCCCGGGTAGGGAAGTGTCGTTTACCTTCTTTTCTCTCACATACGTGACAGTCCTTCGGTGAGAAGAGGGGTTCCCCTCCGGTTCTATGGACAAATGATGTCCCAAAAGTTAGTTTACTCTAATGGTGGTTGGTGTGGAGTGCAATGGAGGCCTTCAGCAGGCCTTCACAGTGACTTCAGCGGGGGATGGGGGGTGACGTACAATGACTGGGAGTAAGGTCTCCAAGTCTCTGATGGCTTTGTACACTAGATGTGCCACCTCATCCTCCTGGGTCTGTCCCACTGGGGTCATTGGGAAGTGTCTGCGGTGAAGGGGCACCGTAGCTGGGCAGTCTAACAGGGGTTTTGGAACCATCCGGTCAAAGTGGGCACAGAGCTCCTCTCTTGCCCGTTTATTAACGATCTGTGCAGTGGTGAGATACCCTAACCATAGGCGGTTCCCTGGTCTGTGTCCAAATACTTGGAGGGGGTGCCCTGTGAGTCGCCCTGTCATACCAGCGGCAGCTCCGTGAATCACCAGGGTCAGGGAGTGGGCGCCTGGCCACATTGGCAGCCCATAGCATAATCTGGCTGCCACTGATGGAGATTGCAGCACATGGCTGTGCCTCAAGCGTTGATGGTGGCTCTGCATCCCTGGGCCATGAGCGTTTGCATGTCGCTCCGGATGGATGTGATTAAGTATAAGTTGTCCCTTGGCTCCCTGTGCATAATTGCCTGGATAGCTGACTTGGAATCAACATGGATGATGGGGAAATGCTGATGATCTGCAATTGCATGCTGCAGAGCTTGTTGGATGGTACAGAGTTCAGCCTGGAGGACAGTGCAATGGTCCAGGAGGCGCCAACCTGCTGCCAGATAGTTGTGGAGCATCCCAGCAGCTGTGACGCCTGCCTCTGAGTCTCTGGAGCACACACCCAGGGTTTTCCGCACTTGCAGTGCTAGCCGAAGCAAGTCGTTGCAGAATGTGCTGCCTGGTAGGGCTGACCAGTGCACCACCATCAGCTCTGGCACCCAAGGGGGTGGTACCGTGTAGTTCGCTGCTGGTCTGTCACAGTCTCCTGCCTCGAGCAATGGCATGGGCAGGAGCTTCTGTGTGGTATCTGCAACTGATCACATCCATCGGCAGCAGGGGTGCACTGTTACGTCATGTACCTGGCAGACCCTTATATCCCTCATCAGTTTGTCAGACCCTGGGAGTCGGAGGTACTATGCTATCCTCTTGGCAGCTACAAGTTGGATCCTGTCCTCAAGGGGCTGCAGTTGCGCCTCGAAGTTCAGAGTCACTGCATTAGCCCACCTAGGCGCCCCAGCATGGCCCATACAGCTGTGTTCTGGATCACACAGAGAGACTTGATGTTGGTCGGCCTGATGTGAACCAGAGCAAGTGGTCTGTAGTCGATGAGCGAGCGTACAGCCTATATGTAGAACAACCTCATGACCTCGAGGCTGGCCCCGACCCTAGGGTTGGCCATGGCACTCATTGCCCTGACCCTCTGCAAAGTCCTCTCTTTGATGTGCCATACAAGTTTCTGGAAAGTGAGGTGCCTGTCAATGTAGATGCCAAGGTACCTATAGCTGTGAACCCATGCCCAGGATTTGCAGCCTCTGATTGGGTTCCCTGGTGCGATGGATCATGGCTTTGAATTTCGCTGCAGATATCTTGAGCCCCAGATGACAGCAAGTGGAAGCCAGCAGATCGAGGTCTCCTGGGTGCGCTGCAACAGCTGGCGCTTCCTGGATACGACAAGTGCCAGGTCATCGGCATAGCCGAGCAGGAACGTGCCTGTGGAGAAAGGCAGGCACACGAGCTGGTGCATCATTACATTGAACAAGGCGGAACTAAGCACCCCACCCAGTGGAGTGCCGTTTCCCAGGGTCTTGAGAGAAGAGGCATGCCCCTGGAAATGCACCCGGGCCCACCTCTCCTCGAGATAGGATCGAAGCCATGCAAGCAACCTGCCATTAACTCCCCTGTGGGCCAAGAGTACAAGGATGGCAGGAGCACTGGCTAACTTGAAAGCTTTTTCGAAGTCGAGAAGGACAACAATGTGGGCTTGGGCGTCCGACCCAATGCTGGCCAGTAGGATGGTAAGGCTTTCGAATGTGCCCACTCCTCTGGTGAATCCATAGAGGTGTTAATGAGGAGGGCCAAGCTTCCACCTCAGTTGCTCCAACACCATCCTCTCAGACACCTTGGAGATGCAACTGGTGAGGGAGATGGGTCTCACACTGCCAGGATCCCTGGGCTTAAGAATTGGTATGATGTCGGCCTTCTTCCATACAGCAGGGAGTCTGCTGGCTCTCCAAGTCCGGTTGATGACCCCCAGGACAGCTTAGTGACCAGAATGGCCAGACCGAGTGATCATGCCATAGGTGACACTGTCATACCCTGGCACAGTGTCCTGATTAGATGTGAAGGCTACCTGGAGCTCCTGGTCAGTGAAGTCTTCATCGGTGTCGTCCTTTGCCCGGCATGCCGCTTGGATTGCCATCATCCTTCTAGGAAGGAGGGTGGCCTGGAGGCCCTGGAGATCCTGAGGCAATTGAGCCATAGCTGCTCTGGAGGTGAAAAGTTCCACCAGATGTTCTGCCTCCTCTGGGGGGTCTGGGTGTGCACGAGCCACACCGCGACGCTTCCCAGTGGCACCTGTCGGGTGGGCACCTTGTTCATCCAGGCAGTGAGTCTGCCTTGACAACATTGGGCACTTCCAAAATGATGTCCAATGGGAGGGGCACAGGGACGTGTATGAGCACCCCCTTGTATATCTTCTCCCGAGCAACCAGTTCCTCCATGCTAGGATGCGTCACAACCAGCCCCTTTAACTCCTCGTATGAATCCTTGTCCTGAGGAATGACCAGAATCTCGTTCCTGAGAGTGAACTCGCAGCAAAACTTGAGGTGGGGTATGCTCTCCAGATATCTCACAAATCCATAACTGGGAACCTTGAATTTGTTGAATGCAACGGTTGCTTGTACCCGAGCAGAGCGGGAATTCTTTCGTCCACGTGGAGTCAGCCATTCCCCATCCTCTGTGGTGGCAGACGCTACTGGGGTGGGTACCTGGTGTGGCCCCATCCCCGCCAATGGAGGAGTAGCCACAATCTCCTGGGTTCCTCCCAAGACCCCTATGTCCACCTGGGAGAGCTGCATGCGTGCACTGATGCGGCAGTGTCCTGAGGGTCCCGCCCTTACCAGGTCTCCTTGGGTAGCAGCTGCCGTCTGAACTAGTGGCAGGTCGGCAGATACAGCAGTCTCCACAGTGTCCTTGACCTTCTTGGTGGGGGCTTCCATATATATATTAATATATATATATTAAGGTTAGGTAAGGTTTGTCAGGAAACAGAAGCGTTGACGCGGGTCTTAGTCATATGATGACCCGCCTTTGGTCAACTGACCGAGGCCTTCAGCTGGCTTACCGGTCCACCCCTTTAAAAATAATGGCCATTTGTAACCATTATTATTATATTAAATTTTATTCTATTCTATTTGATTTGCCGGTATGGATCCCAGCCCGGGTCTCTTTCAATTTGGTGACCCGGCATTGGCTCCCCGGGTAGGGAAGCGTCGTTTAGCTTTTCTTGTACATGTGTGGCAGTTCTTCAGCGGGAAGGGAAGGGGGGTGTGCCTCTCCGGCTCTATGGCTAAGTGACGCACCAAAAGTTAGTGCGCACTAACAGCTGCTGGTGTGCGGTGCAATAGAGGCCCAAAGCAGGCTCGCACAGCGACTTCAGCGGGAGGTGGGGTGGGGTGACGTGCAATGACTGGGAGTAAGGTTTCCAAGTCCCTGACAGCTAAGTACACAAGATGTGCTGCCTCATCCTCCCGGGCTTGCCCCACTGGGGTCATTGGGAAGTGTCTACGGTGAAGGGGCATCGTAGCCGGGCAGTCTAACAGGTAGTGCACCAAGGGTTTCGGAACCATTCGGTCACAATGGGCACAGAGCTCCTCTCGTGCCCGTTCAACAATCCGCACAGTGGTGGGTAGACGGTGGATATGCACTCTCAGTTCTCTGGATTGCTTCCGAATACTTGGAGGGGGCGCCCTGTGGGTCGCCCTGACATACCAGCGGAGGCTCTGTGAATCCCCAGGGTCAGGGAGTGGGCGTCTGGCCGCACCGGCAGCCCACAGCGCAATCTGGCTGAGGTTGATGGAAATTGCAGCACGTATAATTAATAATCCCGTGGTTTATATCGAGTTTGCGGCTGCTTTTTAAGCGTGTTGATGGATTATTATGTAAATTCTCCAAAATTATTTAGTTATATAATCGTAACAGGATAAATTGGGATTAAGAATAAAAGTTTTTTTTTTTTCCTAATCTGTATAAAAATGTAATCAATCCAGCCTAACCAAATCTAGATTAGTAGTTCAACTCTAAGTTAGGTTACGTTGAGTTCGGTTTCTTTACGGGGTAATTACCTAAATATGCTTTTTCCCAAAAGGCCCAAATTATAACTGTCTCAGTTGCATAACCCACTTAAAATTGGAAAATTTACATAAGAGAAAGAAAACGCGGCCATGAACTATTGACTGACTATATGCTATGAAAGATATGTCTCTCTCTTCTTTCATGTTTGTGTGTGTATGTGTGTGGCAGGAACCTGGAGGAGCAGGTGAAGGTGGAGAACCAGCGTCTGGCGATGGATCAGCGCACTCAGCAGGAACGCCTCAACCACCTCCTTACCACCAATGTCCCCACCGACCACTTCTACGATAAGTTCGGCAAGCATCCACGCTAGTAGCTCACCTACGGTACATTCCACGGACCCACGACCATGTACGTGGTACTTTTTCAGGAACAGTGGGAAAATCTCTCTTGACGCCGCCTTAGTCACATAAAAAATATAAGAAGAGAATATAACATTGCAGTGAGCCTACTGGCCCATGCTAGGCAGATCTAGTAAGCCTGTTAGACAGGTCTAGCAAGTCTCCTGGCACATGCTAGACAGGTCTGGTGAGTCTACTGGCCCATGCTAGACAGGTCTTGTAAGCCTGCTGGCCTATGCTAGATAGTTCTGGTAAGCCTGCTGGCCCATGCTAGACAGGTCTAGCAAGCCTCGTTGCCCATGTTAGACTGGTCTGGTAATCCTGCTAGCCCATGCTAAACAGATCTAGCAAGACTCTTGGCCCATGCTAGACAGGTCTGGTAAGCCTACCGGTCCATTCTATACAGGTCTGGTAAGCCTACTGGTCCATGCTAGACAGTTCTGGTAAGCCTACTGGTCCATGTTAGACAGGTCTTGAGGAAAAATTTTTATAATTTTCCTAAATTCAGTGTATTTTTGAATAATATAATAATTGTGTATTTAAATGTGAAGCTGATTTGACCCTTTAAGAAATTTTGTGGAAAGGAGGGTGTGTAGTGGCCGCAGAGTGATACAGGAGGAGGACTCCATAGTTAATTTAATGTGTGTACACGGGATGCTACGATCGTCTAATAATCCGGTGTCATCGAGGCCATAATGGGGTGTTCCAGCCTTGATTTATAAAGGGAATCTTTACTAATGTTCCCACTAAAGAACAGGGGCAGAGAATTTGCGGGGCCTCCAGAATTAGGTGGTGACAGCGGAAATAATGAGGCGTCATCATGCAGCACATCCAGTATGTACACCATTAGTCCTTTCATTTAGATTTCTCACTGGCCAGTAGCATTCTGTTTGTTAGGTAAGCATTATGGGATGATTCAAATACAGTATAAATGGTAATTTAATGTGTATAAAATTGGTTGTTCTAATGACATGGTTAGGAGAAAACCTCTCCTAGTCTCGGTAAAAATATTTCCATAAACCATTTCTAACAGTCAGGTCCTAAAATCATATACAGTCCACACTGTTTTATAATTCACCATTATTTGTATTAATATTTAATATTGTAATTATTAATTTAATGTCAGGTCAAGCTTTTTTATGAGAGTGGTGAAGGAGTGGCATCGAAGGAGTGACAGTCCTGTGACCTACTGTGACTAAGTCCCACTTAGTCACCCAAATTACTTACATGTAACAATTCAGGTAATGCTCTGTAAACCTCATGCAGGTAGTTTCTTACAAATCTGGTAAGCCTGCTAACCCATGCTAAACAGGTCTGGCAAGCTTGCTGGTCCATGCTAGACAGGTCTGGTAAGCCTGCTGGCCCATGCTAGACAGGTCTGGTAATCCTGTTGGCCCATGCTAGACAGGTCTAGTAAGCCTGCTGGCCCATGCTAGGTCACATCCACACTACATACCTACATGCTTCTCCATCCGCATGATGCCCAACTCCTCAGAGGGTTCTGGTTATTTGACCAAGTCCTTCCGCTGTTGTATTACCCGCCAGTTTACGGATTGGTTGGTGTTTGGGTTAAATTCTAGCTCCTGGGTCTGTTTAAGGTGCTGGTCTATAGGTACATCTGTGTATATCACTGGTGTTGATCTACAGTTCCTGGGTCTAATAGGGGAAACAAAGACTGGTATCGAATCTTGACAATTAGGATTGAATGATCTATCAAATTTGGTTTTGGTTTCATATTTTATGAACGTTGTCTTTATGATAGAAACAACTTTGCCCAAAATAATGGTTAAGGGTATTAAGAAGCAAAACTATTAATAAACAATGAAAATGAAGCTCGACTCCCTTTAGAGATATATGGACAGTTGCTTAAAAATGAAGGAACACTACCGTAGGCCTACTGGCCCATTGCTAGGCAAATCTAGCTCACACCCACTCTTATACCCATCACACTTTATTTAAAGCCACCCAGTGACGAACTATAAACCAACCCGCCCAAAAGGTGCGGGAGCTGGAGACCAATAATTTCAAGAGGCCCAGAAGCTTCAGATGAACACATTCAAGAAGCTTGCACCTGTAGCTTACATATGAATATTGAAGTAGTGAAGGCTAGAGTTATATAACAGGGAGCAGACGTCTTAGTCATACGATGACCCGCTGGAGCTTTAGGTCATCTGACCGAGGCCTTCCACTGGCTTACCCCTCTGTCCCTTTAAAAATTTAGTGTATTTACTTTTATTGACCTATTTATAAATAATAATTATAAAATATCGTATCTAATGTATAATTACTTTTTTAGTATAAATTCAATTTAGGTCATTTTAATTATATATTTGATTATTTTTATTATTTAAATAAATAAATGTTTAATGACTTGCTAGGGTTTTATTTACTATTACAAAAGTTTAATATTTTGAGCAATTAAAGTTATCTATATAAAAAAAAGAAAAAGAAAAAAAGAAACTAGTAAGATACAGTTTTAATACATTACTTTTAATATCTGAATCCAGAAGTTAATAATTTTAAATGGACGTCAGTCTACTTCCTGATTCTCCAGTACTCTCCCGGTCCGGGTCTTTTCCAGGTGGTGACCCGACCTCGGCTCCCTGTCCTGGGAGTGTCTGAGACCTGTGTCTGCCATGGGAGGAGGTACGAGTACCTCCTCATCTTCTGGGACCAACTGTCCCCAGGCCTAGCCACATTCCCCTCCCTCATGGGGCTCGTAGGGAGAAGTTAGGCCTCTCTGGTCTGCCATCTTCCCCACCCCAGGGGAGGCTCGTGGAAATGGCAGTAATTAGTATTTTATTACATGTAAACCACACAATAACCAAAACACCCGGCCCGGGTCTCTTTCAATAGTGGTGACCCGGCCTTGGCTCCCTATCTAGAGAGTGTCCCGAGACCTAAGTGTCCCATGGGAGGAGGTACAAGTACCCCCTCATCTTTGGGACCAAGTGTCCCCAGGCCTAGCCACAGTCCCCGCCCTCACGGGGCTCGCAGGGAGAAGCTAGGCCTCTGGTCTGCCATCTGCCCCGCCCCACAAAGGTGTTCGTGGGGATGGCAGTCTTGTATGATTGATTGATTGATTGTGAGCTGCAAGTGGTAGCAAGCTCTGGCCATTATAGTGACATCAGTCTATTTCGAGTTGTTCTTTTTAAAATTCATAGTAATCCAGACATGGATACAGATGCAAGTACAGGAGCGTGAACTCAGTCACAGGAGCGAAACATTCCGTAATTATGGTACATAAATCAGAAAGATATTGTATCGCCAAAAAAATTTACATTTTCGCTGAGAGGGAAACATCATTCTTTAATATACCACTAAGATTTCAAAAGTACTCATTGATTTCACAGGAACTGACACACCGTTCAGTTGTAACACGTCAATTTTACTCAGAACTTTGAAACTAGTTATATTTCTCTAATAATGTTTTGTCGTATATATCACCTAACGAAGTTTACCTATCTGGCCGTGAAGTTTACCTACCACAGACCAGGCCGCGGGGCACTGATCCCCAAAACCCTCTCCAGGTATACTCCAGATATCAGGCCTCTGAGAGAATCTTTTCCCTCAGTCTGCCTGTAGGTTTTTGTAATGCTCCTCTACACAAGAGGAAAAATAAAGAGGAATGGGCAAGTTTACTAATTCATAACGGGTCATCTATAATATCAAGAGCCGTGTCAAGAGACACTGGGTCTGGATCCTGACGAATAAAACAATAACAATCGTAATTCATGCGGGCCCCTCATCTACAGTAATTATATACCTAAATTTAGTCGACTCCTTTTATTAACAAAATTTGAACTACTATATAAGGTAGATCTGAAATAACCAAAAGAATGAACCCACACTGCTTGACTTTGAGTATGTAAGATTTTATTTAGATCTCACAGATCCTCTTTAAAACAAAATTTATGACTTCCTGCCAAGGATGTCCTCGACGCGATCGAACAGTGGGTTTACCATTAGTGTCATCATGCTAAGATGAGGGTACAGATTAATGGATGCTTGGGGCAGGAGATTGTAATGGGTAGGGGACTTAGGTAGGGGTGTCCCATGTCACAAATATTGTTTGCATGCATTCAGGACCCCTTCTATAGAATGGTTGAACGTTGTGTATGTGACACGAGTGGAGGTGTGGGGGAGGTAGGGAAAGTGTGGCCTGGAATAATAGGATATGTAGACGATACAACAGTCCTGGTTCGGGAAGGGATGGCGTTGGGGGTTTTGGATGATGTGCAATTGTTTGGAAGTACAACAGAGGTGCAGGTAAATAGTGAGAAGTCAATGATCATGGGGTTGGGTTATTGGGTGGAGGGGGGGGAGGTGTAATTTGCGAGGAAACAAACGGTGTCTTTAAAAATTTGTGGTATCATCTATAAGGATGACTTGGACGCTGCTCGAGAGGTTGATGAAAAGAATCCTGGAGCGTCTGGGTGCATTGCAACCTCATCATCTGACTCTCGTGCAAAGAGTGATTGTAATAAATGTGTTATTGTATAGTAAGGTTTGGCACGTAGCAGCCGTGTTCCCAATAACAGGAACGGCGATTGTGGGAATTCTGAGAGGGGTGTTTAAATTTTTGTGGGGTTCAAGGTGCTATTGGCTGAGGAGAGAGGTTGTAATGTTACCTGTGCGCCAGGGTGGGTTGGGGTTGATGGATCTGAGAAGGAGGGTTAAATGTGTGTTTCTTAAATGGGAGGTTTTGCGCGAAGGAGTGAGGGGAGGGCAGCTGAAAAAAGTACATGATCGGTTGGGTAAGTTGTATGGTGGTGTGGAGTTGAGGGAATGTGAAACTGTTTTGAGGGCTTTGATGTTGGTTAGAGAACCCAGGAAAATTCGAATAGGGGTTTTGTGTAGGTTGCTTGCAGGGAGGATTGTTGTACCAGTTGAGGGATTGTTCCCCATGTACACGTGGAAGAGTATTTGATATAGGTTTAGCAAGCTGAAATTAAAGCCTTGGGTGAGGGAGGTAACGTATCGTTTTCTGCATGGCATACTACCGTCGGGGGAGGTACTAAGAACCAGAAGGGTAATTGAGGGCGGGAGGTGCGGAATTTGTGGGGAAGATGAGACGGCGTTCCATGCAGTATACTTTTGTGAGGGACTGGAGGGTGTTAGGTATTGGTACAGAGGGTGGGGGGCCGAGGGGTGTCGGTTCTGTGTGCACTAAGCCTAGATGTGGGAGGGTTCGACGAGTGCGTCACAAGAGCTTTGGATTATATAATTGTGGATTATATATATATATTGTGGGTGATGAGGGGGAGGGGGGTTGTGAGGTGCGGAGGCGAGTACTAGCGGTAACGGTTTATCGTACGATGTGTCGTAACAGAGAACTGTATGGGAGGAGGATGGCGAAGGATTTTTCGGAAGGTTATAAAATGTTAACGTTAGGGTTTCTCATGAATCTGCGACTTGGGCTGAATGAGTAAGGGGGAGGGGGTTTGGGGATTACATATGAGAAGAGGGAAGTCAGGGGGACACAGCGGGGTCGCCTCCTGTGGGTTCACCATTAGTGTCCACATTTCAACTAACCCAAACAGTGGGTTCACCATTAGTGTCATCATGGTCAACTAACCCAAACAGTGGGTTTACCATTAGTGTCATCATGGTCAATTGACCCAAACAGTGGGTTTACCATTAGTGTCAACATGGTCAACTGACCCAAACAGTGGGTTTACCATTAGTGTCATCATGGTCAACTAACTCAAACAGTGGGTTTACCATTAGTGTCATCATGGTCAACTAACCCAAGCAGTGGGTTCACCATTAGTGTCATCATGGTCAACTAACTCAAACAGTGGGTTTACCACTAGTGTCATCATGGTCAATTGACCCAAACAGTGGGTTTACCATTAGTGTCATCATGGTCAACTAACTCAAACAGTGAGTTCACCATTAGTGTCATCATGGTCAACTAACTCAAACAGTGAGTTCACCATTAGTGTCATCATGGTCAACTGACCCAAACAGTGGGTTTACCATTAGTGTCATCATGGTCAACTAACTCAAACAGTGAGTTCACCATTAGTGTCATCATGGTCAACTAACTCAAACAGTGAGTTCACCATTAGTGTCATCATGGTCAACTAACTCAAACAGTGGGTTTACCATTAGTGTCATCATGGTCAATTGACCCAAACAGTGGGTTTACCATTAGTGTCATCATGGTCAACTAACTCAAACAGTGAGTTCACCATTAGTGTCATCATGGTCAACTGACCCGAACAGTGGGTTCACCATTAGTGTCATCATGGTCAACTAACCCAAGCAGTGGGTTCACCATTAGTGTTATCATGGTCAACTGACCTAAACAGTGGGTTCACCATTAGTGTTATCATGGGCAACTGATCTAAACAGTGGGTTCACCATTAGTGTTATCATGGGCAACTGATCTAAACAGTGGGTTCACCATTAGTGCCATCATGGTCAACTGACCCGAGCATTGGGTTCACCATTAGAGTCTTCATGGTCAACTAATCCAAACAGTGGGTTCACCATTAGTGTCATCATGGTCAATTGACCCAAACATTGGGTTCACCATTAGTGTCATCATGGTCAATTGACCCAAACATTGGGTTCACCATTAGTGTCATCATGGTCAATTGACCCAAACAGTGGGTTCACCATTAGTGTCATCATGGTCAATTGACCCAAACATTGGGTTCACCATTAGTGTCATCATGGTCAACTAATACATGTAGCACCTGGTGAGGAGAGGTTGAAAATTCTTATCCCAAGAACCTTGGTGGGGTTTGCTTGCCTAATTGGGTTTAGAGCCTATCGACAACAACAGAGCCATTAAATCACGTTCATAAAATTGCTCACACACAGTGTCCAGAACATCTTGCTGCAAAGTTTGTACCTTGGTTGGTAGTCCACTCAGCTCACACAATGAGGTCCGTGGTTCGATCCCTGGTACTGGTGGAAGCATTCGGCTTGATTCCTTAAGACTCCTGCTGTCCATATTCACCTAAAAGTAGATAGGTACCTGGATGTTAGTCGACTGGCTTGGGTTGCATCCTGGGACAAAATTGACCTAATTTGCCCGAAATGCTCAGCATAACAAGGGACTTTCTATACAGTAGTATGTCACTAATGTCAGCTAGGCCTGTATACCTTGTACATGTACTTGTAGAAATAAAGATTATTATTATTAGTATGATACTAGGGAAAGGGAAGACAATTTTGTAGTCCCCGCAGTAGGTGGTCAGGCATCAGACGCTTTTACTGTGCAGCAATAAAAAAGTGGAACGGCCTGCCTACACCTGTCAAAACCTGTCCTAGCATGAGCCAGTTCAGAAAAAGCTATAAATAAAGCTACAGAAGGACAGTGTTTTCTTGTATAGCTGTGAGGTGACCCTGTCTTTAATGTTAATGCAGATAACTCAGTTTACCTTATTCCTGGTAGGTTAGGTAAGGTTCGTCAGGAAACTGTTTCCTGATGTGGGTCTTAGATGATGACCCGCCTTTGGAGTTTCGGTCATCTGACCGAGGCCTTCTGCTGGCTTACCGGTTCACTTTTTAAAAAATAATGTAATTATTAGTTATTCCTAGCATATTTTTTTTTTTTTGTTCGCCGGTATTCTCCCGGGCCGGGTCTTTTCCAAGAGTGGTGACCCGGCCTTGGCCCCCTGTCGAGGGAGTATGTCGAGACCTAAGTCTCCCTTGGGAGGAGGTACAAGTACCCCCTCATCTTTGGGACCAAGTGTCCCCAGGCCTAGCCACAGTCCCCGCCCTCACGGGGCTAGTAGGGAAGAAGGTAGGCCTCTGGTCTGCCACCTGCCCCGCCCCAAAGGGGCTCGTGGGGATGACAGTCTTGTGAGCTGCAGGTGATAGCAAACTCAGGCTTATACCCTAGTATTTTTTTTTATTATACGCCGGTATTCTCCCGGCCCGGGTCTTTTCCAAGTAGTGGTGACCCGGCCTTGGCTCCCTATCTGGGGAGTATCTCGAGACGTAAGTCTCCCATGGAAGGAGGCACAAGTACCCCCTCATCTTTGGGACCAACTGTCCCCAGGCCTAGCCTGAGTTACGTAGCAATTTTAACTTTTAAGGTTTAAACAATAAGACATTACAAGGACCTCAATGGAAATAAGTAACTTTGTCAGACTTTGTTAAGTTATCCTAGGTAATTTTCACTATGTTTGATAATTTGTGTGGTATAAACCTTGGTAATAAATACTGACAAGTTGGTTTAGAAAGACACGTAAGCAAACACTATGACATATTTATTAGAAAACGTTTCGGTCCTGGGACCTTGATCACTTCTAACGAAGTGATCAAGGTTCCAGGACCGAAACGTTTTCTAATAAATATGTCATAGTGTTTGCTTACGTGTCTTTCTAAACCGATAATTTGTGTAAATGTATTAATGTGTATCTGTACCTAAATGAACTGAACTTACTTACTCTATGTTTTTGCTCTTGTTTTGTCTCCCGAGACGAGTTTTAAAGAAATGTTATAGTTAGTCTGTGTAATTTGACAGTTCCTACTTACCAAAGAAAACGCTTCTTTCTGCGGGAGAGGTATTTGTATGGGTAACTATTATATCTCATTATACTTACTACATCACAAACAGAATATAAAGAAGAAAAAGATTTGTTTGGATCATTAACCCGGAAAGTTAATAACCCAGGATAACCCAATGAAATCCGTATATTATCGAGGCCTGTCGGCCATATTAGGTATCCCCCAAGAGATACTTTTAATAGAACACCTGAATTTATTTTGTTCCGCCAACTTTCCGATTTTATTTCGCACATAATTCAAGAACGTCTCGGTGGTTCAACAGGACATGGAGGAAGGACACACGCGATCATCATCAGGAGATTCATAAGGATTATCGACTGGACGAAGATTGGAAAACAGATTGGAAAACACCCATCCCAGCATGGTGGAACTGGTTGCTTCGGAGAAGGTGTACAAGGGGGTGCTTTTACACGTCCCTGTGCACCTCCCACTGGATCCCATTTTGGAAGTGCCCAATATTGTCAAGGCGGAGTGACTCACTGCAACGGTGAACAAGGTGCCCACCCGCCAGGTGCTGATCCACCACAAAGGTCCACTTCCCACGCACCTGGACCTTGGGGTCTGGGGAAGATTCAAAACCCGACCATACCTGTCAGGCCCAGTACAATGCTTCAACTGTCAGGGGTTCAATCATATTGCAGCCACCTGCCAGCGAGAGAAGAAGTGTGGTGTGTGCAGCAAGGCACACGACTAGAAGGACTGCATTGCAATCCTCAAACAGCCAACTGGCGAAGCCCTTCGGCTAGAGCCCAAGTGTGGTTCAACAGGACATGGAGGAAGGACACACGCGATCATCATCAGGAGATTCATAAGGATTATCGACTGGACGAAGATTGGAAAACAGTGTGTGTTGTGTTCGCAAATCTGTGTTAGTTTACGCACAGATTAGCGTCATTCCTGGTGATCCTTGGACTGTGTTCAGTGCTTCAGAGCAGTGAGCCACGAGAGGGTGGCTACGGGCCCCGACTGGAGCTCTGAGCCTCACAGCTCTGCACCCAGTGTGGGCGGCTGTGAGGTCACAGGCAGCAGCTCTGCTGCTGGCTCTGTCCCCACACCTACAGTCACCATGACAGATCCAGGAGAGCGGCCTAAATGTTCCTTGGAATGCAGGGACAAGTTGGAGGACGACGTGGGGCAGGTGGGAGCCCCCACCAAGAAGGCCAAGGATGCAGTGGAGACTACTGTATCTACCAATCTGCCACTAGGTCCGTCGGCAGCCCCTACCCAAGAAGACTTGCACCCCCAGATGGCCATAGGGGTCGTGGAAGGAAGCCAGGAGGATGTAGCTCCTCAACTATTATTATTATAATCAAAAAAGAAGTGGCTTAGCGCTTCTTTTTTGATTATAATAATAATAATCCTCAACTGGCAAGGATGGAGCCATCCCAGGTCCATACACCAGTTGTGTCGGCCTCCACAGTGGACGGGGACTGGCTGACTCCACGTGGAAGGAGGAGTTCCTGCTCAGCTCGGGCACAAGCAACCAGGGCCTTCAACAAATTCAAGGTTCCCAACTACGGGTTTGTAAGGTATCTGGAAGGTCTACCCCACCTCAAGTTCCGCTGCGAGTTCACTCTCAGGAATGAGGTTCTGGTCATTCCTCGGGACGAAGACTCTTACGAGGAGTTGAAGGGGCTGGTTGTGACTCATCCCAGCATGGTGGAACTGGTTGCTTCGGAGAAGGTGTACAAGGGGGTGCTTTTACACGTCCCTGTGCACCTCCCACTGGATCCCATTTTGGAAGTGCCCAATATTGTCAAGGCGGAGTGACTCACTGCAACGGTGAACAAGGTGCCCACCCGCCAGGTACTGATCCACCACAAAGGTCCACTTCCCACGCACCTGGACCTTGGGGTCTGGGGAAGATTCAAGACCCGACCATACCTGTCAGGCCCAGTACAATGCTTCAACTGTCAGGGGTTCAATCATATTGCAGCCACCTGCCAGCGAGAGAAGAAGTGTGGTGTGTGCAGCAAGGCACACGACTCGAAGGACTGCATTGCAATCCTCAAACAGCCAACTGGCGAAGCCCTTCGTCCAGAGCCCAAGTGTGCCAACTGCTCAAAGAGGCACCATGCCTGGAACTGGAGCTGTCCTGTGATGGTGCAGCACTGGCAGCAGGTTCGTCATCGGAAGGACCCGACAGCCCCAACGCCACCCAGCCTTGGAACCACCCAGCAACAGTCAGCATGGGCTCCAATCATGGTTCCCCGGATACCGCAGGAGGGCACTTCTAACGAAGTGATCAAGGTTCCAGGACCGAAACATTTTCTAATAAATATGTCATAGTGTTTGCCTACATGTCTTTCTAAACCGATAATTTGTGTAAATGTATTAATGTGTATCTGTACCTAAATGAACTGAACTTACTTACTCTATGTTTTTGCTCTTGTTTTTGTCTCCCGAGACGAGTTTTAAAGAAATGTTATAGTTAGTCTGTGTAATTTGACAGTTCCTACTTACCAAAGAAAACGCTTCTTTCTGCGGGAGAGGTATTTGTATGGGTAACTATTATATCTCATTATACTTACTACATCACAAACAGAATATAAAGAAGAAAAAGATTTGTTTGGATCATTAACCAGGAAAGTTAATAACCCAGGATAACCCAATGAAATCCGTATATTATCGAGGCCTGTCGGCCATATTAGGTATCCCCCAAGAGATACTTTTAATAGAACACCTGAATTTATTTTGTTCCGCCAACTTTCCGATTTTATTTCGCACATAATTCAAGAACGTCTCGGTGGTTCAACAGGACATGGAGGAAGGACACACACGATCATCATCAGGAGATTCATAAGGATTATCGACTGGACGAAGATTGGAAAACAGATTGGAAAACACCCATCCCAGCATGGTGGAACTGGTTGCTTCGGAGAAGGTGTACAAGGGGGTTCTTTTACACGTCCCTGTGCACCTCCCACTGGATCCCATTTTGGAAGTGCCCAATATTGTCAAGGCGGAGTGACTCACTGCAACGGTGAACAAGGTGCCCACCCGCCAGGTGCTGATCCACCACAAAGGTCCACTTCCCACGCACCTGGACCTTGGGGTCTGGGGAAGATTCAAGACCCGACCATACCTGTCAGGCCCAGTACAATGCTTCAACTGTCAGGGGTTCAATCATATTGCAGCCACCTGCCAGCGAGAGAAGAAGTGTGGTGTGTGCAGCAAGGCACACGACTCAAAGGACTGCATTGCAATCCTCAAACAGCCAACTGGCGAAGCCCTTCGGCCAGAGCCCAAGTGTGCCAACTGCTCAAAGAGGCACCATGCCTGGAACTGGAGCTGTCCTGTGATGGTGCAGCACTGGCAGCAGGTTCGTCATCGGAAGGACCCGACAGCCCCAACGCCACCCAGCCTTGGAACCACCCAGCAACAGTCAGCATGGGCTCCAATCATGGTTCCCCGGATACCGCAGGAGGGCAATACCAGCGAGTTCCCAGCACTGGGCTCCCAGCGGTGGCATCAGGGGGCAGGCACTGGTTTGCAGCAGTGCAGTCAACTGCAGGGTCAGATGGCAAGGTGGCCAAGAAGACAGAATCATTGGGAAAAACAGCCACAGGCCAGGCACACTGCCCAGCAGGTCCAAGCTGGGCACCAACATTCCTTGCCATACCGCCAGCAGGCCTCTTCCCAAGGGCAGGCCCCCACTGTGAGCGGCCAGAGTCAGGCAGAGGTTCCCCGCCGGGGGACCTGGAAGCCCATGGCCACTCAGGTCGGGCCCAGGGTGCACCCAGCTTATGCTGCTGCAGTGTCGACAGCCACCCAGACATACCCAGTGACCCAGCCCCGACTCGACGGGTCGTCCAGCTCAATGCCTGCTGAGGTAATGGTCGAATCCTTTCCGGATCGACTGAAGAAAACCATCGGGGTCATCTCAGCGCTCCTCTGTCGCCTGCTGCTGTCGGCAGAGGACAGGGGCGCCTGCAGGCAGCTCCTGACATGGATGCTGGGCGTGGTTCTACTGGACAGGAAAGACTCAATGGAACTTCAAGCCATCATACAGGAGTCCTTCCAGTCTGTGATGAAGGAGGCCCCGGAGTTGCCAACAACGGACGACGAGTCCCAGGCAGAGATGGAATCAGTGAGCCACCTCTGGGGCCCTTGAAGATCCTCCAGTAGAACATTTGTGGGCTGCAGCAGAAAATTCACTTAGTGATTGAAGCTGCAGTTCAGGATGAGGTTGATGTCTTCCTGTTTCAGGAGACACTCACCGATTCGTCATGTCAAATGCAGTCACGTATTCCGGGATTCTCTGCCTACCTTCAGTGCCTGGAAGGGACTGGCAGGGGCACGGCGATCTATGTCAGGACCACTATCCCTCATTCAATCTCCACTGACCCCATCAACTGTGGGGAGGGCATAGAGGTTCAGGCTGTCACCCTACACCTGGCGGATGGACCTCTCATGGTTTACAATATTTACAGAAGCTCTCGGTACACCCTTGACATTTCAGAGATGGCAGCACTCACCCCACAGGAAGGTCTTGTTGTGGCTGGGGATGTCAATGCCCACCACCCAATACTTTCTTCTGTCTCTCCTACCACCACAGCTGGGAGGCACCTTGCGGCTGTGCTGGAGGAGGTCCCTGAGATCGCCCTCCTCAAAAATGGTGAGCCAACCCATCACTATGGTGGCCGCTTGGACGTCACACTCATCTCTAGGCAGTTGCTCTCGAGCGCGAGATGGGAGGTCCATCCCCGTCTCACCAGTGTTCACTTTGCAGTGGTCACCACGCTGATGGCCCAGCGGTGCCCGCTCCCCACACCTACCCCCAGATGGAATCTAAAAAAGGCCGACTGGCAGTGCTTCCAGGAGGTCATTGAGCGCTGGTGGGCAGTCTCCTCTTCCAGAAGACCCAGATGAGGCGGCTCAAAGCTTGCAGGTGGCCTTCACATGTGCAGCTGAGGCAGCAATACCTAAGATTACAGTCGGAGGGTCATATAAACGTGACTGGTGGTTTTACAATGAGGACATCAGGGAACAGTACCACTGCATCAATGTCATATGCAAGATGCACAGGCGTAATCCCACGGTTGAGTCCATGCATCTGCTCAGGGAAGTGGTGCGGCATGCACGCCATGTCTCACACAGGGTCCGGCAGGCTAAATGGTTCGAGTGGTGTGCCTCCTTCAGCTACTCCTCCACCTTATCTGAGATTTGGACCAAGTTACGATTGGCCACTGGGCAGCGTCGCAGTGTGGCTCAGTTGCACCCAGACCCCACAACAGAGGCAGAACATCTGGTGGACCTATTCACCTCCAGAGTGGCCATGGCTCAACTGCCTCAGGATCTCCAGGACCTCCAAGCCACCCTCCTTCCTAGAAGGGTGATGGTGATCCAAGCTGCATGCCAGGCTAAGGACGTCACGGATGAAGACTTCACTGACCAGGAGCTCCAGGCAGCCTTCACATCTCATCGAGACACTGCACCGGGGCATGATGGTATCACCTATGGCATGATCACTCGGTCTGGCCATTCTGGACATTCAGCTGCCCTGGGGGTCGTCAACCAGACTTGGCGAGCTGGCAAACTCCCTGTCGTATGGAAGGAGGCTGACATCATACCGATTCCTAAGCCTGGGGATCCTGCCAGTGTGAGACCATCTCCCTCACCAGTTGCATCTCGAAGGTGTTGGAGCGCCTGAGGTGGAAGCTTGGCCCTCCTCATAAACACCTCTATGGCTTCACCAGAGGAGTGGGCACTTTCGAAAGCCTTACCACTCTACTGACCGGCATTGGGTCGGACGCCCAAGCCCACATTGTTGTCTTTCTTGACCTCGAGAAAGCTTTTGAGCTAGCCAGTGCACCTGCCATCCTCTCACTCTTGGCCCGCAGGGGGATTAAAGGCAGGCTGCTTTCATGGCTTCGTTCCTATCTCCAGGACAGGTGGGCCCGGGTACACTTCCAGGGGCATGCCTCTTCTCTCAAGACCCTGGACAATGGCACTCCACAGGGCGGGGTGCTTAGTCCCACCCTGTTCAATGTACTGATGCACCAGCTGGTGTGCCTGCCTTTCTCCAGAGGCACCATCCTCCTCAGCTATGCCGATGACCTGGCACTTGTCGTACCTAGGAAGCGCCGGCTTTTGCAGCGTGCCCAGGAGGACCTCGATCTGCTGGCTTCCACCTGCTGTCACTTGGGGCTCAAGATATCTGCTGCAAAATCCAAAGCCATGATCCTTCGCACCAAGGTGCCCAGTCAGAGGCTGCGGGTCCTGGGCATCGACCTGGAGTGGGTTCACAGTTATAGGCACCTTGGCATCTACACTGACAGGCACCTCACCTTCCAGAAACATGTGCGCCACATTAAAGAGAGGGCTCTGCAGAGGGTCAGGGCATTGAGTGCCATGGCCAACCCTAGGGTTGGGGCCAGCCTCGAGGTCATGAGGTTGTTCTACATCCAGGCAATACGTTCCCTCGTTGACTATGGGGCACTTGCTCTGGTTCACGCCAGACCCACAAACATCAAATCCCTCTGTGTCATCCAGAACACAGCTGTACGGGCCATGCTGGGGGCTCCTAGGTGGGCCAATGCAGTGGCTCTGAACCTTGAGGTGCAGCTACAACCTCTTGAAGACAGGATCCAACTGGTAGCTGCCAAGAGGATTGCGAAGTATCTCCGACTCCCAGGGGCTGACAAACTGATGAGAGATTTACGGGTCCGCCAGGGACAGGTCATTCCACTGCATCCCGGCCGCCGATGGATGTGGTCGGTAGCAGATGCCACACGGAAGCTCTTGCCCATGACATTGCTCCAGGCGGGAGGCTGCGACAGACTGGCAGCGAACTACACGGTGCCACCCTCTTGGGCACCAGAGCTGTTTGTGGTGCGCTGGACAACCCTACCAGACAGCAAGAGGCATTGCACCCGGGACATTCTGCACCACCTTGCCTCGGCTAGCATTGTGGATGTGGAAGGCCCAGGGTGTGTGCCATATTACACCGATGGCTCCAGAGACCCAGTGGCAGGCCGCACAGCTGCTGGGTTGTTCCACAGCAATCTGACAGCAGGTTGGCTCCTCCCAGACCATTGCACCATCCTCCAGGCCGAACTCTTTGCCATCCAACAAGCTCTGCAGCATGCTCTTGCAGACCATCAGCATCCCCCCATCATCCACGTTGATTCCAAGGCAGCAATCCAAGCGCTTATGCACAGAGAGCCAAAGGACAACATACACTTCATCACATCCATCCGGGGTGACCTGCAGACTCTCATGGCCCAGGGTCCCAGGGCTACCATCAACTGGATCCCGAGCCATGTGGGTATCCCTGACAATGATGCTGCAGATGAGGCTGCTAGGACTGCAACCCTCGAGACACAGCCACGTGCTGCGATCTCCATCAGCCTCAGCCAGATTGCGCTGTGGGCTGCCGGTGCGGCCAGGCGCCCATTCCCTGACCCTGGGGATTCACAGAGCCTCTGTTGGTATGTCAGGGCGACCCACAGGGTGCTCCCTCCAAGTATTCGGACACAGTCCAGAGAACTGAGGGTGCATATCCACCGCCTACGCTTAGGGTATCCCACCACTGCGCGGATTGTTGAATGGGTACGAGAGGAGCTCTGTGCCCATTGTGACCGAATGGTTCCGCAGCCCTTGGTGCACTACCTGTTAGACTGCCCGGCTACGATGCCCCTTCGCCGTAGACACTTCCCAATGACCCCAGTAGGGCAGGCCCGAGAGGATGAGGCAGCACATCTTGTGTACTTAGCTGTCAGGGACTTGGAAACCTTACTTCCAGTCATTGCACGTCATCCGCCCCCCTGCTGAAGTTGCTGTGAGGGCCTGCTTTGGGCCTGCATTGCACTGCACACCAGCCACTGTTAGTGCACACTAACGTTTGGTACGTCATCTGGCCATAGGGCCGGTGAGGTACCCCCCCCCCTTCCTGCTGAAGACCTGCCACGCAGGTGCAAGTAACGATAAACGTCACTTCCCTACCCGGGGAGCTAATGCTGGGTCACCAAAATGGAAGAGACCCGGGCCGGGATACCATACCGGCGAATCAAATAGAATAGAATAGAAGAACGCCTCCATCGATACCATGCCTAACCCTTCTAGGGTAGGGTAGGTGCCTGAGCCCGAGCCTTTAGCTCATAAGACTGTCATTCCCATTTGCCCCCTTGGGGCGGGGATGGCAGACCAGAGAGGCCTAGCTTGTGGCTAGGCGTGGGGACAGTTAGTCCCAAAGATGAGGAGGTATTTGTACCTCCTCCCATGGGAGACTTAGGTCTCAGACACTCCCTAAAGAGGGAGCCAAGGCCGGGCCACCACTTGGAAAAGGCCCGGGCCGGGAGAATACCGGCTAATCTTTAAAACTGTGGAGGGTTAAAGTCAAGTATGTTGTTGCAAATCTGACTATTTTGTGTAAAACAGTGTGAAATTTTTACTCCTGTTAAATCATATTAAATAAATTTAAGTTTACCTCTTCTGAACTATTTTATTATTTAATGACTAATGCATCTTAGGGCCAGGATAGGGCCCATTAAATTTTATTTTCGTGCACGCATATTTGGTCCTCTACCAGAGCTGTGTGCACTTCTAGCTCTCACAGACGCAATCTTGTTAAAGCATCCCTTATACACAACTTTCCTAATATGAATCTTAGTCCTGAGTAAGACACAAGTGCAACAGTTGGGTACCTTTATTGCTGCAAAGTTTCGCCTATGCAGTAAAGCTTACTGCAGTCATATACAGAAGAGAATGCATTAAAGGCAGCATGAGTAGTGACAAGGTAAAGATGATTTAAACAGTCCATCAACCTTGGAGAAATAGTCAGAGGTTGCCAGTCTCTCAGCCTGGAGAAGGGTTCAAATGGTCTGCAACGATATGAAGTTGAAGAATGAAAATAGTCTTAAATACTGTCGAAGATGAGATGGAAGATCTCGAAGACGTTGCAGGTGATGGGGTTCACTAGTGGAAGCAAGTAGGCAAGATTGGAGTAGCACTGCAGCAAACCTACTAGCCCATGCTAGGCAATTCATCAATGTTGATGGGCTGAACACTGACTCCAAGCTGAGAGATTTATTATCTCACACTCCTTTTCTTCCACCGTTTCTCTATATTGAACTGAAGAAACCAGTATAACGTTTCCAGAATAAAGATACCTAAGTGTTGCACAAGTATTTGATTTATCGAACCTAGCATGGGCCAGTAGGCCAGCGGAAGAGCTCCTCCTTTCTTATGTTCCAAACAATACTTCGCTACACACACTTTTATTGCGTCGAAGACGAGGTGTGTTCTTAATATAAAACTATTAGTAGCTTAAATAGAGGAAAAGAAGACCGAATAACACAATGCAATTTTAGCAAGATTAAAAGAAAACAATCCAGCACCATCAAAGTGGACAGCCTCTCACCTTTTATCCTATATTCAGTGTTCTTCTCTAACTTACATTGCTTTACCTCACTCACAACCTAATATCTTTTACTCCTCAAAACTCCGATAATAACATTAGGGTAACGCCTTTATATTGGCATTATTACCTGAAAAAAGGCATTAAACTCGTGTGGGCTAATCATAATTAGTGCGAAGTTGTTTGAAAACGCTTGATAATTATGAACTTATTTTACTGACTAGGTCTCGAGTCTATATATATATATATATATATATATATATATATATATATATATATATATATATATATATATATATATATATATATATATATATATATATATATATATATATATATATATATATATATATATATATATATATATATATATATATATATATATATGCATATTTTTTTTTCAACAAGTCGGCCGTCTCCCACCGAGGCAGGGTGACCCAAAAAAGAAAGAAAATCCCCCAAAAGAAAATACTTTCATCATTCAACACTTTTACCTCACTCACACATAATCACTGTTTTTGCAGAGGTGCTCAGAATACAAGAGTTCAGAAGTATATACGCATAAAAATGGTATAAACCTTGGTAATAAATACCGACAAGTTGGTTTAGAAAGACACGTAGGCAAACACTATGACATATTTATTAGAAAACGTTTCGGTCCTGGGACCTTGATCACTTCTAACATACAGAGGTAGAAAGACATTATATATATAGGCGGAGAGTGAGGTGTGAGTGACGCACGTGACCTGAGGAATGTCATGTTGGGATGAGGACGGGTAGACGATGAAATCATGTGACTCCTGTGTTGTTGGGTTGGTGGTGCTGAAGTATCATGTATGCCAATGTTTTTGGAATTTTGTAGTTTCCAGTGTTGCGTTCTATAGTGTGGGTGACGGCGATTAGTGAGGCTTCTAGGCACCATCGGCGTCTGAGGTCTGGTTCGATGAGAACGAGTTGTGCCTCATTCTAGTTCATCAAATGCCCCGTGGAGTCTCTGTGGACACAGGCGTACCTTACATCGTCTCCGTTAGAAGCATTTTGATGCTTATTCAGGCGGACTGCAAGATCTCTGCCTGTCTCGCCTACATATTTCTTGGGACAGAACCCACAGGGGATAGTGTAGACGCCTGCTGTAGAAGTTAGAGGTGAGGGGCTGCGTTTCGTAGTGAGGTCTTTGACAGATGATGCGTTTATGGTGGAAACGTATCAGGACAACTGTTACAAACAGTGCTTTGGGATGGTAATGGGCAGCCCGCTCATTGCTGTGCTTGCCAACCTCTTCATGGAAAACCTGGAGACAGAAATTCAGCACCCTCATTCCCAACACCGTTACCTGACTAAGATACGTTGATGATATATTGGTTTTCTATCCGAGACGTCTCAATATCCAGGCCCTTCTCAACAAGATCAATGCAGTTGAACCATCAATAAAGTTTACACTTGAACTCGAAAATGATGGCAAACTTCCTTTCCTCGACGTTCTACTGTGCAGATCTCCCGACAGTGACAAACTTCTCTTCAAAGTGTATAGAAAACCTACTAAAAAGGACGATCTTATACACTTTTATTCACACCAAGACACCCGCACTAAGAGAGGAGTCCTCATTGGCTTCTTGAGAGATCTTCGCATCTCCAGCCCTTGTTTTCTAGAAGAAGAATGCACTTACATAACACAAGCCTTTACACGTCTTCAGTTCCCATCTTTCTTCATCCGAGCTTGCAGACTCAAGGCACAAGCTATCCTCAACAAACCGCCCATGGAACAGCCCCCTAAGCAGTTCATAGTACTCCCATGTGGTGATGTTGCCACGAATACTCGCCGGGCACTTGCTATGAGTAACATCAACGTTTCCACCATGAACACATCATCTATCAAAGACCTCACTACGAAACGCAGCCCCACACCTCTAACTTCTACAGCAGGTGTCTACACTATCCCCTGTGGGTTCTGTCCCAAGAAATATGTAGGCGAGACAGGCAGAGATCTTGCAGTCCGCCTGAATGAGCATCAAAATGCCTCTAACAGAGACGATGTAAGGTAAGCCTGTGTCCTCCACAGAGACTCCACGGGGCATTTGATGAACTGGAATGAGGCACAACTCATTCTCATCGAACCAGACCTCAGACGCCGACGGTGCCTAGAAACCTCACTAATCGCCGTCACCGACACTATAGAACGCAACACTGGAAACTACAAAATTTCAAAAACATTGGCATACATGATACTTCAGCACCACCAACCCAACAACACAGGAGTCACATGATTTCATCGTCTACCCGTCCTCATCCCAACATGACATTCCTCAGGTCACGTGCGTCACTCACACCTCACTCTCCGCCTATATATATAATGTCTTTCTACCTCTGTATGTTAGAAGTGATCAAGGTCCCAGGACCGAAACGTTTTCTAATAAATATGTCATAGTGTTTGCTTACGTGTCTTTCTAAACCAACGCATAAAAATACACAATATATCCCTCCAAACTGCCAATATCCCAAACCTCTCCTTTAAAGTGCAGGCATTGTATTTTCAATTTCCAGGACTCAAGTTCGGCTATATAAAATAACCGGTTTTCCTGAATCCCTTCACTAAATATTACCCTACACAAATAACCCGCACATAAAAGAGAGAAGCTTACGACGACGTTTCGGTCAGACTTGGACCATTTACAAAGTCTTTGTAAATGGTCCAAGTCGGACCGAAACGTCGTCGTAAGCTTCTCTCTTTTATGTGCGGGTTATTTGTGTATCGTTCCAGTCACGGTATTGTGCCTTTTTTGTTATTTAATATTACCCTGCTCACACTCCAACAGCTCGTCAGGTCCCAAATATCATTCGTCTCCATTCACTCCTATCTAACACGCTCATGCACGCTTGCTGGAAGTCCAAGCCCCTCGCCCACAAAACCTCTTTTACCACCTCCCTCCAACCTTTTCGAGGACGACCCCTACATCACCTTCCTTCCCCTACAGATTTATACGCTCTCCATATCATTCTACTTTGATCCATTCCCTCTAAATGTCCTAACAAACTCAACAACCTCTCTTCAGCCCTATGACTAATATTTTTATTAACTCCACACCTTCTAATTTCCACACTCCGAATTTTCTGCATAATATTTACACCACACATTGCCCTCAGACAGGACATCACCACTGCCTCCACCCACCTCCTCGCTGCAGCATTTACAACCCAAGCTTCACACCCATATAAGAGTGTTGGTACTACTATACTTTCATACATTCCCTTCTTTGCCACCATAGATAACATTTTTTGTCTCCACATATACCTCAATGCACCACTCACCTTTTTTCCTTCATCAATTCTATGATTAACCTCATCCTTCATAAATCCATCCGCTGACACGTCAACTCCCAAATATCTGAAAACGTTCACTTCTTCCATACTCCTCCTCTCCAATTTGATATCCAATTTTTCTTTATCTAAATCATTTGATACCCTCATCACCTTACTCTTTTCTATGTTCACTTTCAACTTTCTGCCTTTGCACACACTCCCAAATTCGTCCACTAACCTTTGCAATTTTTCTTTAGAATCTCCCATAAGCACAGTATCATCAGCAAAATGTAACTGTGTCACTTCCCATTTTGTATTTAATTCCCTATAATTTAATCCCACCCCTCTCCCGAACACCCTAGCATTTACTTCTTTTACAACCCCATCTATAAATATATTAAACAACCATGGTGACATTACACATCCCTGTCTAAGACCTACTTTTACCGGGAAGTATTCTCCCTCTCTTCTACACACCCTAACCTGAGCCTCACTATCCTCATAAAAACTCTTCACAACATTTAGTAACTTACCACATATTCCAAATACTTGCAACATATATATATATATATATATATATATATATATATATATATATATATATATATATATATATATATATATATATATATATATATATATATATATATATATATATATATATATATATATATATATATGTATATATATATATATATATATATATATATGTATATATATATATATATATATATATATATATATATATATATATATATATATATAGTATATATGTATATATATATATATATATATATATATATATATATATATATATATATATATATATATATATATATATATATATATATATACATACATACATATATGTATATATATATATATATATATATATATATATATATATATATATATATATATATATATAAATATATATATATATATATATATATATATATATATATATATATATATATATATATGTCGTGCCGAATAGGCAGAATTTGCGATTTTGGCTCAAATATCAACGCTCATCTTGCCATATAGGACAAGTGAAAATTTGTGTATGCAATAATTTCGCCAAAATCATTCTGAACATAACGAAAAAAATATATTTCACTGGGTTTGTTTAGTATTAAATTATTGTAAACAAATTTAAAATATATTTAGTTGGGTTAGGCTAAAATAAATTGTTCTTGTTATAATAAGGTTAGGTAAGTTTTCTAAGTTCCTTTTGGTGCAAAATTATAAATTTTTGCATCAATATTAATGAAAAAAATATATCTTTAAACGCATAAGAGAAAATTTTAGAAAAGACTTTATTTTAAATGAGTTCTTGCTAATTGACCAGTTTTACATATTCGGCACGACATATATATATATATATATATATATATATATATATATATATATATATATATATATATATATATATATATATATATATATATATATATGTAAAGAATTCGCAAGAGCAGGCGAAATATACACAAACACTGATCTCTGGTCGAAGGAGACTCGAAGACTCGATGCTGTAAGCCTTCTCCCTGAAAGCTGGCTGCCTTGGATCAACGTCTTGTATTGTGCTAGGCGCCAAGGTGTGGTGAGAATGGTATAGCACTGCGTACCTTGTTCCTAGGTTCCTAGGTTCGAGTCTCCTTCAGCCAGAGATCAGTGTTTGTGTATATTTCACCTACTCTTGCGAATTCCTTGCATTGTTAAAATCTCTAGTTGGACGATGCTTGCAGGGGATGAGATGAAAAGCTGTAAGCCTTCTCCCTGAAAACTGGCTGCCTTGGATCAACGTCTAGCATTGTGCTAAACCCACTTGGGTCGTTCAGCACAAGGAGTGATGGAGGCTCGATCCTCTATCTGTTAATCACGCTACTTACCTGCGCTCACCTGAATGTCTTGAGGTGCCTGAGTATACTGTGAGGTCAATAACATACGTGGAACACAAAGTATGTATAGTGTCTTGCCGAGGTACCGACTCCAACTTAATCAAATTTTGCCAAGCGTCTCTAGTGCTATACTTGGTCGAAGGCACCAGAAAAATTCAGCTTGGTCTGGATTCAGAGGTAACATGCGAGTTAAAAGTGATACTAAGGCGGTCTGCACGTCCACTCAGCAATCTTTGATTCATTATTTTCTCTGGACCGACGGCCTTTTCTTGGTCAAGGAATATAAGGAGGAAATATATGAGTATTTTATGTTTTTTTAATTGTCTCTTGCTGCTACCAAAACAGGTTCCCTAACTAGGTAAGGGACTTGCATCTTGGCAGCAAATAGGTCAGCTTTTTTCGTGACTGCTCGTAGTGTCAGTCCCTCCTATCGATTTACAGGTGGATTAATTTCATTCAGTGAATGTCATTGTCGATCTCTGATCAAAGACCATCAAGTTCTGGAGTCCATTCTTCCTGATACCAGTTTTCTTTAGTGTCAACTTCCCATCTAGAGGTGACCCATTTTTGAACTTTCTCCATTCGCCTTCAGACCTGCCTGTGGACGTTCCTATTATAGGTAGCAGGATGCCTCTTGCGCATACTCCAGGTTTTGTACTTAGCAGTAACGGCCTCTTGACAACGAGAGCCAGAACTGATCTGGAGGCTTCGTTACATATTGCCGGTGAAGAATGAGCTAGTGTTGGAGATGAAGGAAATGTTTAGTGAAGGTAGTCACTTGGTTGTTCCATTCATTGGCGATAAAGTCCAAGCAAAGAATCATCCTTCATTTCTCTCTCTCTCTCTCTCTCTCTCTCTCTCTCTCTCTCTCTCTCTCTCTCTCTCTCTCTCTCTCTCTCTCTCTCTCTCTCTCTCTCTCTCTCTCTCTCTCTCTCTCTCTCTATCTCTCTCTCTCTCTCTCTCTCTCTCGCTCTCTTTTGCACAGGGTTTGACAAGGTTAAGGATCCCTAGCTTTATTGACAAACTATTTACAGGTTAAGGATTCCTAACTTTAAGAGCTGTAACCTACATCAGCTCATTTGAAAGCATTTTTATTGTTATGAGACATACAAGTAGGGAACAGGATGAAGTTGGAGCCATCTGTGAGGCAGCATTTTCATCTGATCAACTGACTTTATCTCGTTGACATCATAATGCTGTACGAATGTGTTCCATACTCGAGTCATACTGGGGATAAATGATCTCAGATGAAGTGATGTTCTGGAGAAGGGTGCAGCCAGAGTGAAGTTGCTGCTTTCTGCCAGTCTTGTGGTATAGAACTCTCTCTCTCTCTCTCTCTCTCTCTCTCTCTCTCTCTCTCTCTCTCTCTCTCTCTCTCTCTCTCTCTCTCTCTCTCTCTCTCTCTCTCTCTCTCTCTCTCTCTCTCTCTCTCTCTCACACACACACACACACACGTCATATAAATAATACTTTGCCCCACATAAATGTTTAGATCCCGTAACCACACGCGCCCTCCGTCACACTACGCCACACTAACCACTGTTACGCTCATACCATCCATTACCAAGAACTAAATTTTCCTCACTCCCTCTCTCTTTACCCCAATACCCATCCCTCTCACCCCTCAAGAACAGCTACCATCCCCTCCATCCATGAAGGATGCCAGCCATCCTACCGTCAGTGACGCATCCCGAAGCCATAGGAAGGGTGTCACTCTACTGCACAATAACTGGGTCCACAATCCCCGTGAATGGATGTCGTGCCTTATTGGCACCCCGGCTTTGACGAAATGAAGGGATTTTATTCTAAAATTTAAAGGCTTGAGGATGGATTTCAAGGTAGTTAGGGACGACCACCTGGAGGGCGTCGTCATGGTTTTTAGGGTAGTGATGGACGACCACCTGGGAGGTGTCGTTACGTCCAAATGACCTGACATTGTTAAGCTGTTTTGACAAATGGAGCTGAGCAGTTGGTGAGGGGAGAGTACAAGGGGAAACCAGGGAAAAATAAGTGGGAAAAGAGAAGATGAGGAGGGATATGAAGAGAGGTCGAGATGAAGGTAGAAGAGGACATGAAGAGAAGAGCAGACTAGGAGAGAGGAAAATGAAGATGAAGTGAGGGAACTCAAAAAGAAAAGGGAGAAGGAGGAATTGAGGTGAAGGGAAGGACAAAAGAAAGAAAGAAAGAGAAAAAGGGAGACAGGAATGGAGGGACTGAGAGAAGAGGTTAGGGCAAAAAGGAGAGGAAAAAAAAAAGGGAGAATATCTTAAGAGGGATGTTGGGTAAAACTTAGGGAGGCGAGAAGATGATGCTGGGAAGGTGTAAGAAGTGGGGAGGATGCTGGGAAGAGAAAGAGAGAGAGAGAGAGACAGACAGACAGACAGAGAGAGAGAGAGAGAGAGAGAGAGAGAGAGAGAGAGACAGACAGACAGACAGAGAGAGAGAGAGAGAGAGAGAGAGAGAGAGAGAGAGAGAGAGAGAGAGAGAGAGGAGGTGCAGAGTAAAAATTGGGAAGAGAAAAGTTTTTGCTTTCACTTGAGAGAGGAAAGGAAGTCACCCTCAACACATCTTTCTTGTGCAGGTTTTAGAATTTTAGTTTTACCACGACTCCTTTATTTTTTTCTCTTAGTCACAGACAGCTGCTGGAGAGAGAGAGAGAGAGAGAGAGAGAGAGAGAGAGAGAGAGAGAGAGAGAGAGAGAGAGAGAGAGAGAGAGAGAGAGAGAGAGAGAGAGAGAGAGAGAGAGAGAGAGAGAGAGAGAGAGAGAGAGAGAGAGAGAGAGAGAGAATGAAAACAATTAAGAGAAGACAAAACACAACTACAGTAAGACTCAAACAAGCGTTTTACAAACCGCTCAAACTACACATATTCCTAATAAAAAAAATTCAGATCAAAGAGGAATAACCACAAGATAGACTGAAACATCTCACAGGCGAGAGAAGAGGCATTTTCTGGAGAGTCAAGACGAGATGGTCATCTTGTTGACTTATGTACCCAGCTTAAGAAAGGAGACAAAATAACGAATAAGGAAAGCTAAAAGAGACTATGAAGTTAAGGTTGTGGAGGAAGGGAATCAAAGACCAATCCTAAGAGTTTCTTACAGGAATAAGATTAGGGAAAAGATAGGTTTACTTAAATGTAACTCGCGTTATCTTACTGTTAGTGACGAAGAATTGTATATATATTTTCAATAATTATTTGTTGTGTGGTTTTTTTTCTACACAGGAGAATATAAATGCAATTTCGAAAATCAGTAATTATGCTGGTCAGAACGAAAATAAAATGTGCAAGATGCCACTATTAACATGATTCTCAAATATCTTGATAAATTGAAACCAAGCAAGTTGTGGGGTAGTTACTACTTAGAACAGTTACTTTAAAGACTATTGATAGCCTTGAAAAACTCTTAGCTGTGAGAAAGAGAGAGAGAGAGAGAGAGAGAGAGAGAGAGAGAGAGAGAGAGAGAGAGAGAGAGAGAGAGAGAGAGAGAGAGAGAGAGAGAGAGAGAGAGAGAGAGAGAGAGAGAGACAGACAGAGAGAGAGAGAGAGAGAGACAGAGAGACAGAGAATGTCTACTTCAACGACCTTCTTCATCTCATCCCAGAATCACATGCATATGCTAAAACTCAAGACAGGACTGACAGCAATGGATCGAAATTGGATAAATGTGGATTTGCAATGGATATATGGAAGTACTGCTTTGGCAATATAGTTGTAGATGATTGAAACAAACTCTCAGGTAGCGTAATCTGAGCGAGAATTTTGAATAGCTTTCAATATAGGCTGGACGGATATATAAATGGGTATGATTTGGTATGAGTTGAACCTGCTTAGCATGGGCCAGTAGGTGAATGCAGCAAATGCAAGAAAAATGAGTAGCCAGAAGAGAGAGCTAAACCGCCTTAGATAAGTGCAGAACGATGTGATATACTGATGAGAGATGACTTAAGAAAGAGAGAGAAGTGGGTTTTATTTTGTAAACACAATAAATAAGGAAAAAAAGTGAGAAATCCTCCAGAGATACAAAGATTGTGTTGATATATGACGCAGCAGTGTCAGGTGTGTGTGTACGAAGGTTTGTTTCCCCATATCTACGTGTACACACCTTCCTTGTGTACACACCTTCTTTGTGTACACACCTTCCTTGTGTACACACCTTCTTTGTGTACACACCTTCCTTGTGTACACACCTTCCTTGTGTACACACCTTCCTTGTGTACACACCTTCCTTGTGTACATACTTTCCTTGTGTATACACCTTCCTTGTGTACACACCTTCCTTGTGTACATACTTTCCTTGTGTACACACCTTTCTTGTGTACACACCTTCCTTGTGTACACACCTTCTTTGTGTACACACTTTCCTTGTGTACACACCTTCCTTGTGTACACACCTTCCTTGTGTACACACCTTCCTTGTGTACACACCTTCCTTGTGTATACACCTTCCTTGTGTACACACCTTCCTTGTGTACATACTTTCCTTGTGTATACACCTTCCTTGTGTACACACCTTCCTTGTGTACATACTTTCCTTGTGTACACACCTTTCTTGTGTACACACCTTCCTTGTGTACACACCTTCTTTGTGTACACACTTTCCTTGTGTACACACCTTCCTTGTGTACACACCTTCCTTGTGTACACACCTTCCTTGTGTACACACCTTCCTTGTGTATACACCTTCCTTGTGTACACACCTTCCTTGTGTACATACTTTCCTTGTGTACACACCTTTCTTGTGTACACACCTTCCTTGTGTACACACCTTCCTTGTGTATACACCTTCCTTGTGTACACACCTTCCTTGTGTACATACTTTCCTTGTGTACACAACTTCCTTGTGTACACACCTTCCTTGTGTACATACTTTCTTTGTGTACACAACTTTCTTTTGTACACAACTTCCTTGTATACACACCTTCCTCGTGTACATACATCCCACGTGTACACACTCTCATCGTGTACACACCTCCCTCGTGTACACACTTTCATCGTGTACACACCTCCCTCGTGTACACACTTTCATCGTGTACACATCTCACTCGTTTACATATATACTCTTTCCTCAATCGTTTACTCCCCTTTTCTTTATTAATTAACCTTCACCCCCCCCCCCTTCCTTCTCTTTGCATGTTCTCTCACTTTCTCTATACACACACATTCCCAGCGTATACTTCACCATTTACATCTATGTTCCATTTCATTTCATTTCCTTCTTCCACATGGAAGTATCTCTCAACATCTGTACTAGGATGTTCTGCCTCACGTTGTCTCTCTTCACTCCTCAGCCACCGTCGTTCATACAGACACATGCATCATTAACTTTGTGTGCTATAGGTAGACTCGGTTAAGAGAGAATGGTGGTAGTGGTGGTGGTGGTGGTGGTAGTGGTGGTGGTGATGATGGTGATGGAGATGGTGGTGATGGTGGTGGTGGAGGTGGCGTTGATGGTGGTGGACGTCTCCCACCGAGGCAGGGTGACCCAAAAATAAAGAAAATCCCTAAAAAGAAAATACTTTCATCATTCAACACTTTCACCTCACTCACACATAATCACTGTTTTTGCAGAGGTGCTCAGAACACAACAGTTTAGAAGCATATACGTATAAAGATACAAAACATATCCCTCCAAACTGCCAATATCCCAAACCCCTCCTTTAGAGTGCAGGCATTGTACTTCCCATTTCCAAGACTCAAGTCCGGCTATATAAAAATAACCGGTTTCCCTGAATCCCTTCACTGCTCACACTCCAACAGCTCGTCAGGTCCCAAATAAAATTCGTCTCCATTCACTCCTATCGAACACGGTCACGCATGCTTGCTGGAAGTCCAAGCCCCTCCTTTACCCCTTCCTTCCAACCTTTTCGAGGATGACCCCTACCCCGCCTTCCTCCCCCTACAGATTTATATGCTCTCCATGTCATTCTACCTTGATCCATTCTCTCTAAATGACCAAACCAACTCAACAACCCTTCTTCAGCCCTCTGACTAATACTTTTATTAACTCCACACCTTCTCCTAATTTCCACACTCCAAATTTTCTGCAAAATATTTACACCACACATTGCCCTTAGACAGGACATCTCCACTGCCTCCAACCTCCTCCTCGCTGCAGCATATACAACCCAAGCTTCACACCCATATAAGAGTGTTTCTACTACTATACTTTCATACATTCCCTTCTTTGCCTCCACAGATAACGTTTTTTGTCTCCACATATACCTCAATGCACCACTCACCTTTTTTCCCTCAATTCTATGATTAACCTCATCCTTCATAAATCCATCCGCCGACACGTCAACTCCCAAATATCTGAAAACATCCACTTCTTCCATACCACTCCTCCCCAATTTAGTATCCAATTTTTCTTTATCTAAATCATTTGATACCCTTATCAACTTACTCTTTTCTATGTTCACTTTCAACTTTCTGCCTTTGCACACACTCCCAAATTCGTCCACTAACCTTTGCAATTTTTCTTTAGAATCTCCCATAAGCACAGTATCATCAGCAAAAGTAACTGTGTCCATTCCCATTTTGTATTTGAGTCCCCATAATTTAATCCCACCCCTCTCCCGAACACCCTAGCATTTACTTCTTTTACAACCCCATCTATAAATATATTAAACAACCATGGTGACATTACACATCCCTGTCTAAGACCTACTTTTACCAGGAAGTAGTCTCCCTCTCTTCTACACAACCTAATCTGAGCCTCACTATCCTCATAAAAACTCTTTACAGCATTTAGTAACTTACCACCTATTCCATATACTTGCAACATCTGCCACATTGCTCCCCTATCCACTCTATCATATGCCTTTTCTAAATCCATAAATGCAATAAAAACTTCCCTACCTTTATCTAAATACTGTTCACATATATGCTTCAATGTAAACACTTGATCTACACATCCCCTACCCACTCTGAAACCTCCTTGCTCATCCGCAATCCTACATTCTGTCTTACCTCTAATTCTTTCAATTATAACTCTACCGTATACTTTTCCTGGTATACTCAGTAAACTTATTCCTCTATATTTTTTACAATCTCTTTTGACACCTTTCCCTTTATATAAAGGGACTATACATGCTCTCCGCCAATCCCTAGGTACCTTCCCCTCTTTCATACATTTATTAAACAAAAATACCAACCACTCCAACACTATAATCCCCCCCCCCTCTGCTTTTAACATTTCTGCCATGATCCCATCAGTTCCAGCTACTTAACCCCCTTTCATTCTACGTAATGCCTCACGCACCTCCCCAAACTCACATCCTGTTCTTCTTCACTCCTAAAAGATGGTATACCTTCCTGGCCAGTGCATGAAACTACCGCCTCCCTTTCTTCGTTGACATTTAAAAGTTCCTCAAAATATTCTCGCCATCTACCCAATACCTCCATCTCCCTATCTACTAACTCCCCTACTCTGTTTTTAATTAACTGACAAATCCTTTCGTTCCCTAGGCTTTCTTAACTTTTTTAACTCACTCCAAAATTTTTTCCTATTTTCATTAAAATTTCTTGAGAGTGCCTCTCCCACTCTATCATCTGCTCTCCTTTTGCATTCTCACCACTCTCTTCACCTTTGTTTTACTCTCCATATACTCAACTCTTCTTATAACACTTCTGCTTTGTAAAAACCTTTCGTAAGCTAACTTTTTCTCTTTTATCACACCCTTTACTTCATCATTCCACCAATCACCCCTCTTTCCTCCTGCACCCACCCTCCTTTAACCACAAACTTCTGCCCCACATTCTAATACTGCATTTTTAAAACTATTCCAACCCTCTTCATCCCTCCCCTCCAGTACTCATACTTGCACCAGCCCACCTTTCTGCCAATAGTTGCTTATATCTCCCCCGAACTTCCTCCTCCCTTAGTTTATACACTTTCACCTCCCTCTTACTTGTTATTGCCATTTTCCTCTTTTCCCATCTACCTCTTACTCTCACTGTAGCTACATCTAAATAATGATCCGATATATCAGTTGCCCCTCTATAAACATGTACATCCTGGAGCCTACCCATCAACCTTTTATCCACCAATATATAATCTAACAAACTACTTTCATTACGTGCTATATCATACCTTGTATATTTATTTATCCTCTTTTTCATAAAATATGTATTACTTATTACCAAACCTCTTTCTACATATAGCTCAATTAAAGGCTCCCCATTTACATTTACCCCAGGCACCCCAAATTTACCTACTACTCCCTCCACAACATTTTTGCCCACTTTAGCATTGAAATCCCCAACCACCATTACTCTCACACTTGGTTTAAACTACCCATGCATTCACTCAACATTTCCCAAAATCTCTCTCTCTCCTCTACACTTCTCTCTTCTCCAGGTGCATATACGCTTACTATAATTCACTTTTCACATCCAACGTTTATTTTACTCCACATAATCCTTGAATTAATACATTTATAGTCCCTCTTTTCCTGTCATATCTTATCCTTCAACATTATTGCTACTCCTTCTTTAGCTCTAACTCTATTTGAAACCCCTGACCTAATCCCATTTATTCCTCTCCACTGAAACTCTCCTACTCCCTTCAGCTTTGTTTCACTTAAAGCCAGGACATCCAGCTTCTTCTCATTCATAACATCCACAATCATCACTTTTTTATCATTTGCACAACATCCACGCACATTCAGACTTCCCACTTTGACAATTTTCTTCTTCTTATTCTTTTTAGTAATTATTACAGGAAAAGGGGTTACTAGTCCATTGTTCCTGGCATTTTAGTTGACTTTTACAACGCGCATGGCTTACGGAGGAAAGATTCTTATTCCACTTCCCCATGGATATAAAAGGAAAAACTGTTAAGATAAAATCAAAGAAAACTCAGATGAGTGTGTATAAATAAACATGTACATGTATGTTTAGTGTGACCTAAGTGTAAGTAGAAGTAGCAAGACGTACCTATAATCTTGCATATTTATGAGACAGACAAAAGACACCAGCAATAATACCATCATGTAAAACAATTACAGGCTTTCGTTTTACACACACTTGGCAGAACGGTAGTACCTCCCTGGGTGGTTGCTGTCTACCAACCTACTACTACGTATATATATATGTATATATACATGTCGTTCCGAATAGGCAGAATTTGCGATCTTAGCTTAAATAGCAACGCTCATCTTGCCATATAGGACAAGTGAAAATTTGTGTATGCAATAATTTCGCCAAAATCATTCTGAACCTAACGAAAAAAATATATTTGATTGTGTTTGTTTAGTACTAAATTTACTGTAAACGTATTTAAAATATATTTAGTTAGGTTAGGCTAAAATAAATTACTCTTGTTATAATAAGGTTAGGTAAGTTTTCTAAGATTCTTTTGGTGCAAAATTAAAATTTTTTACATTAACATTAATGAAAAAAATATATCTTTAAACGTATAAGAGAAAATTTCAGAAAGGACTTAATTTTAAATGAGTTCTTGCTAATTGACCAGTTTTACATATTCGACACGACATATATATATATATATATATATATATATATATATATATATATATATATATATATATATATATATATATATATATATATATATATATATATATATATATATATATATATATATATACATATGTCGTGCCGAATAGGCAGAACTTGCGATCTTGGCTTAAATAGCAACACTCATCTTGCCATATAGGACAAGCGAAAATTTGTGTATGGAATAATTTCGCCAAAATCATTCTGAACCTAACGAAAAATATATATTTCACTGCGTTTGTTTAGTATTAAATTATTGTAAACAAATCTAAAGTATATTTAGTTGGGTTAGGCTAAAATAAATTGTTCTTGTTATAATAAGGTTAGGTAAGTTTTCTAAGTTCCTTTTGGTGCAAAATTATAAATTTTTACATCAACATTAATGAAAAAAATATATCTTTAAACGTATAAGAGAAAATTTTAGAAAGGACTTAATTTTAAATGAGTTCTTGCTAATTGACCAGTTTTACATATTCGGCACGACATATATATATATATATATATATATATATATATATATATATATATATATATATATATATATATATATACAATCACACACACACACATACACACATATACGTATATACATATGTGTGTGTGTGTGTACTATTATATGATTCTTTAACCTTAAATAGCCAAAATATTGGAGATAATATTTCTCATAAGCTTAACGTGGTAGACACTAAACAAGGTCAGAGTCATGATAGAGACGCATGTAAGTTAGTTTTAAATAACTACTTTGGTTTATGACTTGGATAAAAAAAAGTTGAAATTTGCAAGCTAGTGAGTGATACTGAATCTATTCAGAAGAAGTAGACTCAAACTTATACACAGATGATTGTTAAGCTGAATTAAGAGTATGTAGTTAGTTTAATGATTACTTTAGTAAATGTATGTACTTGATTGTCCATTTATTCTGGAATATAGAGATAGCATAATAATTTATATGATATGTCAGGGTATCTTAACGATGAAAAACTGTCTTTGCAACAACAGAGACAGTTTTGAGACAAATCCAAATATACTTCTGTTAATCTCTTTTGGTGCCTGGTTCCCAGGCCTTTTGTGTATCCGTATGCTCTTGCGCTACCCTCCACAGGATGAATATTGAGTGTACAATAGACTTACCGCATCGGCGGCAAAATCTAAAATCTGCTGTCGTCTAAATAAGAGGTACCTTTCATGAACGTTTGAAGTCAAGCAGCAGAGGACAATTGTTAGAGTTGAATGGCATGCAGATTACCACAGCCGCAAGCACATTATTATTACCACAGCTGCAAGCATCACCACCCTTCCTGTGTGACCCTTCCCATGCCCAAACCCTCACTCCCCGCTTCCCATCTGTTCATCCCTTCAACCCCCACCACCCAGAATACATTATTCCCCACGAAACACTATGTTAGACTCAGCCAGAGACAACACCAGTGTGCCATCAATACTGACCCTTTGGACCTATTGGGAATTTAATGGTTGTGAGTCGAAGGCCTTGAAGATAAAGCGTTTAGTAGGAGTAGTGATCCTCAACACCTTTGTCACTCTCACTAACTGCTCATTACTACACACTTCCATGAATGCCCTTTTCTCTACAACTTTTCCCTAGAAGGTATTCATTCGTTTTTGTCATTCAATGCACAATGTCAGTTGATTTATCTCTGCAGTGGTGTTTTCTTCTGAGTTTTTAATCCGCGATATTGTGGAAGCTTACCATAAATGTTGAGAGGATGTGTACAGTAGTAAGGTGATGATTCCCGAGGTGTGGCAACACTGAGGGTGGGAATTGACTTGTCCAGCCACTGATGGATGGCTCTCTCCCTCACGCAGCACGCACAAGCTAATTCCTGTTTCCTAAATTATTTGCTGAAAGATTCTCCTAGTTATGAGAATTTGTCTAGCGCACATTGTCCTTAAGTTGGACACTAAGATTAGTCATCAAAGTATATGTTGAAGACAGAGACACTTGTGCAACATTCATGACTCTTTATTGGGAAAATGTTTCGCCAGCCAGTGACTTCTTCAATCTAATACAGAGATGAACGGTGAAAGATGAGGAGAACGAGGTAATCAGCCCCTCAGCAAATATGCTAGGAGTAGTGGCTTATATATTGCAGTCAGGTGAGTAGAAGCAGAAGGAGGCGGAGTCACCACTGGACAAATCTGCTAGTGTAAGTCATTCCTACAGGCCAGGCAAGCGTAGAAGAATTTCCTGTATTCAGATCCCAAGATATTGTCAGTTTTCAAATCCATTACTTAACGTCAAAGTATATGGCAAGGTGAAAGAATTTATGCATGGTAGGTAAGTATAATGTTTGTCAGGAAACAGGACACATAATTACACAGCCTATACATTTTATTGATAATATATAGTACGAGTTTTACAAGCAATAGTATAATTCTTGATAATTTTTCTAAAAATACATAGATATTTAAAAAAAAGTTGTTTAGTTAATTTATAAGTTTTAACCAAAAATAAACTCGTAGAGTTAAATATTGTAATTCATTATGATTTTTAAAATTTTTTATGCTATTTAGGTACACATTTTAGAATTAACCCGTGAGTCTTAGGCTTCAGATGCTGCTGGTCACCTAGCTTCTCAGTAGCGTCGTCGTGATGTCAGTTTTTGGATGTCAGGTCACTTACCCTACTGTTCATGATAAACCCAGGAAACTTCTGGTGCGTGAAGATGGTATATGTGTGTTTGTACTCGCCTATATATGAGTACACAACTTATTTCTATGTGGTAAATTTCCAGTGTGTGTACTCCCCTCTGTGCAGTTGCAGGAGTCGGGTCATAGCTCCTGGTCCCGCCTTTTCGCTAGTCGATACTAGGTCCACTCTCTCCCGACTCCAAGAGCCTTATCGTACTTCTTCTTAAAGCTATGTATGGAGCCTCCCTCCACTACTTCACTCTCCAGATTGCTTCACTTCCTAACAATTCAAAGGCTGAAGTTCTTCCTCAGATCCCTATGACTTATCTGAGTTTACAACTTCAAGGTGTGCATTCATGTTCCTGTATCCCATCTCTTGAAACATTCTGACCCTGTTCACCTTGTCAATTCCTCTTGGTATTTTGTATGTCCTTATCATATCCCTCCCCTTGTCCTGTCCTCCAGTGTCATCGTATTAAGTTTCCTTAACCTCTCCTCATAGGACATACCCCTAGGCACTTTCCTCTGCACCTTGTCAATTCCTCTCAGTATTTTACACGTCCTTATCCTGTCCCCTCTATTCCTCCTGTCCTCGTGTCATCAGGGTGAGTTCCCTTAACCTCTCCTCGTTGGACATGCCCGGGACTAATTTTGTTGCAAATTTTTGCACTTTCTCTTAATTTCTTGATGTGCTTGACCAGGTGTGGGTTCCACACTGGTGCTGCATACTCCAGTATGGGCCTGACTTACAGGGTGTACAGTGTCTTGAATGACTCTTACTTAGATGTCACAACGTTATTCTTGTGTTTGCCAGGCGTCCACATGCTGCAGCAGGTAATTAATAATTATGATTGGTTGATGAGCACCTCAGTGGATGTGCTTGGTATGATGTTCACCCCAAGATCCTTTTTCTTGAGTGAGGACTGCAGTTTTTGGCCCCAGAGTCTGTACTCCGTCTGCGGCCTTCTTTATAATAATAATAATAATAATAATAATAATAATAATAATAATAATAATAATAATAATATCTTTATTTCTACAAGTACACGTACAAGGTATACAGACCATAGCTGACATCAATGCATTACTACTATATAGAAAGTCGCTTGTTATGCTGAGCATTTCGGGCAGATTAGGTCAGTTTTGTCCCAGGATGCGACCCACACCAGACAATTAACACCCAGGTACCCATTTAATACTGATGAGTGAACAAGGACAGCAGGTGTGTTATGGAAACACGTCCTTAATGTTTTTTTTTTTCAGCAGTACCGGAGATTCGAACTCCGGACCTCGGTGTGTGAGGTGATTGTGCTACCTGTCTAGCTACAGCACACCTCCCCCATGCTTGACAACTTTGCACTTTGTGGGGTTAAACTCAAGGAGCCAATTGTCGGAGCAGGCTTGCACCTTGTATGTGTGTACTCACTTATATATGGCTGCAGGGGTCGATTCACAGCTCATGGTCCCGTGTGTGTGTGTGTGTGTGTGTGTGTACCCCACCTTTCTCCCCATGAGCACAACCTCTGCGCCCCGTTCTCTTAATAGTTCGCTCACCCTGAACGAACGCTTAAGAAAAAGTTGCCCCTCCCATCCTCAACACCCGTCCCAGAGTGACTCCTTCCCTTCCCACCCTCTCTCTCCCGCCCCTCCTCCACCTTCCCCACCCACAATCCCCAACAACCCTTCTCACCCTCTGTCCCCTTCCACCCGTCCCACCCCTCTCCCGTCCACTACTCTTCCCATTCCTCTCTCGCGCCCTCTACCTTTCCCACCCTCTCTCCCGCCATGCACCCTTCTCCCTCCCTTCCCTCACACACTCCAGCCATCACTCCCTCCTCTCCCTCCCTAGCCCTAGATCCATCTCCCTCTCTTCCTGGCCACTATCACCACATCGACTACCAGCACCACCACCATCACCATCACCATCAGCACCACCAAAATCACCACCACAATCACCACTACCAGCACCACTACCAGCACCACCACCACCACTACTTCCATCACCACCACCATCACCACCTCCACCACCTTCACCACCACACCTACCATCACCACCACCACCATCACAACCGCACCACCACCATCACCACCACCACTACCACCATCACCACTACCACCATTACCACCACCTCCACCACCATCACCAAAACCACCCCCACCACCATCACCACCACCACCACCACCATCATAAGCATCACCACTATCAACACCACCAGTACCACTACCACCACCACCATCACCAGCACCTCCACCACCACCACCCCACCACCACCACCACCACCACCACCGCCACCACCTCACCGCCACCACCACCCCACCACCACCACCACCACCACCACCTCAGTATCAACACAGACGTGAAGGGAGATGGTCAGAGCTGTTCTGCCTGCCGCCCACAGTGTTGCGTGCTAGCCTTGTGTTTCCTTCACATGATAAACCCACCAGGGCGACTCCCCCGTCTCCCCCCAGGTGTGCTACTGCCAGGGGAAGAAGTGAAGGCACAGCTGCTCCAGCAGCGTGCTTGCCAGGGTGTGAATTTCTTGATTTAATCGTTCATTAGTGAGGGGGAGGTCTGGCTCGGCGCACGTACACTCGGCAAGGTCCTCTAACCTGCATATGAATCGTTAAACGACGACTATATTATATAGAGTGGACATGTTATTCTTCCTAAGAACCCACCCTGGATGTCCATCAACTCTGCCGCTTTCACCTCACCCTCTTCTTAATTTAAGGCTATTATTTTTCTGCTTGTGACCTTTTTTGGGTCAAGACAAGAATTTACACGCCTAGGAATTCGATGTATGCGGAAAATATATGTTTTATGTCCATATACTGTGTGTGTGTGTGTGTGTGTGTGTGTGTGTGTGTGTGTGTGTGTGTGTGTGTGTGTGTGTGTGTGTGTGTGTGTGTGTGTGTGTGTGTGTGTGTGTGTGTGTGTGTGTGTGTGTGTGTGTGTGTGTTTGTGTGTGTGTGTGTGTGTGTGTGTGTACTCACCTAGTTGTACTCACCTAGTTGAGGTTGCGGGGGTCGAGTCCGAGCTCCTGGCCCCGCCTCTTCACTGATCGCTACTAGGTCACTCTCCCTGAGCCGTGAGCTTTATCATACCTCTGCTTAAAGCTATGTATGGATCCTGCCTCCACTACATCGTGTGTGTGTGTGTGTGTGTGTGTGTGTGTGTGTGTGTGTGTGTGTGTGTGTGTGTGTGTGTGTGTGTGTGTACTCACATAGTTGTACTCACCTAGTTGAGGTTGCAGGGGTCGAGACTCAGCTCCTGGCCCTGCCAGTGTGTATTTATAAAGAAAATTGCCATAATTTTAAAATTCGTTGGCATTGCGTCATAAAGAAATTTGTACTGGTTCAGTCATCATGAAGTATGATGTAGTTCTGTCACCAAAACTGCCATAGTTCTATTTTAAGTGAAAGACCATAGTTGTATTGATAAACAGTATATTCTGTTACAATTGTCATAGTTCTATTAACATCTAACATAGTTCCATTAACAAATTGACATATTTCTATTAACAGATCTAACATAGGTCTATTAACAAATCTATCATAATTCAATTAACAAATCTGACATAGTTCTGTTAACAAATCTAACATAGTTCTATTGACCAGTCTACAGGCTGCCCAGGTCTCATTGGAGCCTGTCTGTCTTCATTTGCACTTATGCCTTTTATTAATTTAACGTCATTAATAAGTAAAGAAACATACAATTCTGTACCTTCTGGAAGGTCATATTGCAGATTATTAATAATTTTAATTGTTAAATGGGTGGAGGGATAAGCCAGCGGAAGGCCTCGGTCAGATGACCAAAAGCTCCAGTGGAGGGTCATCACTTGACTTAGACTCGCGTTAGGAATCAATTGTCGTTTCTTGACAAATCTTACCTAACCTCTGGGAGGTCATTTACATATATTAGCAACAGTAGTAGTCCCAGTACTGATCCTTGTACGACCACACTCGTTAATTACTTTTGCTCATCCTGATACTTGCACTGACTATGTATGGTACAGTTACGCCTTCATCTGCTTGAGAACTTTCTTTTTTGTTCATGTATGTGTTTCATGTTAGTGGATCAATGAAATGCAGTGCCTTTTAGTTTTTGCAGATCAGTAAGAAACTTTCCTTACAAAGTATTAAGTTTATCTTTTATAATTGTGTTGTGGTTCTCCCGGACTACAACGACACAAATTTTTCTACGCTAAATTTGTGTTTTCTCACATAAATGATTTCCCTTCTATCTCGGTACAAGGGAGAATTAATATGAGGACCACATTAGCCTATTTAAGCAAATTCTAGCAATTTTTGTCTCACGCAATTTGTTGCAGATTTTTTTTTTGTATAGGTAGAGTGTTTGTTATTTTTTTCTCGGTACCTTTGGAGAGGAGATATGTTGTCAGGTCACATTGGTTTCGTTATAACTGGCTCCTTATATAGTTGTCCAATTACTTTTGTTGTATGGATGCTGTGCAGTTGCTGCTGTTGTAACCTAACTGACTGACTCTCAGACAGTTTCCTCTTGTATTACAAAGGCTCACTGACTCTTGTTAATTTCTAATTAAAAAACTGAGAATCCACAACATTGTGAATGCAACAAGATGGGAGATATGGAATGATAGGAGCGCGAATTATGGACTGGTTCTGTGCACTCATCTTTATTTTTATGTGCTGTATACTCTCAAATTATCTCTCAGCTAACCTTAGTCTTGTGTAGCATTTTCCAGCTTTACTGCTTGTGTTTCTATTCTCGGTCATTTTCTTGACTCCATATTTCCACCGTCCCGTGTTGCATCTCCCCTTGAAATTTCTGCTCTCTTGGTCGATCCATGGGTTGTGTGTACTCACCTATTTGTGGTTGCAGGGGTCGAGTCCTAGCTCCTGGCCCCACTGCTTTGCTGGTTGCTACTAGATCCACTCTCCCTGCGAGAAGAATTTTATCGTACATCTTCTTAAAGCTATGTATGTATCCTGCCTCCACTAAATCACTCTCCAGATTGTTCCACTTCCTGACAACTCTATGACTGAAGAAATATTTCCTAGCATCCCTGTGACTCATTTGAGGTGTTTTATTTCTGATGTGTGTGTGTGTGTGTGTGTGTGTGTGTGTGTGTGTGTGTGTGTGTGTGTGTGTGTGTTTACTCACCTAATTGTGATTGCAGGGATCGAGTTATACCTCCTGGCCCCGCCTTTTCACTGGTCGTCACTAGGTCCACTCCTTGCTCCATGAGCTTTGTCGTACCTCCACCACCTCACTTTCCAGACTGTTCCACTTCCTGACAACTCTGTGGCTGAAGAAATACTTCTTAACATCCTTGTGTGTGTGTGATTACTATTTACAGTGATTTATTGATAGCAACATAAATACAGTTTATACTTTTAATTTTTTTTAAGAACATAAGAAAGGAGGAACACTGCAGTAGGCCTACTGGCCCATACTAGGCAGGTCCCTTACAAAACCAACCCACTAACAAAACATTTGCCCAGCCCATTTTCATTGCAACCCTAACAATGAGCTTTGATAATTCTCTTTACTCATGTGCAAGTCCCACTCAGAGCCAACCCCTTTCATTCATGTATTTATCCAACCTAAACTTGAAACTACCCAAAGTTTGTGTCATTATTTACGTCACTTTTGATTACACCAATAACGGTGGTTACCTGGAGGTTACCTGGAGGTTATTCCGGGGATCAACGCCCCCGCGGCCCGGTCCATGACCAGGCCTCCCGATGGATCAGGGCCTGATCAACTAGGCTGTTACTGCTGGCCGCACGCAGTCCGACGTACGAGCCACAGCCCGGCTGATCCGGCACTGACTTTAGGTATCTGTCCAGCTCTCTCTTGAAGGCAGCCAGGGGTTTATTGGTAATTCCCCTAATGCTTGATGGGAGGCTGTTGAACAGTCTTGGGCCCCGGACACTTATGGTGTTTTCTCTTAGTGTACCAATGGCGCCCCTACTTTTTATTGGGGGCATTTTGCATCGCCTGCCCAGTCTTTTACTTTCGTAGGGAGTGATTTCTGTGTGCAGATTTGGGACCATTCCTTCCAAGATTTTCCAAGTGTAGATTATGATATATCTCTCCCTCCTGCGTTCCAACGAGTACAAGTCAAGTGCTTCCAAGCGTTCCCAGTAGTTAAGGTGCTTGACAGAACTTATACGTGCAGTAAAGGATCTCTGTACACTCTCTAGATCTGTGATTTCACCTGCTTTGTATGGAGATGTTAATGTACAGCAGTATTCCAGCCTAGAGAGAACAAGTGATTTGAAAAGGATCATCATGGGCTTGGCATCTCTCGTTTTGAAAGTTCTCATTATCCATCCTATCATTTTCTTTGCACGTGCGATCGTGGCACTGTTGTGATCCTTGAAAGTGAGATCCTCAGACATTACTACTCCCAGGTCCCTTACATTAGTTTTCCGCTCTATTGTATGGCCGGAGTCAGTAGTATACTCTGTTCTAGTTATTATCTCCTCCAGTTTTCCATAACGGAGTAGTTAGAATTTGTCCTCATTGAACATCATATTGTTTACCGTTGCCCACTGGAAAACTTTGTTTATATCTTCTTGGAGGTTAACCGCGTCCTCAGCAGATGACAGCCTCATGCAGATCCTAGTATCATCCGCAAAGGATGATACGGTGCTGTGGTGTATATCTCTGTTTATGTCTGATATGAGGATAAGGAATAAGATGGGGGCGAGTACTGTGCCTTGTGGAACAGAGCTCTTCACTATGGCAGCCTCCGATTTAACTCTGTTGACCACTACTCTTTGTGTTCGATTTGTTAGGAAGTTGAAGATCCATCTCCCCACTTTCCCAGTTATTCCTTTAGCACGTATTTTATGGGCTATTACGCCATGATCGCATTTGTCAAATGCTTTTGCAAAGTCTGTGTATATTACATCTGCATTCTGATTTTCTTCCAGTGCATCCAAGGCCATGTCATAGTGATCCAGTAGTTGTGAGAGGCAGGAGCGACCTGCCCTGAACCCATGTTGCCCTGGATTGTGCAGATTTTGGGAATCCAGGTGATTTGCAATCCTGCTTCTTAGCACTCTTTCAAAGATTTTTATGATGTGGGATGTCAGAGCTATTGGTCTATAGTTCTTAGCTAATGCTTTGCTGCCACCTTTATGGAGTGGGGCTATATCCGTTGTTTTAAGTGACTGTGGAATTTCACCCATGTCCAAGCTCCTCCTCCATAGTGTACTTAGGGCACGCGAGAGGGGTTTCTTGCAGTTCTTAATGAAAACAGAGTTCCACGAGTCTGGGCCCGGGGCTGAGTGCATAGGCATGTTGTCAATGGCTTTTTCGAAATCTATCGGAGTTAGGGTAATGTCGGAAATCTGGCATACATTTATGGAGTTTTGAGGCTCATTCATGAAGAAATCATTTGGGTCGTCGATCCTCAGACCGATTAGTGGTTAACCGGTGTGGGATAACCTTCTGGTGTCACTGAGGACCATCCCAGGTTCCAGGTTCCAGACCAGGCACTCAGGTTCCAGGGCCCAGAAGAGGCACCCAGGTCCCAGACCAGGCACCCAGGTCCCAGGCCAGGCACCCAGGTCCCAGACCAGGCACCCAGGTCCCAGATCAGGCACGCAGGTTCCAGGTCCCAGACCAGGCATCCAGTTTCCAGGTTCGAGGTCCCAGACCAAGCACCCAGGTTCTAGGTCCCAGGGCCCAGACGAGGCACCCAGGTCCCAGACCAGGCCTCCAGTTTCCAGGTTCGAGGTCCCAGACCAAGCACCCAGGTTCTAGGTCCCAGGTCCCAGACGAGGCACCCAGGTTCCAGGTCCCAGACCAGGCATCCAGGTTCCAGGTCCCAGATCAGGCACCCAGGCTCCAGGTCCCAGATCAGGTACCCAGGTTCCAGGTCCCAGACCAGGCACCCAGGTTCCAGGTCTCAGACCAGGCTTCCAGGTTCTAGGCTTCATCAACCAGGTTGGTGAGACATCCTTCATAAACCACCACAGAAGCTTCAGTAACGTTTTAATTATATTTTTAACAAAACCTATCTTTTAACTATACGAAAATATGTTCTGTTTTGGTTTATTATGTGAAAAGTTAAATTCGTGTGGGTCATTCTGTGCGAGGCATATTGGATGTTCGATCCTCCGTTCTCTTATCTAGACCCCCGATCTGTGACAAGCCAGGGTGTTGATAACTAGTATGAAAATATAACGTGAATGTGTTTCATGTAAAACGTTATATCGCATATAAGATCACAGTAAATAGGTGGTACCACAGTATGCAGAAAAACCACTGTGAAAAGAATAGTGAACTTCCAAGCGCTTTCGTGATGTCTCACATTATCGAGGAAATATATGTGAGAAATCACCGAAGCACTTGGAAGCTCACTACTCATATATATATATATATATATATATATATATATATATATATATATATATATATATATATATATATATATATATATATATATATATATATATAGTGGTGACGTGTACTTAGCTCTGTGAAGACCTGTTTGTGTGCTCTCTGTGAATCTGAACCAGGATGCCCTCTCTTGAGCAACTTTATCAGCAGCTGAGAGAAGAGCTCAGAGTTGCTAAGATGGAGATACGGCGATTAACGGAGGAGAACAAGAGGATTCGTAGTAATCCTCCTGTTGTGAGTCCCCAGGTTAAGAGGGGAGCTTGGTCAGTGGCCGGGCAACATGGAACCAAGCTGAAGATCAAGAAAACGGTTGGAGAGGCAGAAACAATGAGAAACCAGAAGACTACCATGGAAACTTCCAACTCATTCTCCGTGCTACCTGACGAATGTGAGTGTTCTACTGGGAATGCCACAACGAGCACCAAAGAAGCATTGGCAGACGTGAGTGAGACATCCCTAGAAACCCCAACGAAGACCATCGAGAACGTCTTGACGAATTCTACAAGTGGTGTAATGCTACCTGGCGAATGTGAGTCGACTACTCGGAGCATCACGATGGACGACGCCAAGGAAGGTAAAAATATTGTTGTTGGGGATAGCCAGATTAGGTACATGGGTAGGGCATTCTGCTTGAAGGATAATAGTAGGAGGCAGAGAGTGTGTTTTCCTGGGGCTGGGATGAAGGATATTGTTAGCCGTCTGGATGACATCATGAGAGGTAATGGGAGCAATCCTATTATCTGTCTCAGTGCTGGAGGCAACGATGTTGGCAGACATAGGAGTGAGGACCTGATTAGCAGGGATAGGTCAGCAATAGAGATAATTAGGAGGAAGGGTGGGAAACCTGTCATATGTGGCATTTTGCCAAGGAGAGGAGTTGGAAATGAATGGTTGTCCAGAGCAATTGGTATCAATGCTGGCTGGACAAATACTGTAAGGAAAATGTGGTAACATTCATTGACAACTGGGACCTCTTCTATAGCAGAAATGACATGTATGCCAGGGATGGGGTTCACTTATCTAGGTGTGGGGTGGGAGCACTGTCCAACGCAGTGGAGGGAGCTGTTAGGTCTTTAAACTAGGCATAGTTAGTGGTATGGGTTTTTGCGGGAAAACTGTGAAGTCGCAGGGTAGTAATATGAGTACTAGGAGAACTAGTAATAGGCAAAATGAGGTGGATATTGGAAAGTCAGTGGCACTAATTGACAAGGACAGTAATAGGTTTAGTGGAATAACAGAAAGGAGCAGGAAGGGTAAAGAGAGAGGAGGGCCTTTAAATATTTATTACACAAATAGTCGCAGTGCTAGGAATAAGATGGACGAGTTGAGACTAGTTGCTAGTGCAGGTAACATAGATGTATTTGCCATTACTGAGACGTGGTTTAATTCAAAAAGTCGGGACATGCCTGCAGAATGTCACATTCAGGGTTTTCAATTGTTCCAAGTAGATAGAAGTGTCGGAAAGGGGGGTGGGGTGGCATTGTATGTCCGATATCGCGTGAACTGTTGCATAAAAACGGGTATTAAGTCTGAAGTAACACATACAGAGTCTGGATAGAATTTTCAGAGGGGCATGAAAAATTAATTTTAGGTGTGATATACCGTCCCCCAAATTTAGATAGGGACCAGGGGAGACTACTATGGGAGGAAATTGTTAGGGCCACAAGGCACGATAATGTAGTAATTCTAGGAGACTTTAACTTTAGTCATATTGATTGGAATTTCTTGACTGGGAATTTAGAATCATACGACTTCTTAGAAGTAGTTCAGGATTGTTTTTTGAAGCAGTTTGTGACAGAACCTACAAGGGGTAATAACCTGCTTGACTTAGTTCTGGCAAACAATGAATCCCTTGTTAATAATTTAGAAGTTTCAGAGGAACTGGGTTCTAGCGACCACAAATCAATTACATTTAGCATTGAATGGAAGTATGATAGTAGGGATAACTCAGTAACAGTCCCAGATTTTTGCATAACAGATTACGATGGGCTTAGAGAACACTTATCATCTGTTGACTGGGGTAACGAAGAGAGCTATCAATATGACAGCTTTCTGAACACAATACATGCTGCTCAAAGAACGTTTATCCCTTATAAAGAAATTAGATCAAATAGAAATGACCCAAAATGGATGAATAATAGGCTGAAATATCTACTAGGGCATAAGAAAGGAGTTTATAGGCGTATCAAAAGAGGCGAGGGTCATCTTATGAATCAGAATATTGACATTAAGAGGGACATTAATAAGGGGATAAGAAAAGCTAAAAGTGACTATGAAATTAAAGTTGCTAGGGATTCTAAAACTAACCCAAAAAGTTTTTTCCAGGTATATAGAACAAAAGTCAGAGATAAGATAGGTCCCCTTAAAAATAACTATGGGCATCTTACTGACAAAGAGAATGAAATGTGCTCGATTTTAAATAACTATTTTCTCTCGGTGTTTACACAGGAAGACACTAATAATATTCCGGTAATTAATTTTTATAGTGGGCCAAAAGAAGATAAATTATGTAACATCACAGTCACTAGTGAAATGGTTGTGAAGCAGATAGACCGACTGAAGCAAAATAAGTCACCGGGTCCTGATGAGGTTTTTTCAAGGGTTCTTAAGGAATGCAAAATGGAAGTCTGTGAACCATTAACTAATATTTTTAATTTATCTCTTCAAACAGGTGTAGTGTCTGATATGTGGAAGATGGCTAATGTAATTCCTATTTTTAAAACAGGGGACAAGTCGTTACCGTCAAATTACCGCCCAATAAGCCTGACCTCAATTGTAGGCAAGTTGCTAGAGTCAATTATAGCTGAGATTATAAGAAGCCATCTCGATAAGCATAGCTTGATTAATGATACTCAGCATGGATTCACAAGAGGCCGGTCTTGTCTAACTAATTTATTAACTTTCTTCAGTAAAGCTTTTGAGGCTGTTGACCACGATAAAGAATTTGATATTGTTTACTTAGATTTTAGTAAGGCATTTGATAGAGTTCCGCACCAAAGACTGTTGAAGAAAGTAGCAGCTCATGGCATTGGGGGGAGGGTGCTCTCGTGGATCGAGTCATGGCTCACAGACAGGAAGCAGAGAGTGTCCATAAATGGGGTTAAATCCGAGTGGGGATCAGTAACAAGTGGCGTTCCACAGGGATCAGTCTTGGGCCCGTTGTTGTTTATAATATATATCAATGATCTTGATGAAGGAATTGCTAGTGATATGAGCAAATTCGCCGATGACACGAAGATAGGTAGGATAATTGATTCAAACGTAGATGTTAGGGAACTTCAGGAGGATTTAGACAAACTCTACTCTTGGTCAGAAAAGTGGCAGATGCAGTTCAATGTGGATAAATGCAAGGTTCTGAAGCTCGGGAGTGTCTATAACCCTAGCACTTATAAGTTAAATAATGTAGAGCTTAGCCATACAGATTGCGAAAGGGACTTGGGGGTTATGGTAAGCAGCAACCTTAAACCAAGACAGCAATGCCTAAGCGTACGTAATAAGGCAAATAGATTACTGGGATTTATATCAAGAAGTGTAAGCAACAGAAGTCCAGAGGTCATACTGCAGCTTTATACATCATTAGTAAGGCCTCACCTAGATTATGCAGCTCAATTCTGGTCTCCATATTACAGAATGGACATAAATTCGTTAGAAAACATTCAGCGTAGGATGACTAAATTAATACATAGCATTAGAAATCTTCCTTATGAAGAAAGATTGAAGACTCTTAAGTTACATTCACTTGTTAGACGAAGAATGAGGGGAGACCTGATCGAAGTGTATAAGTGGAAGATAGGTATTAATAAAGGGGATATTAACAAGGTCTTGAGGATATCTCTCCAAGAGAGAACCCGCAGTAATGGATTTAAATTAGATAAGCTTAGATTTAGAAAGGACATAGGAAAGTATTGGTTTGGAAATAGGGTAGTTGATGAGTGGAACAGTCTACCTAGTTGGGTTATTGAGGCTAGGACTTTGGGTAGTTTCAAATTTAGGTTGGATAAGTACATGAGTGGGAGGGGT